>NW_027072045.1:28065521-28669688 GCF_038088225.1 Cyrtonyx montezumae | reverse complement strand
CAAACAAATTTAATTAAAAGGGATACAGTCACAACAGTTGGATTTAATTTGAATTTAGTTGCTGAATTTTCTAAGTGTGCGTCTGTTCACAGAGAATTAGAGCCTTGCTCATGCAAAAATATTTTGGAGATAATAAAGCCACAAAAATTACTTGGCTACCTCTCTAAATCTAAAAGACTGGTGAACAAGAACTGCTTGGAGGAGAAAAACAAGATGTGCATCACAGATCTACTTACAGAAATGGTGAGCTTTTTGAAGATCTTAATTCCTTTCTGAGTTTAGAAGCGAACTTAAGTCTGCTAAAATCGGCAAGAACTCAGCTAGATACTTATCAAGGAACTCTTACTTATCCTCTCCAATGCCAGTGAGACTGTGAAGTTAATAAAACTTCACATGCCCTTCCAGCAGGTCATGAAAATCAGAAGGGGATCTGGCACTCTGTACATGATCTGCTCTCCAATGCCCCTCCAACACATGCAAAGTAGCACTTATAAGTGCAGAGTCTGGGCAACTGATACTGAAAAGAATTTGGAAGCTTCTTCCCTTGAAGGTGAGACACAGTATGTACAACTAATTTATCCAAGCCTCTTATGAACATTGCATAACTAAATAATACTACTGAAGTAACTATTGCTATTTTTTGAAAGAACAGTTGCTAAGTGGGAAAGATCTCAAAAATGGGAAAGAAACAAAATGGACTGGTAGAATGTTAAGATAGAAGACAGGTCATTTGAGCGTGGTAATTGTAGGCGATTAGAAAATGACAAAAAGTGATTGTTGCCCAACCAACAATCGTCAGATAGTTGCGTGTTTTTTTTAAAGATGGTAAAAGAATGAAGTAGGATACCAACTACACAGAAGAAGCCTTTCAGGCAAACACTGAATGTTGGCAATTCAGGAGAAAATTGATTTTAACATCTATCTCTCATCCATTGAAATCTAGCCTACTGTCACGAGTAAAACAGGAATTCCAAGACCACTACTAAGCATTTTAATACATTTACATATACACAATAGACATACTTGTGCAAAAGCACGCACATTTTTAAGACTAGTAATTTCTATCACATTGGAAATGAATGTTACCAATTATTTTCCTATGAATTAGCACATTTAAATGTTAAACCAAAAGAAAATTCAAAATGTAACCCTGTGCCTTCCACACTTTTATAAACAACTGAATAATAACTATGGATCCATCACAGAACATGAAGATACGTACTTTACATCCCTTCACAGCAGCCATCACAGTGGTTTCACGGGAACCATTAAAATACGTGCTGCTAAATTCAAATAAGAATTGTTACAAATAATTGTCTGAGTTTCAATCTAACAAAAAAAAAAAAGAAAAGCTCTGCATTTTTTTGCCATAAGTTTCCTAAAAAGTGGTTACATCTGCTACACAGACAAACAAATGCTAGCTCTTAAAGTCTTTTTTATATCTGTACTTCAGGAGTGGTCCACTCTGTATAAATCAGAGAAGACAGCAACCTGTTCTAAAAACTTTTTAAATAACACTTCAAAGAGAAGGCAGGGGAAATTAGTTTTAATGTTTCAGTGCAAGAGCTTGACTTATTTACATTTATGAAATTCGTTCATTATCTTTACCAGTGTTTTTACGGGCATGTAATTTCTGACTCAATCAGTAGAAAAATAGGAATTCAGATTACTTTTGAAGTCTTTGACAGTGAAACATCTAACACCACATTTTGGTTTCTGAACACATTTATTGAAACTATTATGAAATGTTTCCTTCCAATATGAAGTTCTCTACAGCAAGGAAAAGGAACCTTTGGGACATTCCTGTCTGTTTTGATAAAACATTCCATAGACAGAGGTATAGTCTACCTAGAAGCAAGGACTTGGTATCTTCTAGCAAAACATTTACATTAAGGAATACAGTTCTACTGTTAAGTTTTCCCTCAATGAAACAAAGTCCAAGTCCAAATGATTTTATGTGCAAACAATCAAAATTTTCAAGAATTTATTTAGAAAACTATTTCAAAATATTTTTCATATTCTAAACATTGTTGCACCTTAATCTAAGAAATGATTTCTTTTGTTCACTTTATACAAGTTTGACACCACTTTCCCTTGCCCTACATGCAAATCCATAAGCCTCCCAAATCTCTGCATGTTGGTGACTCTCTCTTCCTTCCCTACTTCCCCTTCCTCCTTGATTATAACGGACAGTTCTCTTCCGGATATCCCAAAAGAAAAAGATGTGCCTGGTAAGTGGGAGAGGTCAAACATGAGCAGAGCTATTTATTACATGTACTGCAAGCAGATGGAAGTAACTCATCCATCAAGGAACTCGTCATCCTCATCACATTAGCTTCTTATAAAAAGCCTCCTGCTCCTTCTCTGATCCACACAATTCAGCTTACTTTCTTCTGTGCACTTTTAGAAAATGAACCCTCTCTAACCCCATTGCCATTTTCTCTTTAAATCATTGCTACCTATCACTCCATGGTTATTTTTAAACTTTACTTTTATCAATACTCATCCTGTAGCTCTGGGAGATATTAAAAGTGTACCAGGGCAAGGAAGGGCGTTTCTGACACTTGCTCCCTCATTCATCAGCCCCTCATAGGCCCGTTGGTGACAATGAAAAGATTTCACAATACTGTGCGGCAGAAACTCATTCTCCCACTCATCCATCATGCTCAACCTAGCAGCAGTTCTACTGACCTAATCTGTAATGCCTCGATGCTCACTGGAGATTTCTTAAAGGCACCCTTCATTGTTGTTAGTTACAAAGAATAAGCCTGTGCTATTAGATAAGGAGTCTAAATGATGCAGGAATTAATGCAATACTGTTTTATCACCAAGACCCACATTCAGAGACTAGAGAGTTAAGAGTGAGTAGAAGAGACATCTTTTTATCTGGATTTTAAGATCATACCAAAAGGAGACAAAAGAACTTTTAAATTCACTTCCAAGTGTAGATCAGAATTACAGAACCAAGCATGATTCACTGTCACTGATTCATCACTTTTTTCTGTTACAGATTAATATATTTCACAATGCTATTTCACAAAGAAACAAACTCACATTAGGGCCTGTTCTAATGTGTAAAGAAGACATAAGTAAGTAAAGAAGTAAAGAAGACATAGCTGAACGTTTCAGAAAAAAGCATGTCCCACCAAATGGAAGAACCAGCATCAGTGAGCTGTGGCTATAAAAATACAGGGCAACATGAGAAATTTAGTATAGATTATATAAGAAGAACAAGAGATGAACGTATGATTTTATCACATTGACATAACTATAAAAGAATGACAATACAAACAGTAAACAATCTAAATAGAGCAACTGATGTAAATTGTTTAGCATACAGTAATTATCTGCCCTGTTGGAAGTAGGTGTATACTCAAGAATGAGAGGCAATTCAACTAAATACTATAAAATCAAGGCAGATACGCTGCCCAAAAACCAATCAAACAAATAAAAGCAAATGTACATAATCTCATCACCAGTAATTTTAAAGTTCAGGCACTACTGAGGTCACTTTTCCTCCACATCCATTAAACAGAGTCAGATCGCATCAAGCACTGAGCACCTGAAAGATGCTAAGTCACTTATCAGAAAACATTGCACATTTTACATCTTTAACATGCTCAACAGAGCACACTGTATCTCACAATATGCAGGGAGGAGGATCCTCAAAAGAATGCTATGAGTGCCATTAGAATACTAAATAAACTTCTTGCACTAAAAAAATTACATTTCATAAATTTGTTGGAAATTACAAGAGCAGAGGAAATATCCATTTCTTGCACAAGGGCAGCATTCACCTCTCCATGGCACCTTCCATGCTGCTCACATCTCCTTTAACCATAGGAACTCTATTCTAATGTCCAAACATCATCTTAGCTTAACTTCTGATAGAAAACCTCTACGTCATTTATGGGATTCACACACCTTCTAGTACTTATCAAAACTCTCTCACACTACTACATCAAGTGAAAATTTTATATCATTTTTCTTTGAAGCACTGCAAATTCAGATCTATCCATTCTAAAATATTTACAGAAATAAAGAATATTTTTAAGCAATTTTAAAGAAATTAGATCTTCAGAGAGACTAAGACTTTCATTCATAAATAACAAATTTTATTGCATGTTGCACTGAAAGCACTTTCCACAAGAATGTTAGCATGCTCTGCTATATAATTTCTTTAGCTGTATTAGCTTTTCCATAAGTAATTTGGTACACCTATCCACTTGGAGGAAAAAAAAAAACAGCACAAAAATAATTTGCAAGTTTTTGTACTAACAATCAATAGTAAAATAAGAAACCAGAGACATAAGAAGGATTTGAGGTAACCAAGCTCCCTGCAGAATCTGACCCTGAAAAAAAAATATTACTTGTAGATGGTGTATGTTAATCACTGATCCCTAGAAATCTCATCTGAAACATGTCTAATCAGTAATAACCAAACTGTCATACTTTGAGATGACTACATTTACCAGAACAGCTAAGACTGTTCCAAGGATCAAGATTCATTGTCCCTGTCCCGAACAATTAAGGTCAGGATTCTCCAATGTTCAGGTTAGAGCTGCTGCTTTCTCTTATGCCAGTACTGGCTTCTCTGCATCCTAAAAGCAGAATGAGCAATTTTGAAGACACCCAACCACCTTCTTAATACTTAGAGCTCAGTAGGAGACCAATCCATGGAAATTTTCCTGTCCTAACTTGATGACCTTAAATTTTTTATTAGAAGAAAGTAATATTACAGCTCAAATGAACTGATAGATGAGAAAAATCCATTGCAACAAAGGCATACACATTGACCTATAATTTGGACATCAGAAATTATATATCACCAATATAATGAACATATGGCTCAATTAACATGCTTATAAAACATGCAAGTTTTTCATAAATGATCTATGATAAATTAAGCCATATTGACAATTGTATTTATAATAGTGTAGGTTTTTTTAAGTGTATGTACTGGGTGGCAGGCACGGACTGTCACAGTGAAGATGGTCTGGTTTGCTACACTGGGAAAAAACAGAAAGAGACTTTGTAATCTCAAAAGGCAAAACCATATTTTAGAAAATTTCATTTAACATAATGATTCGATAAGGTTGAAATTCTCTGACCTAAGACAAGTTATGATTGCTGTCTACTCCCTAAACCCAACTACTGGGCTTATTTATTTATTTATTTATCAGTCTTCCACCTCCCAAACCTCAGCTGCAAAACATCTGATCTCTGCTTTCTTCTTAATGACTCTTCATTTTGAAGAACAATTACATTGAGAAGTGGGTTTCAGTTTTGAGCAACCCGTTATAGTAAAACACAAGTTGTAACTGAAAATATGAGGGCTGCTCTGAAAGTAATGCCTCCTATTTTATTAAGTTGGCCCATTACAACAGAGACAGATATTGGTGGTATGGCAGTAGAGGTTCAACCACCTGTCAAGATTCCACGATATTTTGTTGTTATGAGACTGATGACAGCAGAGAGGTAGTCTGACACATATGCAGTTCCACATCAGATGCCATTGAAGGGTACTTAAATGAATTCCTCAATGAGGAAAAAAAATACTCGTTGACATTTGTTAACTCTTTCTGAACATTTATGGAGACCAAACAGTGGATGTGAACACAGTAGTGCAGTAGGGGGCACATTTCAGCAGTGGTGACAGCGACAGCGGGTCACCTATGCTGGTGCAAATTTTGTGAGTGTCAAGCAGGCTCTTGTTCATTGTTGAAAAAAATGTCACAGTAATGGTGGTGATGTTGAAAAATAGCATTCTGTACCGGAGAATTTGTTCTATTAAATAGTGTTATGGTGTTCCTTGTACATCTTGTAGATTCCAAAGAAATAAGCAGGAGGCATTACTTTCGGAGCAATCTACGTACTAGTTTTCACAAACTGCCTGATAGACTTAAGACCAAAAATAAAAAAGGAAAGTTTCCATTTAAAGAAAATAAATTGTAACAATTAATTCTATGGTGGAATTATGAGTATGTATCTAACTGTATGTATTTCTACTCAATGCCTTACATTCCAAGTGTCTACAAATGGCACAAATTTGCAAAACCCCACATACCAGAAACTACTTGATTTTTTGCCAGGTAAGTATAAACCCTTTAGGCAGAAATGAGAAAATGTATGCTTGGCAGAGAAAAAAATGGACATACGTGTTGTTCCTATATTGTCAGAGTGAGTCTGAAATATTTTTTAAGATCTTCAATGTAGTACTGCAACTGCGTGATTTCTTTTGTTGTTGTTGTTCAAGAACACGTGATAAGATGGTGCAAGAGTTAAACTACAACTGCTTTAAACTGAGACCACAACATCACTCAACACGTTTGCAAAGTCCTGATAATCTGTTTTATGCTGGATGAATTCAGATCTTAAAATGTTATTTCTGTCCTAGTGATAATCTGCAGATCCTTTAACACCTTCTTCTCTAAATTCAAGATCTTGAAATACAATGGCCCAAAATGTCAAGTCTTGCAAGTTATGAAACTTTTCAAGTTACTTTAAAAAACAAAAAACCTAGAATATTTAAAAAAAAATCCATTGTTTTGTGAACTTGAAGGAGAAAAATCTAAGAACATTTCTTTACACAAGTCCTAAAGAAGGCAAATACCACAGAAGACAACAGTGGCGTATAGTGTAATTCACTTTGCAATTCTACTGGTTGGGTTGTCAAAATCAATGGAAAATGAGAGTACCCAACATCTGGAGTACCATCAGAAATGGAAAACTACAGGAAGAATTGTAGAAATGCCCTGGGTGAGTAGGAACACTTCCTTCTGAACTGCATTATACTTCTATTGGATTCATGAGGCCAGCTGAAACTGTGCAACTGACTGCCTGAGGCAGCCTTGAAAATCTTACCTCCCTTTCAAGTTACCACTGCGTTAGCAAGAAGAAACAAGACGCTGCAGACTAGCTGATATGGTGTTTCCGTGGATGGTAGCTCACCTCACACCTTAATCTGCACCACTATTCAAGATTAAGTGCACAGAGTCAAATAAAGTAAAAGAATATTTTTGCATAGCTGCACACAGACAAAATACAATATTTATCCTAAGACAAAGATAAGGTCCATAAAACACTAATAGCATTTTTTTATGGCAGAGTCTACATATAAATCCTGAGATCAAGGATCCAAAATGTTAAAACAAACCGCTAAAATAAACACACTTGCTGCAGATCTAACTCTGAACTTCAACCTAGACTGCTAGCAAGTAAAAGAGCAGTTGAAAAATAGGTAATACTCTGTTCAGGTGCTCTACGGAATACATTTACCATCCAGGTATTTGCTGGATACTCTTTTAATCCAACCTTAAAAAAAATCCAGAGAAACTCATTTCAGAATTTTTCTTCAACACTTATCTCAAAAATGGCCCATTTGATTCGTGAACATCTCTAATGTATATCATCACTGACTGAAGGAGTTTTTTTTATATGATTTTTGACAATTTAACAAGTCCTCCTGACAAATTAAATGGTTGTGTTGACAACTTAACTGTACTGCCAATCAATATTTTCAATTACTTTCATTGTCATTCAGAAAAAATACAACACGAGGTCATACAGTGCTAAAACCAAGGAAAGAAAATAAAATGATGCAGAGTTGTGGGGGAGGGGACTGAAACTTTGAGGCACAACATGCAATTTAAACACTCTTTGTATTCCAGGGGAAAGGTTAGATGTTTCAGAATAACTTCTCTAATTTTAGATCTTGGTGACATCTTGCTGAGAATACAACACGGTTTTCTTTCTTCCTATAAGCTATTTAAAAAGTCATTAAACTTGAACTGCTGCCACAAGGTACTTTCAGTGAAATCATCCCCTTTATTCCATCACTTCAGAACATAACCCATAAGTTCTTAACCACTAAACCAGCCCTATACAAGTTAGGCAGATGCAATTCCAAAGGGTTACAGGTAAATCAAGGAATTTTAAAATCTGATTCTTAGGTCAGAGTCCTCTTAGGCCCAGTTTTTGAGTGGAAAAAGAGCTGTAGTTTCAAATGTTTGTACCACACCGAAGGAATAAGGAACACTTCCTGCATATTACATTACAAATGCCTCACATTTCAGCCCTGTTTAGAAATAAATTACACAAAACCAGTAAGAAAACAGAGTATAAAAATATAGTTAATACTATACGACCAAGAAATTCAGATTTCTTCATGAATTTCCTTTTTTCTTAATGCAATGGAAAAATAAAACTGCTGATTAATATTTCTTAGAAAGAATGTACAGGGATAGACCTGAAATTTTTCCCCCAATATCTCTTAAGATAGCACATGATTCCAGCAGTTGAATCACCCAAATTCCATACCAGTTTGCCAGTTCTCAATCCACTGACATTCGTCAATATCGTTGAAAGTTTATGGGGACCAAACAGCAGATGTGAGCACAGTGAGATGGTGGGTGGTGCACTTCAGCAGCAGTGACAGAGATGTGAAAGACAAGCCATGTTCCAGATGGCCATGCACAGCTGTCACACAAAGAAATGAAGAGCATCTTGATCAGCTTATCCACGGGAATAGGCATACTGCAACCAGGGAACTGTGTATGGAACTGAATATGGAACTTCAGTGAGTTGGAAACACTGATGGCAACACTGGAACACTGCAGTCTGTGATACACGACCCATAAACGCTCACACAATAAAAGAAAGAACCTATTTAACCAATGCAAGGCTGAAGGTGACAGTTTCCTGGATTAAATCACTACTGCTGATGAGAAAAGGTGCCGCCACCACAAGACAGTCAAACTGGCATTCCATGGAGGGGTGATGTGATTTAACTGTTGAATAAATAATTCAGAAAACAGTTTTTCAGTGGGTAAACTGATGCGTACTGTGTTTTGGGATAAGATAGAGGCAATCCTTCTGCTTTTTCACAAACCCAGAAAAGCTATCAACTCTGATTGTAACATCATGATGCTGCCTAGGCTGAAGGCTCAACTTCCAGAGCTGGGACAGAGAAGGTGACAACCTTTCATTTACAACACGATAACACCAGGCTCCATACCAGTTTAAATACAGCAGAGCACCTTCCCAGTCTTGGTTGGACTATCATACCACACTCATCATATAGTCCAGATTTGTTACCTTCTGACTTCCCTCAGTTCAGATCAATGAAAGATGGACTGCACGGGCAACATTTCCCTTGAAGTGATGCCATCATAGCAGCTGTGAAACAGTGGGTCACTTCTGCTGGTGCAGATTTGCGCAATTGTGGCATGCAGGCTCTTGTTCATCTCTGGTGAAATTGCATAACTAATGAACATGATCAAATTGAAAAAATAGTGTTTTGTTGCTGAGAATTTGCTCTATCAAATAGTATTATTGTGCTCCTTGTGTCTTGTTGTTCCCGTGGAAACAAATAGGAATCATTACAGCAATTATTGTATTATTATTAAACTATTAAAACACATTACCAGTAATGTCATGTTACTGGTCAACCCATTACAAATTTTGTTCTCCTGCTATTGAAAACTAATTTATTTTTTCACTATCAAATGTAGGAGGAAATGTGGTAGAAGATTATCAGAGTATTCTTTGTCTTACAGCCCAGACCTGAAAAAGAAACATGGGGAGACAGGAAGGATACTTCCTTCACCACAAGACAACTTGAAAAAGGCATGATGATATAGTGATTAAACACTGGAAGAAAAAAAAAAAAAGAATATTCTTGGCAATAATCCAGTGAAATCCTTAGGCACAGAGAGCTGAAAATCGTGAAAGAGATCACAAAATATTGCCATTGACCATAACTTATGGCAACTCCTTGAAATCTAACATTTTAAGTGGATTTTAAAATCTCCTTTGTATTAACTCAGTATCTACCCCTTAAGATAAAGATTTTTACATTCAGTTCCAATTTTGAGACTTACTTTTAGTTCTTCTACCATTTACATTTAACTAGTTAAGTACCTAGGTGACACTTTCACGTAGCAAAGGGAAACTGAGTAACTGACCTCTCCTTTTGACAACTGTTTAAAAAAAAAAAAATCAAACAAGCGTTAAGTGCTGACTTAAAAAAATAAAAATAAAAATAAAAATAGTTATTTCACTAAGTCTTCATTATTTTTTTTTTAAATACCTTTTTTTTTTCCAGGTCATTAAGCTCCCAAAGCTAACAATGCACAGGTATTCTTTGGAACAAACAATATAAAACGTGACATGAAGAAGCAGACTACAGAAGTTTATACGAAGAGAACGACTTCTTGAAGCAAATTCCACTGCTTGTGTTGCTGCAAAACCAATGGATTCTGCACAGTTCTGTTAACCATCAGCAATTATCTTCCTGTCAAAGCTAAAGGTAACAAATTTCCCCATATCCAGCAAGGCTATATCATCAACCGGACACCAGCATCATTTGACGGAAACTAAATCATGACAGAAGCCAAGAGCTCTGACAGACAAATGTGCTGCCTCTGAAAATCTAGACCTATCACTCAGTGGAGGAAAAAGGTTCTCTAAGCTGGTCTTTCAGAAAAGAGATTAAATGTAGATTCTGTAAGTACAGTACCAAGCAAATCCTAAATATGAGAATTATTAATAGACTTTACTACTTGTGTTTTTAATCTTTTGCTAGCATATGCTCATCTATTTTACCTTGGTCTATCTTGTTTCCTGATGGACATAAAAGGCAGGGACCATTCGTTATCCTATTCTTAATCGGAGACAACAGTGCAAGAGCAATGTACCTCTGACTATCATATGGATAACATTTTAGCACTTGCTGTTCTTCTATAATGAAGACTGTGTAATAAAAGATACCTCTAATATATCTTGTCCTTATACTTAACAATAACATTCATTTCATGATATGCTACATAATAGGTATATCAGTTCTTAACCCGCACAGTAACAAAGTACTGCATTATCACAATGCAATTGCAGTTCAGACAGAATTTCCTGATAATCTGTGGCTGGATCTCTCTCTCTTTTTTTTTTTTTTTTTCCCTGTAGGGACATACAGTACAGTAGATCAGCCAGTAACTGCAAAACTACAATTTGAGTATGGCCATCTTTAACCCATGTAATACACACAGTATAAAAAATGTGATGCCTCGTAAAGTGGTGCTATATATTGTTAAATAAGAATCAAAGAACTTTCATTGACAAGTCAGCGAGATCTTTTTCATACAGGATCTAGTGTCATATTAAATTAAATCACCTGTGCAATTTATCTGGTGAAAGTTCCAGTGGAAAGCCTATGATGGGGATTTGATGTCTGAAGGGATTGATACCAACAGAAAATACCTTTCACCCCTAGGTCACTGGTTCAAATGTGGGCCAATTTGGTTATGCCCTAAAGCTGTTACTATTTGACAGCTGTTCGATGACCGATATGAAATGAGCAGATTCAGACCAGCACCTATCAGGGAGATGTTCACTCCACAAAGATCATGTAGTTGTGGTAGTCATCAATCATACCCCTTGTTTGGAAGCATCTGAGGATCTTCCAGAATCTTGAGGAACTATATGGCCTGTATTGACATGATTCCCATAGAATAGAGGCTGCAGTAAGTTACATTACATTATTTCACCTTACTAAAGACCACACATACATACTTCTTATACTTTCACATCACTGGAAGAGTTTTAGACCTGTGAGACTGCTTTCCCACAAAACAAACAGAGCCATAAATTATCTTAAACTACAAACAAAAACCCACAGAACACACTGTGAAATCTGATAGTTAAATTTCCAGCTCCAGATTGTATTGTACCACAAATGTTTATAGTTCACATATAGAAAACAATATATTAAAACAATATTCAATTAAAAAGACTACATTTTGTTTCTTTCTTTTCTGTTTTTTTTAATTATTATTTTTTTTCCCCCAGGTGTTCCACCAAATTGGTAGATTTTATGTAAAACAGAAGAATGGGGGAACAAGGGCAAGAACTAGAGTTAACTAAAAAACTATGCAGTAAAGAGAAACAAAAGAACATTTTAAGTGTTTCCATGCAGTACATTCTATTCCAAATATCAGGGATTTTCCTCCTTTTGGGGAAGCTGTGCCTCAACAGGTGTTCTCCAGAGAGCTTAAACATAATTCCAACGCTCCCATACGGGAACCTCAGTCCTGGGTAGTATGGCATGAGGAAAGATATCTACTTTTTACCTTTCCTTTTTGATCACTACTATATCAACAGTATAAAGTACTCTTTACTCTAGAACAAAGAGTACACCAAATATGGACACACTAGTATGAAATTTCCCAAAACTCTCAAAGACTACTTTTCTGTAGTTTTAGAGCCCATGAGATAAAGTACCAAGCACGTTTTAAAGCCCAGATCCAAAAAGGGATTCTCTTCACTGTGGGCTTCAGGTTAACTAGAACACGAAGCATACAAGAAATCTGATCTGAGGCATTTAAGTTCTTAATGGTTTAAAAGTATTAGCATAATCAAGATTCTGATACTTCCATGGACCCAAGACTACTGCATAATTTTAGAAGCAGAAAAGAGGCAAGTTATTCATCTGGAGAACTTAGGTATTAAACAGCTACCTAATTCATTACTAAAATAAGTATTCAAATCAACAAAAACGTTAAACTACATAAGAGATGAAAGTTCTTAGCTTGACTCTACATTTAACCTGTGATAGCTAAATTATCTAAATAAACAGGCTACTCTTATTTGTTCTGCCTTAAAATGATGCTTATGAAACACTGCCTTTTAATTAGCGTGCTTTATAGTATGGAACAAGAATTATTTAAATGAAACACATAATTAAAGCATATGTCATACTAAATCATCTTTATTTATATCACAATACACCAGTGCCATGACACTGTTGCTACAGGCTCCAAATGCTACAAGAGGGAGGACATATTTACCTACAAGCAGGAAATCTCATCCAAGAATGCTTCAAACCCTAGCTGTCCGTATTTGTCTAAACTCATCCTGTAACTGCACTTGCCACTTCTTGCTGTGAAAGGACCCGTATGTGTAGTTTAAGATTACAGTCAGTATTTCCCTTGTTCTACATACAGATCAGTTCACACACAGAGTTGTGGGCAAGAAGAGAAAGGAAATAAACTGAAACTCCAAATTTTCAGCTTGTCACAGTGTAGTAACTGAAATATGCTATTTTTCTTTACAAATTAATATTTCTGTTACAAACCATTGAAGGAAGTTTATAATGCCAATAACACCTGAGAAATCAGACACTACTGTAGTTAATGACTGGTTTGGTAGATTGTTAACTGCCCTTAACTTCCCATGAGTGGTTAACTAACAAACCAGTCATTACCTACTTCATGAGGATTAGAGGTTAAACATAAACTTGATTACAAGCTATAAATGGGAGTAATTTGAAATGTTATTGGTTATTACAAAAATATATGGTAATAATTTCCTCTTTAATGAAAAGGAGCACGTTTTTAGTGGTCCCTAGTTTCTTGTTGAGGCTTAGAAAAAGAGATCGGTCTCTGATTAACAGTTAGGCTCTTATGATGGGCATCTGGAGCTAGGTGACAAAAAGGAACGCTCACCACTTATCTGCATCATAAAACAATTAAAATGTCATTCTATCTGTACAATAAACAGTGGGTTTGTAGGCAGTGTCTTTTAGCTCCAAATACTAGACACAGTTGTTGCATGCATATGTATGGGGGAGAGGTGAGAAACCTTAGCTTACTTCCAGAAAAAATTACAAATTTGAAGGAGTCAAGTATGACTTAATTCAGAATAACCTTTCCAGTGCAGTGGTGTAATTACCTGTAAGTGCAATGAGAATGCTTTTCAAGTGCATGTGGCAAAATGTATATTTTAAAATACAGAAAATGAATATCTTCATTTCAGATATTTCTATTTATTTCAAATAACAAAATGATTGGTTTAAAAATAATTGGAAACGTGAGTTCCAAAGCTCTTTTGCATCTTCAAAGCAATTTTTTTCAGTGCAATATTGATTCTAATACATTACTTTGTTGCCTAAATTTCTGAGACACGGCTTGTATCCCGATCCTCCTTACTTCTCAGCACTTTCTCTCCAAACCTGAAGATAATTCCTAACAAAAGAAATGCATGCATAAAAAATATAATGCTCTTAATGCACAATGTGAAAAATTCCACGGAGTACATTAACTACTTAACATGATTTTACAAAAAAGCTTTCTCTCCACCAGACTGTATATTCTTTGCTGGATAGAGTATATGGACCAAGTTGATAAAAGTCAATACGTCACTGGTTTTGCCTGACATGGGTAGCAAGGAAACAAATGAGAAGGGGAGCTAAATTATCTTGCAAACCTAGCCACAACTTTTACTCCAGCTGTTCACCTGGACAGATGATAAGAAGCCTGCACAGAATATAAACCAAATATTAGAATTCTGCACAAAGAGAGGACTTCAGTGGGCAGGTCATGTTTCTGTGCATCACTGTGACCTCTGACCCTCTAGGAAGGTTGGGCTGTTCAGTAGTAAGAATTAGGACAGGATAAATGCCTGAAGCTTTCCAGAACAGTGTAAGGCATCACAGAACCTGCTTATGCAATTATCAATCTAAATATATTAAATCAGATGCTAATAATAATGTAAGATGGTCAGTACTAGCCACCAAGATGGACCAGAAGACCTCTCTCTTTCTGCTCCAGAACTGATGTCTATATAAATTATGCCTGTCCAAATGTCTAGAAATTAATAGGTAAATTTTAGTGTTTAGGCTTCTTGCATTAGGGGCAGATCATAGAAGCAACAGAAAGCTACAAGAAGCAAAGTGTAGGTGTATGCCCAAATATCTAGGTGCAAATGTAAGCTACTCACTGGGTCCTAGATCGGCAATGCAAGCTGAAAAAAACATATTGTACAGAGTAGACCTGAGAGTCATTTGGATTTCCTGGGCCGCTCAGAATGCTTTAAACCATTTTCAAATATTAAGAAGAATTAAATCTGAGATGACTCACACACCCCAGTTCATCAAACTCCACTGTAGTAGCAGCTAACTGTAAGGAGTGACAGTATGCTACCTGCAGAGAATTTATTTTTAAATGTTCAGATTGTGAACCCTTCCCTGTGTCTCCTTGTGTCTTTTCAGCTGTTCTCCTGGGTAAGAGACAGACACGTCCTGTCTTAGGACAGGTCCTGCAGGAAGGTCAGTCACACTACAAACATCCCTCCACAAGACAGCCTTGGATAGGAGCTAACATCAAGGCCTGCTTACCATGAAGTAACAAAGCAGCATCAAATATGTACTTTAATGCACTACCTTACTAAGCCTCCCTTTCACACAGTATATTCAATAAGTCTTCTGTAAAGCTTCTATTGGCCATAAAATCATAATTAACCACAAATACTATAAAATGTTCAAGTATAATCCACTGCATAGAGCATGAGACCACAAAATGGCATAAGGATCTCGTTCTGTGCCCATTACTGTCCTCTGACTCTACTTTTCCCTGCTCCAGAGTGTATGTGCTTGTGGGCTCACCAAGACAGGGAACTGTCACAATGGTTTCAACTGGTTTCAACCTCCAGACAGCTATCAGCACCCTCCAGAAGCATTTATATCATACAGCATTTTATCAACCTCACTTTATACAGACAGATAACCTCAAATGAGACAAGACAGAAAGCAAGTGAGGAAGCAGAGGCACTTAACTACATATGAATTTAGAGTCAAGTATCATTTTTTATAGCACAGTGCAATTTGTAAATTACTAATTTTAAATTTGTAAAGTAAGCTGTAAATTACTTAATACTGATTGAGAATATTCTCTACAAGAAATCTGAATTTAGAGACAAAAGTACACAGAAGTTTCACACGCAGTACACAAGTTTTTTTTTTTATTAAAATAAGCTATCTTAATGTATTTTCAAGTAGTTAACGTAAATTAGAACCAAGAAATAACACTCACTAAATATTGCCAGAAAAATTTTGAAGTGTTGAAAGATGTGCCATTTTTTCTTCATTTTTATTTATTTATTTTTCCAGGATTGGGGTTGAGGACAAGAGTTATGGTATGTGGGAGAGAAAGGATTATGTACCTAAGAGATACTTGAAATAGATCCAGAGCATTTTAAAAGCTGAAAATAAAGGCTTTTGAAAAATACATTTTCAGGGCTGAAAGGAGAATTGATACAGAAAGCTAAAGTGGCATGATTTTAGGGGATATATCTAAAAAGCCTAATCATTGATAATTCACAATTTGTGAGCCTGGTGGGATTTCATGCAGAGCACTGGCCTCACTAAGGTAATTGGTGCTATTGAAACAACACTGGCTCAGCAGCATGCTGCTTTCTTCCTCGCCTCCGGGCACAGGAAGGATCAATATTTGTTAGGATTGCTTCTTGTTCCAACAATGTAAGATTTACAATACTTGCTAGGATTCTCACTTTGTCTTCACACAACTCATCAGTGGAACCCAATTACTAACCTCAGACAAACAACATTAACATGAGCCTCTATGCTTCTTTATTGCCCTTCATCCAAGTCTCATTTCAGGGTCTTCAGGCAGTGCCACTATAACAGATACTACACTTTAAAGTGTGCTCCAAGGAATAAATTTTCAGTCTTTCATTACTCGTACCTTGATTTACTTCATATCATCTTGCCGCTATAGACAAAGATAACACACTGTAAATTACAGCCATCCTGTCTTGTAGTTTCAGAGGTAGGGGGAAGGCAGGGAGTGATGCTTTTGTGCTACAATTAGCACTGGGCACCAGCTCTTCACTGCTATCATCACAAGTGACTGAATCTTGCTTATCAAGAATGCAAGCCCATCATCTCATACAAACTTTTTTCTTAAATTGCTGTATATTTATTTCACACTTTGATAAATGAGAAACTCTATAGCAAAATAAAAATACATATTTTTATATTGCTTATTGCATTAACTTAGGATATGTAATCTCATTTAACTTTACTCATGGGGCTATTTCTGTAAATTTTTCAGTCCGGATGTCTTAATAACACAGCGGCCCCTGATAGTTTGCTGCTCATTACATTCTCATTCAAGCTCAATACACAGAACTAAAACACCAGCCTGGATAATTCTGTTTCAAGCATTTTAACTATTCGTGCAGAGTTGGCAATAGAAGGCTAGAAAAACAGTCACTGGAAAAATTCCTTCAAGTTAGCTGTTGCAGTACCCCCTTATTTGTCCTACAATTTCCTCCATCCTCCATCCTATTCCAGTGGCTGATAACTAAGAACATTAGTTTTATGCGACTTGTCAAGCTCAAATGAAAAGAGAGCTAACTTTAATGACACTGCAATTAATCGCCCCAATAGACAGACAGCTAAAAGACAAGATATTGACTTCATTAAGGATAATGTATTATGTCATTAAGTTGGTAGGGTCACCTTGTGTATCATATATGCTTGCTAATATATTGGCATTTTCCTCAAATAAGATAAATTCAGATATGAGTGATAAAGCTGATTAGAAAATGTTTAATCTTAAGAGGCTAGTTTCCTTATATTCCACTTGGCAGCCCCAGGTATAAGCGAGCTAGTAAAAACTCATTATAGATCTGGATTTAAGTCAAATAATAGATCCCAGCAATTTATAACATTTCTGGTGTTTTTTAATGTTTGTTTGTTTGCTTGCCTTCCCCCCCCACACACCGCAAGCGTACTTGTTACTTGTTTTAAATGTATAACCTTCTTCAACATACATAAGATTAAAATGACCACTGTGTGCTAAATTACTATCTGTGTGTGAGGGCTTAACTGTTTACAACTCAGGAGTTTGAAATGAATTTAACTTGAAAGAGCTATTACAATGATGAGCTATTATAAAGCCAATCATTTCTCCTAATTAAGAATTTTCTCTTTTTAGCCCAAACTAAAAGTAGTTCTGCTGTGTGAAGATGAAATTATTTTTTCTTATTTTTTTTAATCAATAATGTGAAATATTTGGAAATTAAGATACAAGTGAAAGGAATTCATGTCACTTAGCACCACACAAATTAAACAGGTTTGACATTCACTGCCTTCCTACTCATGTCCACAGGATAAACTGGGTAGGCACATTTCTTGTACCATTACATTCTCAGATTTCCAAGTAAGCAACAGACCTGCTCATTTCATTACACTTGTGACTATTTGAATATTCCAGTTTTTCCACATTACTTAATAATACAACATAAACCTAATATTCTGCAAGCAATTTATGATTTAAATACATGGTCTGCCTGTTTCATAAATATTGCCCCAATAAACCGAGAAAAATAAAGAAACAGGGCATTTATTTTAAAATTTCTTTGCTGCAGGATTACGCTACTGTTTAGATTTGCACTTATTAAAACAAGAGCTTTAAGACACCAGACTTGTTTATCCAGATCTGACCTAACAGTCTAAATCCTCTATAATCTTATTTACTATGATACTCCAAATTATTTTTAAAAATAAATTATATTATGTGTGAGACTTGGGTAAAAATCTACAGATCTGTTTAATTCAGCGAGCAACAAAGGGATATTTTAAAATGAACATGCTTGTTTGCCTGTTGCTATTAATTTATTTCAGCAGTTCCTCAAGAATAAAAATGATACTCTGGAGGACAACAGCCTGTTAATGGCCAGTTTGCCTCAAACTACCATGGGCAACATGCGCAATCTCCTTTTAAAGACCAAACTCTAATTAGCATTGCCTGCAATTTCTCATTCCAAGCCACACCTTTTAACCTGTACCCCATCTTTTCCAATATTTCCATTAAGGTTGTCAAAAGCAGAAGTTTGGGAACCTTTCCTTGTGACCTTGGCATTTCTTCTCAGGCTTAACGTATTGGCATTTTTTCCTCTGACTGCATCGCTTCTCATTTGTCATGATTATTGTTGAATTTTTCAACTGTCATTCCCGAACGTAAATCAATGGTTGTCGACTTTCCCTTTGTCATATCTGCACTGCCAACAGCCTTTCCCTTCTAAATGAGGCTTCCTCCCTTTCCATCCATTAAAAAAGGCCTGTCTTTTGGAGAAGTCAATCCTTTGTTAGGTCACTCCATTTATCATTCTTCCAATCAGTACCTGACACACTTATTCAGCCAGGTCTTCAACCACACAATCATTGCTCATTTTGGAGGGGGGAGAAGGGGAGAAAGAAGGGGGTACTTTATTTATGCATAGTGCTTTTTGCCATCCATCTTGACCAGTTTTCTATTTTTCTGTGCCCTTGTATCTTTAGGGTCCTTGCTTGTTTGAAGCAAACTCCAAATTTTCAGCGGAAAAAAAACAACCACAAAAACCAACACCCAGTGGGGCAAAGGGAAAGATAACATGCTCATGCCAACAAAATATTTTGCTGTATTAAGAATAAAGAGAAACTAAACGCGGGAGAAGCGTCTAGCATAACAAATTCATTCTGTTACAAAGGAACTAAAAAAAAATCACTTCTATATTAAAAAAAATAACAGAAATCGAAGTGGAACAGAAACAGTAATGGATTGCATGACCTTTTTGACAAGGTTTCAGTCATATAAAGTTATATTACAATAAAACCAGTTTCTAAGCAGAATATTGGTTCATAGTGACTTACAGAAGCCTTCAGGACATGACTTGTTCAATAAAGAAAAGGAAGTTAGTATCTGTTATTTATGCAGCTACAGTCACGTTTCGTTGAACAAATTCACACAGCTTCGATCCCCTCTACTAATATTTCAAACAGACCTGCAAACAATGTTATTAAGTTGCTTTTGTCATTGCTGGGTATTAGGTAAAAAATGCCTGAAGTTTATTAGAGCTAGCCTCAAAAACAACGAGTAGCAACTAGCTTTTCTACAATAACAGCTTCTTATTGTCGTTCCCTGTTGCAGGTTGGCAATAAGTCAATAGCTCACACTCAGCCATCAGGCATACACATGCCCAGATTTTTAGGGGCATGAAGGGAGAAGAAGCAACTATCCCGAAGGTCTAAAAGACAACTTTTGCTGTTGCTAAGTGGACCTCATATCTGGATCCCCAAATCTTTCAAATGTAAATAGTGATGGAGCAAGGTTTTTATTCAATAGCTCAAATTGGAAAAGAGTGCATTGCACATAATGCAAAAGTGACTTATTTCAGAAAGTATAAAAATAGAAAATAAAAAGAAAGATGCCAGCAATCTCCTACTTCTGTCACAGCTTGATAAAACACTTTATACAAGGGCACATCTGTAAGTTTGGCTAAAATCATGATCAGGAACAACTAGCAGCATGAGGACTTACAGGCTAGAACACCTAAGGCTCCAAACACGATATAGGTTCAAGCATTGTGCAGATCTCTTTCTGTTGATTTTTATTGCACACGTTACCCTGATCCTTTAACCAGCTACAGAATATTAGTTTGGTTCCATCTCCTCCCACACTTGATTTTTAATAAATGAAAATCTGAAGGCAGGCAAACTATGCAACTATTTTATTCAAAGATCTTTCCAAAAACATCCGCAGAAACCTTCAAAATTCTACTGCCTTCCTGCTCACCATAACTGGGGCTTTCTATACAGTGTCTAGCTCTCTAGAAAAGCTATAAAAGATGTACAGACCAAGTTAAAACACCTTCTACTGCAACATCCCATGCAATGAGCTTTCGTATGTTTTCTTCAGGAGGGCTAATATTACCTCGCCAGTTCCCAAAACTGGCAGTCACCACTCATATGAAAACAGGTGCAGGAAACGAAGCTGAAGTACATAGGAACTTCAAAGTGAGAAAAATGAGGTATAGTCTTAAGATGTCTGTTTTTAATTGCTTGCTACATCTCACATGTGTTGTTTTGATCTGAAGTCATCCAAACAGAAATTGTTATTACAGATATGAATTTTCCAAAATTATTTTGGCAAAAGTCATATGAGGATCTTCAGGGAAAAACATCAGAAGCAAAGTCTCATGAAATAGAGGCTCAGGGTTTCAATACCTACGCAGGTCCAATATCTGTTCTGGAAAACTTATACTCAGCTAACTAGAAATACCCAACCCAAGGTCCAGCTTTTATGCTGTTAATTAAATTTATATGTCAAAATAATTTTACCTAGAAAGAAGTAATATTCTCACATGAGATAACAACAAATAAGCAACATTTACATCAAAATTATGTACTTAATGGCTTCTCAGAGTCCAGCCTAACTACTCATTTCTAAAGTCAAGACTTTTAGGTGAGCAAATAGCAGTGGCTGAATACCTCAGGATATGCTAGTTAATAATATGCAGACTTCATGTACAACCAAAATCACGAGGCAACACAATTCCTTTTGAGTTTGGAATAAAACGTTACAAAAAACATTTCAGTATTCAGTAATTCAGCAAATTCAGTATTTGCTCCTTTTCTCTAAGGCCCACCACAATTTTACGTGTACCCTTGCTGCAGAGACAGAAAAGTAATTTCAACAGTTTGCAATATTTCATTATTACACAATTTTGGAAGTCAGTATCCAAGTTACCAAAATATAGCCACCTAAGTATCTGCATGAATGTTTATCATTAAATCTATTCTATTAAACAGATAATTACCAGCACTACATACACTGCTCCAAACTTGAGATGTCAACTGGTATGATTTAGACTTCTCTTGTTTACCCTTATGTCTCACTTAATAAGACATTTTATTCAGACACTTCTGAGGTAACAAAGGCAGAAGCTTTGCTGCTGTATGTAATACAAGTATTATTTATTTATTTAATCTGTACAAGGTAAGGGGTCACTTCCTTGTAAAAAGAATAAAATTCCGCCAACAGTGTTTTAAATCATATCATGCAATCTCATTCTTGTCCAAGCAATAGATTTACAGATAACAGCAGCAATCTTCTTAAAGTGTGAAAAAACAGTGACCCTTCTGGAACCACAGAGTGACACAAAGAGGTGTTATTTGCAAACCAAAAGAGCTATTAATACACAAAACACCATATTCCAAACAACAGTGCAGATTTTTTTAATCTAAAAGGAGAAAGAAAAAACAAGTAGCTCTAACATCACTGTTTTGTGCTTTGTAAATAAGGCATATTCTATTGCATTTTTTCTTTTCTAGTTAGGACTGCTGTTGACTGAAGAAAGACAGATATCAGGTATCGTATTTGGCAGGTAAACATTGCTATTCAAACTCTGCTGGCATGTTTATTTTTGCATTTTATGCAGGTAGAGAGCTTTATCATTCCTGTGTTTGCTTAGACTATACATACTGTAATGCATTCATCTATACCAGCAAAAAATACCATGACAAAAGCACTTTGCATAAAAGAGTAAAATCAGTAAGATCATCACAAATTTGGAAGTTCACAAAATATCCACACAATCCAGTGTTTCTCATATACCTCATTTATTTAGTTTTTCAACTTTATTTTAGGTACTAATGTGAGATGGGAAAAGTGAAGATTCCTTTTGGATTTTTCCCATTATGTAATTTGAAATTTCACCCTAAAAAAAAAAAACAAAACATGCTGCTTTCAGGTTCAGCATTAAAAACCTTAAAAGTTGGGGCAATCACTCAATCCAAAAATTTTTTAATAGCTTGCAGGCTGATTTTCAAAATGAAGCAATGCTATGTTTCAATGCATATATATATATATATATTTTTAATCATTTTAAAATGATTAGCAGCACTCATTTTTCCCTCATGCTAATATCTTCACAGTACTGTATCTACAGCTGTTTCAACAACAAATGTAACTGAGCTTAACTTACAACATCAGCTTTTTTTTTTTTTAAATTAGTGGCTTTCTACTTCAAGATGTAATACGTTTTTGGACACGTGATATTCAAACCAACAGAAAGAGTCAGCATCCTATGAGATCAACCATTTAGGTGGATTTTTAGTCTCTGCCTCACATAATTGTTTTCTATTAATTATATGATGGAAAAATAATTCTCTCATTCTATATATTAAGTAAGAGAAATATTACCTGAAAACATGTATGGACTGAAGCATTAACAATGCCTTCTTTGAATTACCTTGTCACTATATTTGAGACATAAACCAAAATCCAGAAGTGTCTATAAGCAAAATCTATGACTTGTATTTTGTTTTAAGCACATCTTTAGCAGCGTTCAGAACAAGCTCTGTGAAGCAACACTCAGAAACTTAATTATATTTAATAACTTCTAGAACAATTATTAATTGAGTCAAATTCTAAGAAGCGCTGAAATCAACATAATGTTTTCCTACAGCTTTCATTGCAACCAGTTTGTTTCAAAATCTGGTTGTATTCCAGAAATTTTTAATTAAGTACTGAATGCCTGTGCTCATGCTGTATCTTGCTTTTTTTTTTTTCCTTCCTTGCATTTTTCTGGTGGATACTATTTCTTCAGAAGGCAAGACACTGAAAAAGTATAGTATAGTAGGAACTGTATGCCTTTCTTATATAGCAGCATAATGACTTTTAATGTCTTGCCCTATAGCAAATATGTACCGTATAAATACCATACAATTTTCAAACATTTATTGTTTTGTTTTCATTTCTTCTTAAAACATTTATTACAGATGGCCACAAAGAACTGCATTTGAAAAAGACTAATGTTACGTATAAAAATCTGTACTGATAGTTGCTTAATTTTTCTTCTCTCTACAAAATTTAAGACTTGCATTTCACAGCATCTGTGGAAAAGCTTTAAATCAATAGGGGCTGCTGCTTTTGTGGCACTGAAAAAAAATATTTGGTAATGATGTCCAGCTAAATATAATCTCAATTTTAAAACAAAAATAATTTGGGCTCAAACCCCAAGTTCTTCATATGCTTACAGGGATAAATCCAGACACGCTGCTCCCATAAAAATAAATAAATAAACGTTTCTGCCTCTCGGAGCAGTGATGGGCCAGTACGGTTACACAAGATGGAAGTGAAGGGAAGGTCACAGGGCTACGTGGTACATTTTAAAATGCCAGAAATAGATGCTGATCAACTTGTATTTCTTTTTCAAAAAAGCCTCTAATCAGTTCTAAATTTCTTAGACAGTTTGCTTTCTTGCTGCACCTAGAAATGTGTCATTTGTCTATTTAAAAACATAACAGCTCACCACCCCTCCTCACTGGCTTTCATTGGCCTCTCTTTTTTTCCCCGTTTAATGTCTCTAACTTTATGCCATGTTCTTTTCCTCTTTCAGCACGGCTGAGCAAGGCTGACAGGCGGATTCCTTTGCTTTTCAGGGTATTAAAGCCACTTTCCCGCTCTGACAGCCTGTTCTACTCTGCCACCTTATAGCTCTGGCTTCACACTTCTCTGGGCAGCCACTGCTTCTTGACAGACCACTGTCACTTCCCATCATCCTCTCTGTATATCCTGTTCTCTCCCCCTCAGCACGCATCCCGACTTTCCAACCAATGCAATTATTTTTTTTGACAAGCCATCCATCAGCTTTAACTTTAAAAGCACTTTCCGCTGATATCCATTGTTAAATCCCTTGCTTTTTATGGAGCTTGCATGAGAGAATATGATATCAGACATTCAAACTACCAAACCATGTAAATTTACTTTGTTCTCAGCTATGTTTCCAATTTCACGTCCAATTTTTCGGTACATTATGCGTAGTTGTTGTGCTTAATATGATGTTGTCAAATCCCATTAAAGTTCACTGCATTGCACGGCTTTAAAAACAGGTTACAATTTGCATTCTATAAAGAAAGGAAGGAGTGCAGTCTGAAGTCAAGCTGAATCTTATTAAAATTATCTGTTCAATTGTTACATTTGTAGATGGAGTAATTTTGAGGCATTAGCTGAGACACATATGAAAATGTCAGTGTGCCAACTAATGACAATGAAAGCAAAAGGAATATATCTGTGAAACTCAATAAAGCTCCTTTGCTGGTGACATAAATTTGATGATAATCCGAAGAAATGAATAAGGGACCATCCAGTTTGAATAGGAATTACCTTTTCTATTAAATCACTTTGCTGTATTTCCACTTGGCCTACATCTTGGTCCTATGCCACAGTGAGTCTCTCTGTGGACTAAAAAATCCCTACAGGACTAACGTTCCCTTGAAGAATATCTTTCATGTAAGACAACCAATTTCAGACAGACACATTTAAAACCCAAGGAAAGAATTAGTCTCTCTCCCGCGCATCTGTACATAGGGGCAAATGGAACAATTTGCTAATATACAATTGAGAGACATGTTCAGCTATAGCCAACTACCACCGTGCTCCCATGCAATGTTTTATACACAAAGTCTCACGTTCTTACATGCATGGAGAGAAATCAATACAAACAGATAGTTCATCAAGTTCATCAAGTTGGCAACAGATAGGTCATCAAGTTGCCAAAATGCTGGCAAAATACCTGTGTTTTGGAATGATATTTTTCATGGTAGTAACAGATTGTAAATCCAATCCTTAGCAATGAGTAACTTAGATGCTCCTTGAAGCAAAAGGAAAGGAGATGGTCAGTGACAATATCAAAAAGAGCTGCTCATTTAGGAATGTTAATCTGATTATGGATTATTGTGATTTATCTGCTGCAGATCTGTTTAAGATTAACTCAGTCTGAATAGGTTTCCCATACTATAGTGACACTGTATAAAAAAGCAGGCAAAAGTTATTCCTTGCGCTATCCAACATCAAGTTTCTTTAAAAATGCTCATTTCTCTCAATCGTGTTTCTCTGAATGGTAGTACCTCCAAGTTTTTGAATTGCATACATTCCGTTCAATTTCCAAGCTCTCTATCATGATTATTACAGGCCTCAAATCCTCTGAACGCCTTTCCCCTTATGGTACAACAGTTGCAGGCAAATATTAAACTACCTGCGAACTAATAATACTACCTTGGTTCCACACACTACATATTAATACATCACTGATTTTGGCACTGGTATTCGAGGGAAACATGGCCACTGAAAAGAGTATGAGTTACGTGCCCAGTTCTATCCTGTACTGCTCAGCTGCCCTGTCAAAATCCTCTTTCCCTTTCTACGAAAATACTGAACAAATTTTTTGAAATATAAGAAGGACTTACAGAAAAACAGAATATACTAACTTATTTCACATGAAGTTTTGCTTTGGTTAAAAATAATAAAGAAAAAATAAGAAACAATATTAAATACGCAAATATAAATTTAAAACAAATCAACAACATACATGATCCCAAAGCACATCAAGAGTTGCATTTATTTTACGTCACTAAAATACTTATGTCAGAAAAAAAATTAAGGATGCAGTTCTGATCCAAAAGACAGATTAAAGATACTAGATCTTTACATCTCTCTAATAAAGTAAAAATATTAGCATTCTCAATTTGCAAATCAGCATAAGGTTTATCTGACTTGCTTTCTCTAATACAATTACCATCTCGGACCCTGACCCCTACTTGTCTTTCTTCAAACAGGGCACTTAAACCTTTTATAACAGCTTTCTACTACAACTACTTCTTTCATTATTCCTTCTGTTCATACAATCACAGCATTCCTGAAGCTGGAAGGGACCTCTGAAACCATGTAGTCCGACTCTTCTGCCATGAACAGGGACACCACAGCAAAACCAGGTTCCCCAGGGCCTTATAAAGCCTTGCCTTGAAAGTGTCCAGGGACAGGGAATCGGTCATATAACTAGGCAACATGTTTCAGTGTCTCAGCAACCTCACTGTAAAAGATTATTTCCTTATATCTTGTTACTTGCAACTTTTCCATTGTTCCACAAGTGTTCACTGTAATTTTATATATTATTCAATTTTCACATCTTTGCATTAAGTTCAGCATGTTCCTCCACTTCTCTAACAGCTGCTGCACCCCACTGCATTTTCTGAGCCTCTGAGCAACCAATCTATACAAAAAGGATGATCCAGAAACCATTGTCCTGTACTGCAAAAGATCTTCTTCCAAGATTAATGCAATACTACCACTTGGTGCAATTTTAAGAGAAAAATATAAACCAGGGTGAAGTGGGCATCAACAGTGCTCTAATAATCAATAATACCCATTTCATACTCCCTGCTTGTAGCCACCAGAACAGCCATCACTGTTCACAACCCATAAATAGCAGCCACACAGACAGAGCAAGAGGGGGACCCAAGATGGAGGTTTGTTTGCCTGAGCTAAAGAGCTAATTATTATGAGGGAGAGAAAAATAAAGCAATAAGAAAAGAGGCTCCACTGACTTTGAAGAGCGAAATACTTCCACAGGGAATTAAAAACAACCAGAAAAAACTTAGCTTAAATTTGGTATTTAGAAGTATAATTTCAACTTCTATCTGAAGCTAGTAACTGAGGAAGTCATCAACAAAAAAAAAAAAATAGAGATTTTCAACAACACTACTATTCAGGCATCCAGCTTTGATGAAAGCAGTGTAGGCTTGGTACCCAAATGGTGTTCAATTTGGCCATTTCAGACCTTCAACATGATGATACTTCAGTTAGATCTCACTCAGAACATGACTACCTGTTTCAAAAAGAAACAGAAATTTTCCATTCCATCTGTGGGCTGAAACACAGGTGCCATTTCTGAAACCTCTTTGCATCACTTCCCCAGGAAGGATACTGAAATTGGGTACTTTCTAGCTAATACCTCTTACAGACATCATCAGTAAAAAATCTGCCTTATCTTTTTTTTTCCTTTTTCGTTCTTTTCTTTTTTCTTTTTAATCTTACATCATCTTACATGTAGATAATACACATAACAGGCATAGAATACAACCAGACTAGAGTTAGCTAGCATGGGGTCACATTAGAGACCACCTACATAACAGCACAGATCTCAGAGGCACCTTCTTGAAATCCACCTTTCACACACTCCTCCCAAAGTAAAGAGCCCATTTAGATACTAAACATATTTTTAGCAACATTTAGAGTGTTTTGCTATTTCCTCTGATAAATATTAAAAGCTATTAAAAGAGGACTAATAGTTCTATCAGCTATTTCACCCAGAGGGTGGGATTTCCTTCCTTGTGTGTGGGTTTTGTTTGTTTACAGTTCTTCAAGTATTAGATCATAGAGAAAAAAATATTTTCAATATTAAATGCAAACTAAAGCAAATAAGCAGAAAAACATCTGCAGGTTTTCCAACACAATCTGAAACAATACAAAACCCCAACCACCACACTTTCTATACGTGAATACATGAGAATACACCACGGCTGCAGTAATCTAATTTTTAATAGTACTTTAGATTCCTGTCTATCCCAAAAGGAGGAGGCAAACTTCGGCAACATGAAGCAGAGAAGGTGTATGTAAGTATTAGGAAAAAAGGTATGAATTCCTATTATGAGAGAAACATCCTTTTACACTTCACATGTAGTGATTTTAACCTGTTTAAGATTAAAGAAAATGAATAGAAGCCATTCCTCAGAGTGCTAGAAAGAGTAGCGTCCATCTAAGACTGCACTCTTTCCATCAGTAGTGATGCTTTAAAGGTGGAGTAAACAACAAGTTGGAATTACAAAGACTAATGTTCTTTTAGCTCCTGCCACTTATTTTAGAGATTAAATTCACACATCTACCAGCAAGATGGTGACACAGAAAAATGTACTTTCAACATGTTGATGAAAAATGATGATACCTTCCCACTACCAGAAACCTTCCAAATTTCACAATGGTCTATAACTGCAGGTCACAGCAGCACTCTGAACAACAAATATCTTCTTCCCTTCATTGAAAATAACGGTACTCTTCCACTTTTCTGCTTAAGCAAAAGTCATGCTCTACTTTAAAAACAACCTGTTTTAAAAAAACGCAGAACCAACAACCAAGCAAATGCAGGAGCTCCAGTTATCCTTATACTCTCTTTGAAACTTGACACGGTTTTCTAAGCACCTCACTCAAAAATAAATAAACAAACATAATAACCTACGAAAATAATCAAATTGTTTTGTGACAACATTTGTTTCTTCTTTTGACTTGTGTTGACTTCTTACCTTTCTTGTTTTCCGATAAAACACCTGCTTGGGAAGGAGTAAAAATGAGAATGTGGAAGTTAATACCACATTTTTATTAAAGTAATTCAATAATAAAAAGAAAAACACAAAAATGTTAGTATTCTGCTGATATTCTTCCACTGTCTAATTTGTTTTGCTTGCAAAATTTTAATAAAATGATAGTGCAGCTTAAAAATGTGAAGAAAACTTAGTGTTTCAAAGACAGACACATTATTATAGCATTAGGAAAGCTCCACTGATCTCTTGTGTGAATGTACAGAGGCTGAAGAAAGATTCTGTAGAACTGCAGGCTACCCAGCTGAGTGGGTATGGTTCCTGAAGGAAAGTAAACAGGAGCTCCCATCAAGAGTTATGCACTTAATAGAAAGTGCCAGTTGGTTTTGCTTTATTTCTTTTAATCTCATGGAAATATTTTTCTTAAATGTGAAAAAGTGCAATTTCATATTACTACATATGAGTATATTGATATCTAATCTCCAGAAGACAGTAGATTTAAGATTAGATTTAAGGCTCTGGAAAACTTAATTTTTAAATCAATTACATCCCTACAAAAATACAAATAGAACACAGAGAAGACTGAATAACATTGAAACCAGTTTCTCATAATTAAAAAATTAAAATATCTTTTCCTCCACTTCCAAACAGCATTTTCCATTCCTCATTTATTTTATTTTCTATGTGTTAAGAAAAAAACAGAGCCAGTACTTTTGCTTAACTCACTTAAGCGTAAAGATTCAAGACTCTGAGCCTCTGCCCTCAACACCATCAATTCTAGTCCCACCTGAAATTTAAACTACTAACATGATTGCGGTGAATTTCTGAGTCAGTCTTTCTGGCTGAATCGTTGTCTTCTTGATGGAGAAGGGCAGCTGTCCCTGAAGAGAAGGGTAATAGTAGGATTTTGTGTTATCCTTTAAGTCAGATTAACCACATACCTCTGAGTCAGCCACATACACAAGCAGATGGCAGTCATAACTTGCTGTTGCTCAAGTCTGCCTTTTTTTCCACATGCAAAAGACTAGGCAATGTTACTAGAACAATGCGCTAGTTTGAACATATTAAATCAGCCCAATGTTTTCAGCACATCTGAGTGTTACAGTTTGAGATGAAGCTAGGAGAGTACACCACAAGAGAACAGGTACCAAAAGGAAAAAAAACCCATAAAAGTCAAAATAAGAATACACAGTTAAAAGATACTGCCATAACGCAGAGGAATTGTAAATGCTACAAAAGAAATAATTTCATTTGAAGGTAGCTATATTTAATAGTGATCAGTATAGAAAGTACAATGCCACATTTCATACATGCAGGCACACATTACAGATGTGAAAAATGGATCTTCTACTTTTCAAATGGATAACAATTTGTCATCTGATCATTATTCCCACACTGTTCTGGATGTAAACTTTGCAGTGAATAAATAGACCCATTTGGAAGCCAAACTTCTGAAGTGCATTGTGTCAGGTCATGCTGGCTGTTGCTACGATCGTGCAACTTCCGTAGCAACTGCAGCCCTTAAATGAAGAGCTTCTCCAAGAGATAACTTTACATAAGGTCAACAAGTCCCATGACAAAAACTTTATGTAGTGCTAAATCTTAGACATACAGTCAAACATTTGTTCTCTTCATAACCCTTAGGCAAAAGAAGCTAATGAGAATCACAGACTACATATTAAATGATAGTATTTTCATTACAGCTGAGATTTCATTCCATAACCATTTCAAAACTATTACACAACAATCTATTGGGATAAAAACCTGATTAAGTCTTGCTCAACAGGCAGGTACTGGGATGGTTTTGCACCTGAGGATGAAAAGTTTTCTTCAAGGCCTGTGGTGATTTTTAAGGTGTTTTAGAATTTCTATAAAACATTGCTAACATTTATAATCAGTCAGATATCTCCTATTCTCAGATGTTAGATTAATAAAATACTGAGAATAAAAAATAAATAACAGATTATTCTGTACTTTATAGAAGTACCATTCTGCAACGAAAGTTCACTTATTTCACTTAAACACAATACATACACACAAACAAAAGGGCTTTATAAGCCATTAAAAATAATAAAAAAGATATATTCAAATTGGTCTTTCTTTAACAAAAAAAAATGTCCCCATATTGGCCCGACTTAAAACTAAACTTACTCCATTACCAGGAAAAAGCACACCAAAAATCTGGATTTTTTTCTTCAAAATCCTGCTCTTCCTACAAAGCAAACTTATTTATTTAAATCAAAAGAAGAAAAAGCATTCAAAACTAAATTTCCTAACATACTGTGCGCTACCTGATTGGGAAATTCTATTTTGCCTAATCACAATGCTATCAAACAAACATTTAAGTGTGATTCTACTCAAAAAATCTTGGTTGAAAATGGCAGGTACAGCCAACAGATCAACTGTCTATGCTTGCTTAGATTTAATCTTCTTGTTTCTTCATGGTTATTTACCTGAGAAGCACTACATTAAAGGATGAGTATATGAAGCAAATGAATGCAACCCTTCTTCATAAAGGATATGAGATTTAGAGGATTTGCGCATAGCAATTCATAATGGAGGTAACAGCCCTTTCCACAGTGAAATACAGAAGAAAGAATGTGATTAAATTATAAATATTTATTAGATAACATTTTAGTTAAAACACTCACTCCTAGAACTAGAGAAAACACACTATGTGCACACCTAAAAACCAGGAACCCTCAAACTGCTGCATATGTCCAACTCTGTCCTATCAGCTAAGTTCATGCCCTACACATATTTCATGGGCAGTTATCCAACAGAAGACATGAAACAATCTTCAATCCAATCAAAGAACATGGAACAATTACCAAAACCAAATTACTTTCATTTTCAAAGCAGCTGTTTCATATCTGAAGATAAAAACTAACAAACTGAAGCAAGGCATATGACAGAACGTTAATAAATTTCTATCGTCTCTTCAAAATTGTAGTCTCATTTAAGGGATTGGAAAGTGTTTAAATTACTTGATTTGTAAACCCATTCTATCACACGTTTCTCATATAAAGTCCTTCCAAACAGAAGCTAGTCACATGTTGCCTACAGAACCACACTACCTGGCTCTAATCTCAGACTGGACCTCCAAGAGAGCACATAGTGACAAACTAAATAATGATTTATTAGTGCCACACCACTAAACAAGAAACCTAAGAGACAGATGTAGAAGTGACTTCTTTGTTAACCAAGTTAAGCTGTTATAAGTGACATAAGAGGGTGGAAGCTCCTCCAGCTCATAAACAATTTTGATATATCCACCCACCAACAATACAATATAAATATCAATGTCTTGGTCTAAGCTAAACAGAACAACAAGTTTCCAGTGGACTTAAGTTAAACTCCTCTTAGAGGAGTTTTAAAGTGAGGTCACAGTTAGGACTTCCCACAAAAAAAACCTTGGAGGGAGAAACGAACACCTATTTATTTACCACCACTGTGCAACGTGAAAGCATGCAAAAAAAGGAGTACAACATAAGAGCAAATTTTGGAAGAAACAGAAAAAAACTGGAGTTCTTTCCATTCCATCACTCTGAACCTGAACCTCAACATTCATTCCATTGGGTGACAAAATTCTTACATGGAATGCCAATCAAGCACTTCCGACCCCTTCTCCCTGAATTCCAAGAGCTCTCCACGCTTCAGTAGAAAAAATGACTGGTGAACTTCATATCTTCTCTGACTTGAGAAGCAGAAACTGAACAGATTCGGGGCTAGACAGCATTATAAAAAAAGGTTCATATAAATTCCTACAGCTAACACCAAAGGAAACGAACACTTCTGAGTGCCAAAGCCCTCAGTACGTTTGTTGCATTTTCCTCTTAGTAGAAACAAAAGGATTACACTTCAAGCCATCAATCCTTCAAAGTTATACTTGTCTTTTCATTAAGCAGTAAATGCATTTACTTCAAATATTTTCAGATAAAAATCTCTAGTGATCTTGAAGCATTAAGCTGCTAAAACCCCCACAGCCCAGAGAACTCCACAAAACCAGTTAATGCAAAGGATGGAGGCCTCAGAGTGGGCCTCACTTCCACCCCAGGAAATAAGGGTCATTTGGGAAGCAGCCCACTCTGGCATCTCTCCCTAAAATTATTCAGGTCAGTCCCACTTCACAGAGTGTTAAAAACACCTGCAGAGCACCATGCTGACACCCCTAGAAGGCTACACACATTGCCTTTTATACACAAACATCTCACGACTTTTAGTGTCAGGTAACTTGCCTTCCTCACTCCAAAGATGTGAAAGCACCTCAGTGCTTCAAACACTGGCTAAATTACTCATATTTTCAGATGGCTTCTTTCCCTCCTCCCCTTCCTTTCTGCTTTGCCTGTGAGGAAGAGGCTACTCCTAGCCACTGCTGTACTCTCACTTTACTATAAAGCAACATCATACTGCCATGCAATAGTTCTTTAACATCAGGCATAACCTTCATAAATGGGTTTGTAACGAGAAACCCTTGTTTGTCATACAGCGGGTATGATTGATGCTGTATGAGTGAAGTGAAGCCACAGTGACCATCTCAATAACATGAACAGCTGCCAAATATTCATTTAGCAGAATGAGTTTTAAAAACTTTGAGCAGATTGCTTTCACAAGGCTGCTTTCAACAAAAGGAAACATAATTAACGAGCTAATATCAGCATGTGTCTGGCTAAGCTAATGAATATCAAATTACACAGAAACCTGTATAAATCATCATTATCCTGAATTTTAATTGAACTTGCAATTAAACATGACAAATTTTATATACACTAAACCTTTAATTTATACTTTCAAATAAGAAATAATTTATCATTTTTAGTATTTCATAGTTAATTTCCCAATATGTACGCTTCTAATTAACAAGGACAGACAGGCATTTAAAAAAACCTGCTGAATAGCTCCACTGGTTACAACAACTTTCAAGAGATTAAAATCAGGGGCCAAAAATGTACAGCAGTAAAGCAATCAACTGTTTTTACAAAGTATATTGAATTTCAAACTCATCTTCTAAATATCACATGCAGCTGGAAGAAAACTGAGTTGTAGCAATAACTACATGGAAATTAGAGTTAGGCTACTGTTAAAGAAGCAGTAGATTATGAACAAATTTTAAGTTTTAACTTTGAAATTCTACATCCAATCAGACTTGCACAGTTTTTTTTAATTCTATCACTGTTGTGGACTAGAGATCCTAATACTCACATGTCCCATTACGTCTTTTTGTTTGGTTGTTATTAATTCATTTTCTATCAGTTTCTAAACAGAAAAATTTGAGCCATTTATCAGAAACAGAAAAATTTTATCAGAAACAGAAAAATTTGAGCCATTTATGAGTCCCAAACCTGGGACTTTCAGCAGTCTTTCTGGTGTGCAAACAAAGGAGGAGCTGCACTGATGTAAGCGGTCGCAAAGTTTTGCTAGCAGAGCTGAGATGAACACGTGGGAGAAAAGAAAACATGACAGCTTTGCAAGTGAAACCCATGGTATAGACACAGCCAGGACAGCATGATGGTGTTTGTCCAAGGAAGCGACAACAACACTAGATGAAAACATATCTCTTCTTGAAAGGTCTTGCTCTGCCCAGAGTTCCTCCAGCACAAGCATAAGGCACTGCCCAGCAACTGGCGAGCCCTCTGGAAGGACAAGGTGTCCCACATCCAAATGGCACCCACTGAAATTTTGAATCTATCCACAAGGAAAACCTGAATACTTTTAGACAACGGTCTAAAATTAACAATTTAACAATTGAACAATTGAAAGCTTTTAACAATTGAAAGCTCGAGATAGTCAAATACAGCAGATCGGAGACAGTATTCTATACCTTCAGAATACTTAATGCTGTGAAACAGCAAGGTCTTAAAACTTGCTTTCATTTGGCTTGCTAACACTTCTTATCTTTCAGAAAGCAGACAGATCTTTCAAAACCCTTATTCAAAAGAACAGTCTTTGTGGTGCAATTTGCTGAACCTTCAAGGCATGATGCTCTATACTGGAGAGAATACCAGTGTCTTTTTCCATTAGCTTCCTGACCATAGCAATGAAACAACAGGAGAGGGAAAAAAAAAAAAGAAAAAAAATAAACTGAAAGCTCTCTCCAGTCGAAATCAGCTTCTGAAATTCAGCTGAAGTAGTTCATTCATTCCCACAGCAAATGAGATGAACAGCTTTCATGTTTACAGGACTCAGCACTTAGGAGTGGCATCTCTGATTTGAAGAGCAAGAGAATCAGGGGCACAACAAACAACTTCTATTACTACTTTTAATTATGGTAAACATATTTGAGTGCTTTTTGCAATCATTGCTTTTTCTTTAAGCCACCTATAAACCCCTGCTACTTTTCCCTCTATTCCCCTGCTATTAACCCCTCTATTTTTCTTCACTGTCTGTCCTTTTCTCCTGGGCACTGCAGTGTCTGGCTAGGCTCATGCTTTTTGGAACACATTTAAGAATGAACCTATCTACCGTGGCCTTATTGATTAACTTAGACCTAGAGGTCCTAGAAAGAACTCAGGTGTCTTCAGACCACTTGAATGAAAACCTCTCTTATGCAGCTCAGCAGGATTTCACTCATATACATCCATTTCCCAAAAATGCTTTCAGAAATGCAAAGGAAACAACAGAGAAAGGAGTCAGGGCTCTCACAGAATTAGTAATCCACCTAAGTTACATAAGGTCTAACAGAAAACAGAGACGAAGTGAGATTAATGAGTAGAGTAAGACCCACACCTGTTTAGTTTGCTAAATACTGAGACCATTGCAGAACTCCCTGTGCCTAAGTCCATGATAGTCAGCAGCTCTCTCCCTTACTTCTTTTGGAAATAAGTATACTGATGCTCAACTTACTTGTCTTTTTTTTTCCCCCTCCACTAATAAACCCTCCTGCAGACCATTTGCACATTTTGGTTCCCAGATTTCTCCATTCAATTCACAAGTTGAGTCCTCACCTTTCCCACATCACTCCTTCCACAAACACAGATACTAGTCAGCAAAAACAACATTGCCTACCCATCTCCAAGAACAAATAAATGAAATAAACTTGGACATAATTCTCCTCCGGGTTTTCCTAGTGCATTTTGCATTGTCTGTCTACTTAGATTACAAGCCCCTCAGAGCAAGGACACATTGTCTTGTTTGACTTATACAGCTCTGAGCACACTGTTTGCACATAAATAATATTAACAGCAATGATAATACTGGTTTGGCCAGTCTCAATACACATGAAAATGAAAATGATGCAGTAAGTGCTTTTTTTTTTTTTTTTTAACATAACAAAATGCCATATTTCTTCTCATTTTTCAGGGACATATAAACCTGATGGAACTGCATATACTAAAGCTCTGAAAGTTTAATGCTTTTACTGAAAAGTACTGTGTGCTCATGCAGGAGAAGCAGCAGGACAAATATTTTCACACATTATCAGATAGCTGAGCAAAACAGACTCCATCAGAATTTACAACTGAAGGCTACCAGAATTTACAACTTGCGAAATTGTGGCTGTCTGTATTTTTCTCGTTACGTGTGCTTGCCAGAGACGCAGGAGGAATTTTCTTTTTTTCTTCTTCTTTTTTTCTTTTTTTTTTTTTTGCCATCTACTGTCTCACTACTTCCTAGTTAAACCTTGTCTCAAGTTATCAACACTCTCTGGAGAGATAAGCTTCTTCTCACTTACAACCTGTCACTAATAATCGAACTTTCAAGAATCCATCTCGAAAAGAGACTACTGGAGGCACACAGGTCACAGGAATTAACTGCCACCAGTCCTTGCTGAAAACTAAGCTCATCAATCTATAGCTTCTCGTCATAATTAGAATAACGGCTTCGAAAATTTGGGCTGATGTTGATTCAGTCTTATGCCACAAAGACTGCTGATTAAAATCTTGGTGTGAAAGTTAATGATAAGTGCTGGTGGCGTTGTCGTGGCGACAGGGACAAACAATTCCCTTGCCGTGACATTTTCAATGTCCTGCAGAAGAAAAACTGTCCTCTTTAGTGTGGCACTGTATGAAGCTTATTTATGGCTACAGGGCTTGCTGGATTGATGACTGTCGTAACACACTGTCAAATCCTTTACTGACACATTCATTTTTTTGAGCCCCTGGTGTGGAAGAAATAAAACACAGCTAAAATGTGAAAGTATTATTTATCAGTTGCTGTTTGAGTAAACAGTGAATAAAATAAATTTGGTACATTTTTGTATTCAGATAGGCACACATTCTCCCTACATCTATTAAATATATTAGAAACAAACAAAAAAGGTTGATCCACTTGAAAACGTCCCTACAGTTTGTGTCTGCAGTTTTGCAATGGGTTTTAGCAGGCAATACCCCCTCCCCCCCCAAAAAAAAAATAAGTAGTCAACAAAGATTAAGAACATAGCTTTGCTTGCACTGTGTTCATAGAAAAGTACAACACATTGCACACTCGATGTGAAAGTCTAGGAGCACACAGCAGAACTGGCCTCCTGTTTGTTTTGATACAGATTTTCAGAGGGTTAGCTCTAATAAGCAGCTCACACCACCACTGGTGCCTTCAGCGATCATTTGTATCACTTTTGAGAGATGATACTTTTTTTTTTCTGCTTTTCCCGGTAGTCTTTCTTGTCCTTAATGTACAGCGAACTTTATTTACCAACTTTAAAGCACTAGTTAATTAACTGCAGCTTTTACCATCTGCACTCATCAGCCACTACAAGAATACGACTCTTGAGTGCAATAACTAAATTCACAGATGATAGAATCATCAAATCACCAAGGTTGGAAAAGACCTCCAAAGTCATCTAGTCCAGTTGTCCATCTACCACCATTATTTCCCCACTAAACCATGTCCCTTAGTAACACATCCAAGTGTTTCTTCATTATTTACAGGGACAGTGACTCAACCACCTCCCTGGGAAGCCCATTCCAGGGCCTAACAACTCTTTTGGAGAATAAAATTTTTCTAATAATCACCACAGAGAAATCAAAATTTTTTTCTACAACCTTGACACTGCACACATAAAAAGGTTTCTGCATATGCTTTCTATACTAATCAACTTTGCTATTATTTTAGCTTCCAAGTCAAAATTATTGAAAGAGATTCCTTTGCTGCTCTGTAGCAGCACCTCTGTCTGCTACAGAAATAAAATAAAGCTAAGATTACTTCCTCATTCTTCATACTGGGAAAAGAATATAAATATACTTGATCTCTTTTTTCTCTCTCTTTTTTTTTTTTTGGCAACAGACTCCTCCTTCTCTTATTTTTGAAGTATTCATTGCATCTCTTCTAATTAAATATGATGTAATCTTGGAGAAGTGTCAAATGAGCATGCTCTCCTTCCACAATACTTAAATATGAAGAGAATAAGCAATAGATTGCTTTCTGTTTTCAGTATATGCAACTCCATCAATGTTATCCAGAGGAATCGTAAAAGATGCAGAACAACTTCTGAAAAAAAAAAACAAAAAAAAAAAAACCACACATATAAATGTATATTCTCCCTTACAAGGAAATTCTTGCAATCTAGTCCCTTGCAATTGCAAGGAAATTAAGACTCGATTTGTCAAAGTTATCATTAAAAATATATATATATCCTATTTTAATGAAATCAATCCTTCAAATCTCTTAGGAAACTTGGGAAAATTTCAGCTAACACTGATGCATATTAATAAATAATGTGATTCAGAAGTAGCTGAATTTCTCTACTGAAGCATTCAACTTGTCAAGTACAGCAAAAAAAAAAACAACCACCCCCCCCAACAATCTCAAATCCCAAAAATCCCAAACACTGACATTATCCAGATAATCACCATTCTAAGCACAATTCTAAGCACAGTAGTAGCTGTGCTGCTACTGTGCAGAGAAGGAGTAAAAAACTTGCCCTTCCTAAATTACTCCAATGATCTTTTGTAGTTTTCCTTCTCAGTAAATCAAATACGATTTTCTCTTCTTTATAGCACCACTTATATGAAAACTAGCTGAAATACCTCAGTGGAAAACGTGTACTATTAAGAGCCTAGATCTTGGACAAAGGAAAAATAGGTCCATGATCTTCTCCACAGATCAAGCTCCATCCGCTAAGCTACCATCTGTTACAGAAAATCTCAGTGTAACTACTACAGGTACAGTTTAGTCCACTTATTGAGTATAAAGATATTCACATCTTTTTGTTGGTTTCCTAACACAACAGCAAAGAAACTATAAAAAAATCTTGCAAAGAGAAATTTCCTTTCTCTTTTAGCTTCTGACTGAAGAGGTGTTGCCTATAACTGAACATTTCTGGTTGAAATGTACGCATTTCCCCAGCTGTTTCAAAGACAGAATTTCACAGGGAGAGCAACAAATACTGGATGCAAGCAATGTCAAAAATGGATGCCTTTTCAAGTTTCTTGACAGCTTTCAGTAGTGCCACACCACTATGACAGTGATATTTGGAACTGTCTACTCAACCTCTTTTAAAAGAGTGCTGCACTCCTTAGCACTGACTACAGAATCACTGAATCCTTAGAGTTGGAAGGGTCCTCTGAGGGCAATCTAGTCCAACTCCCCTGCAATGCACAGGGACATCACAGCTAGATCAGGCTGCTCAGGGACAGAGCATCAATCACAGCACTAGGTAACCTGTTCCAGTGCCTCACTACCCTCATTGTAAAAGATTTTTTCCTTATATCTAACCTAATTTTACCTTCTTTGAGCTCAACCTTTGACTTAACTAGAAATAAGATTTTGCATAGGTCCAAATGTGTTTCATGAATAAAAACTGAATGTCCCAGACATTGTTTTATGTTAAAAACAATTTAAAACAATCAAAACAAATATATTAAACATCTATTCTCTACATCATCTCCAAAATGCATGGGATTTGTGCCCACCAATTCCATATCAAAAAAAGTTTTAAACTTGGCAGTCATTGTTTGGATTTCATTGAGCTTAGTGACTTAACACCCAGTCACAACCCTGCACGCTAGCTGTACTAGTTCCCTTCAATTAAATCTCATTAATGGCCTAATTAAAAGGTAAATACAAGTTATGATAAATCATTAATTTGGCAATGCTGAAAACAATACAGACTCCAAGTCAATGTATCTAGTGAATATAGCACAAAGTCCTGTAAAAAAATGTGAAAGAAAAAAAGACAGTGTTTAATTTTATTTTCTTTCCTTTGATAGTGTGCAAACCAAATTTAATATATCAACATGCTTTTTGGGGAGGGGGATGATTCAAGTGAAGCCTGATGGAGAAGCTGAGCATACCACATGAAAACTCTGGGTGACTAAACAGATTGTGAAATATATTAAAAAAAGAAAAAAGAAACTCTAGCAGTCAGTTTTAATTTTTTCATGGCCATCAGCTTTTCTTGTCCTATTAGTTGTCATAATAGCAACACAGTGCTGAGCAAAATACCAGAAGCTTTCATTAGAACCATTAACATAATTTGATAACTGATGCTATTTGATTTCTGACTTTTGAACTTTGACTTAAAGCTTGGTGTAAGATGTAATCTCACTGATTGGATGCTTTTTAAAATATGAACACTTCACGTTACACTGCTTTGTTAACTGTAATTAATGTTCACATTTGTCACAAATCATATTATTTAAGAAAGAAGCAATAATGGTGGAAGATGTGACAGTGTTATACCCATGTCATCTTTCCCCAAATCAAGAAGCCCTAATATAAGCATTGCTCAAAATAAACTGAAGTAATTCATGTAGTACCAAATGCATACAAAGAATAAGTATTATGTAGGCTAGTAAAGTATTAATATTTTAGCTTATTAAAAAATATACAAAGCAGAAGTCTAGTACTTGAGAATTTGTTCAAGATGTTCTTTTTATAAGGTAGGACTTAAAACACAGAGTTTTCCTGATCTTCGAATGCAGAAGCTAGGATGTAAAGGAAAGCTTTTTTGGCTTCTGTCTCTCACAGCGTGACCAGGGATTTTTCAAAACAGATAAAAGCTTCACCTCTGCCCACAGTTCTCAGTATAATGAACTTAGTTTACATCCTCAACCTTTGGTCATGTCCATAGAAACAGAGCCTGAACATAAACACCTGCATCAACTCCTCGGTCTGGTACCTGCACTGTGCTACCTGCACAGGTGAGCTGCTCCCAGCAAAGCTTCAGTGTAGGCACATTTCTTACATAGCAAGGCTCAAGAAGCTCATTCTTGTGTGTGAATGCTTCTAAGACAACTATATGAAGTCATGTACCTCTTCAGTATGGCAAGTAAAGGAACACGAGTTAAGCAAAGCAGGATGGCTAAGTTTTTGAAATCTACCTGCAATATTAAAAATAATAAAAAATTAAAGGAGAAAATTTTTTGGAAAAAACATAGTTAATATGCACAATGTCTTATGTTGGCATGCAACAATAATCATATACATAGAAGTGCCTTTAGTTATTCACCAAGTCCACAATATCCACCATATAGGCAATGTACACAATCATACACAGAGACACAAAGTATATCTTACCACCTAAATAAGGAAGCTAGAAAGTAGGCAAGGAAAAATATATATATATATATATATTAAAAGAAGAAGAAAAAAAATCACTTAAAAAGCCTGCACATAATTTTTTCCTCATATCAATTGTGAACAAGCGGAGGAAAAGAAAAAAAATCTCTAATGCCTGAATTATAAGCTGTGAATGAACCAAACAGAGGATACATTCTGTCCTGAAGTGATAAAAGACACTATCACTATTCTACCATGCCAAAGAAAAAGAGACTATTAAATATAATGCATAAAATAACATTTAGTAAGGAAATCAGGATAATTACTTCACAAAAAGGACATTCAGTCAAGTTCTAAACCATTGCTCTGAATTGAGAATATTACTTACATCCAAGTTAAATCAAGTAAAACTTCCTAAGCACTCCCTTAAAGAATACCTGAAAATAACAGGAGGAACTGCCTAATTTATCATGCTTTGTTCTTTTAAAAACTGAATTTCTGGAGGTTTTGACATTATCTTTCCCATCTTCAATTCATTCTATTCCTATTCAGCCTATTTCTACACTAGAATATAGATAAATATTGTTCGGTTCTACCCAACCTTTGAAATGGGCATCCATCCATGTTGGTGTATACAAGTCATATTAGGCATCAGTACAACTAAGAGTCAGGAATAGCCTCTGCTGGGCACTGTCTAAACACAATAGAAAACAAAGTAGCATCATAGATTTTTAAGTCTGACTTTTTACAGTAAGAATAACCTACAGGTGAGATCTGTCCAACTATAGCATACTTACAGTAAAGGAATGGATGTCATGGACATACTGTAAAAGACTAAAACACATATGCCTAAGAAAAAGTTCACAAAGGGCAGAAGAGCACAGATACAAAAGAACAAAAGCAGAAATACACTCTCCTATTTATTTCTGCTACGCTGGACAACGTACATAAATGCTGCATATTGAAGGCATGCTGAACCCAGCACTTCACAGACTCTATATTGATAACGCAGTTCTTCATCTCAAGTGGCAGAAGTTATTTTGCACAACTAGGAAGCAAGACTGACAACTGTTGATCTTGTAATGAAGCACAATGAGTGAACAGTAGCACAATATCTGATGAAGCTTGGTAGGAAGAGATTCCTCCATGCTAAGATTCTAACCACCCCATTCAGACAAAGTGATGGTATCCATATTAGTCAAGTGATATAATAGAAATAAAAGTAAATTGTAATAAAAGATTGTCACAGGATCAACGTCACATGCCTTAAAATTGAGCTTTTTGGCTCTGCTTCAGCATTCATCAGCCAGAGCCTATTATCCTATGACAATATTCCATTCCACAGATATCTGCTCATTATAAAATATATATATTTACAGTATTTGGAAGGTGATCTTTAATGCTGTGAATGCCCTTTAAAAGGAGACTATTTGAACATTATAGATTCCAAATGACTAGTCAAGATATTCAATTCCCTGTTTAAATCTTTAAATATACTTAGGAATTCCTTATTTCAATAGACGTTCTAATATGTTCCTTTACTGTTTAAATATATATTACAACATAAAATGAGAAAATCTTCATTAACTCATCGTGCTTGGGGAACTCACCTTTTCATGGTATTAGTTTCAGTCATTTATCACAGTGCGTTATCAATATGCAAAAAAAAAAAGACCATAATATTTATATATACCACTATATTCACACTATTCATTTTGGAATCTCTAAGCTTAATGAAGTTGAGTATCCCAACATATCATATACTTGTTGGGCTTTTTTGTTCGTTTGCTTTGGGAAAATAAACTTTATTTAAGGAGATTTTTTAGAAATGATAAATACAGTGAAGTCTAAAAACTGTACAGAGAAAATACATAGCAGTGTCTGAGACGGAGCACAATATTATCAGTGTCAGCATATTGATGACCCAGATGGCATTTGTACGTTTGAAGTATGACATCTTTATTCCTCTGTCATCCAACACAAGTAATTAACAACAATCAAGTGGGTGTTAATTGGATATAATGGAACAATCTCCAGTCAGCCTGAGCCTACTATTTGCCTCTTACTAGTAATTATGAACACTAAGTACTCATGCTAATCTCCTTCTTCTCACTGAAGCCAAACAGAGGTGCAGTATTTACTCAGCTGATAGCTTATTTTGTCTGTAATTTAGTCTGTTTTAAGCCAAGAAACTCATAATTTGCAGAGCTGTCACCAGCTGCCAGGATCACACAAAAGAATGCAAAGCCCTAGATGACAGCGATTCAGTGTATATTATCCAAGAAAGAAGGACAATTATTAATTAAACTGACCTGTTACAACTACAGTAACCACACCTGGACCCATAAATTCTGAATTACCATCCATTTGTATAACATCTCAAAAGTTCACATTTCATACCCATATTTCTCACCCAGAAGAAGATACTGTTAACTAGAAACCTCCAAAGTTACTGCTCTTATTCTATGAAACTCCATAGCAGCACTTTGCTGATAGGAAACCAGTGAACAATCTTAGTTGCATCACTGTAGAATGTGCTTGGCTTTTGATTACTATTACTGTAGTAAACTTAAAGTATCTTATCAGGAGTGACCATTGGCAATGTATTATCAGCCATTAAGCAGATGGTTAGATGTTTTAAAATAGCTCTTACATAGCAACAGAAACCAGTGTCAACCTTATTTATGATTCTACTAGAGCAAAAAAGGAAAAATTAAAAACAGCAAATAATTTGTGGTGAAAAAGGGTATTTTTCAGTACTTTGCAAGACTTAAATGCACTTACAATTAAGTTTACTACTTCTAAAACAAAATAGTCTTTCAATCACTGTAAGAACTGGAATGACCCAACATATCAAAACATGCAAAAAGGCAGCAAACTAGATTAGGAAAACAAGTTGTAGGTTCTTTTACAAATTATTTCCAGAAATATGTTCATTGTTCAGTTAATCCCAAATTTTGTTTCATTTTTATTCAGGAGAACTGAATTGGTTTGAGCCAAGGCAATTCTTTTCTTATTTACATGTAAATGTCATCGCTGTGTCAATAACTAAGATCGTCACTGATTTACAGAAATGGTGAGCTATTCGGAACACAATTACTGATTGATGCAGGCAGTCAGAAATACAGACCATAAGGTATTATTATATTATTGATTTCATGTTTATATTTGGGCAAATTACTCTATGCATGATGAGACACTTGCAATTTTTATGTGTCACTTCAATCTGTAGTTGAGTGGGGCTTCCACTTGTACAGTCCGGATAGGAAGCAGATGTCTATAGGCTTTTGAAACTAAATGACACGAAGCAAGCAAGGCAAATAATGATAAACATAATGCTATTTTAACACAAATAATCTGTAAATTTTTTAGTGGAACCTCAACGTTCTTTGCAAATTGAAAATAGGTATACTACCCACAAAAAAGACTGTCTAGCTCTAACAGCTAAGATTGTTTTTGAAAGAACAGAAATGGAGAAATTGTATTAAATGACATTTCACTTACAGTACATGCACCTGCAGCACCTTATTTTGATCAGGTCTAATATGGACTAGTTTTTATATCCTTTTCACTCTGCCAGCTGTTTAGGATTCCATTCTCAAGTACCTAATTCATCTTTTACATGGTAGAGGGAATTCCCATCTGGCACCTACAACAGTTTTTGATACTGCACAGGTTATATATTTGGTACTTTAAAAACAGGTATTTCAGTCACAGCATTGTATCTATAAGTGAATGGCTACTCCAAAATCTTTCTTGTTTGAAGAAATGTTATGAACGTTCATTCACTGTATTTGCAAGCTGCAGAAATGAAGTATGTGAAGTAAACTCTAACTTTACTCATTCTTTGAAGAAACGTGTCTTATGGCAAGGCAGATAAAGATTCTAAAAACAATCAATGAAGATTAGATGTTTTTCTAAAGAGCATTTTCAGTTAAATCAGAGAAGAAAAAAACATTTTCCAACTAAATAGCCAAACTCCATCGATTGCATCATCAGCAAAAATAAATAAATAAAATTCTTAGCTCATTAATCCACTGAACCAAAATGCTTGTTGAAGTCACAGTGCATCAATATCCATCAGAAGACATCTAGTAAACATTTTGCTGTGATCTGTCATTCATAGTTTAACTTCAGATACAACTCCTTTAAGTAAATAAATACTTCAAGATAAACTGTGGTGATGCAATACTATGCAATATATACTCTATGAACTACACAAATATTTTTTCTATCTCATCTAAAAGCCCTCAAAAATACATGAAATGTTTTCTAACCACCAAAGTTGTATTCAACATACTGGGAATTTCCCTAGAGGAGAACTATGATGGTGCTCCAAAAGTAATACCTCCTATTTTATTATTTTGGCCACAACATTGAGGAGATGACACTAAAGCAGAAAGCATTTTGCCAGCTGAGCTGCAGTCACACTGGAATGAAAGACCACCTCTGAAAAAACAGATTTGTCTCTCAGCCAAGCCAGACTCTTACCTTTATGAGCTGAGGGTCTGCAGAAGTAGCATAACAGAAAAAGGAATTTCACAGGAAATCAGAGGTCAGTTTCATTTTACTCTCCGAGTTTTAATTTCCTCCACCCATCGTGCTTCTAACTCCATGAAGGGAGATAACAGAACTGTGGTGCAGCTGACCTATGGGATCTAAAGTCTGAAGTCATACAGCTTCATCTGGATTCTTTGTTTCGTCCTCCATCAAGCTTCCACATCAATTGCTTGTGCAATGCAGAAAGCTATCTGGGAATCTCCCTCCTTGGCATTTTTCGTATCTTAAATAAGAAAGAGGCACCAGTTCAGCTCCACAGAAATGTGTTTTCAAGTACAGCAGATGAAAAATTTACCCTGACTTGCAGCTCTGTGAAAAGACAGAAGAAAATTTGCATGCATATATGGACCAGAACCAAAGCTCTACATTGTCAGGTGTATTTGGAATAGTTTCAAGACAAGGAATTAATCGTTATTACATAATCTGTTGTTTTGGTTTCACTGGATTTAATAATCATAGCAGATTTATTATTTTGCAGTAACCTCTGTGAATATGAGCCAAGGAACAATGGGAAATGAAGTTTGTTGTTCATATTTTTAAACTATAATTTTTCAGGAAGATAACCAAATTTAAACACAGAATTTCTTAATATTTCATTCCTTTTCAAATAAAAAAAAAAAATCCGAATGCTAACTGGCATGATAAAATAAGGGTTTGTCACAACACTTTCTAGTTCACCTGCAAAAAATGACCACCCAATCTCAAAACAAACTATCTTTTGGGATAGAACATAAAGCATTTGAGATGCAGAGCTATCTAGCTGTTCATGGTAATATAAATCACCATGCTATTTAGACAAAAGCTTAAGTGAACACAGACTAAAAACTGAAAGGATCCATACACATTCATGAATATACTCCCACTTTGCAAAAGTCAAAATCCTGATACTGCTATCCCACTGGAAGGAAACCTGTCAGGATTCTCACTGGCACAGTGAAAAGCAAAATGAATGGCAGAAGTTTTGATTGATGTCACTGCCTGCCTGTCAAGTGAAACAAGCAGGGCCAACCTAATCATGTTAGATTAGTGGATACAGACATGATATAATATTTTTGTGTTATAGATATGCATGTAGAACGTGCATGCACAGAATCTCTGGCATACAAATATATCTTTCAAATAATATGAGTATTTATGAGAAAAAGTGTGTTAGTATCAAACTCTTAGACAAAGCATGTGGGTGTTTTTTTTTTCCTTCTACTCGTATGTAAGTAAACGATGCATTTTCAAGAGTTTGCATTATACCTTCCGCACATTTTCTGGAGGCTCTATTCATTAGTTTTCTTTTTGCAATGCTAAACTGAAGTAGGTAATTTAAAATATACATCTGAAGTGAAACTGATGCAGCCACCTTTTCTAGATAAAAAGCATGCAGATTTAAACACCAAATAATGCACAGTATCTTCCAATAAGCTAAATAGATTTTTTAAAAGCAGGAATGTGAAGACAGCAAATCTTCTCTATGAAGGTCATAGAGAAATCTTATCAGCAAAGTGTGCAAAACAAGAAAAAGTCTATTTCAGACATGAAACTAGAATCTGACTACTGTCTGATCATTCATCACTGAAACGCTTGGTTGATACGCTCCCGACTGATAAGTAAAAGAATCAATATGAAGCATCTCCTCACTACCAAAACCGATGCAGATAGCCCAGATTTCAGATTAGCTGAGAAAAATGTATCCTAATAGTTAAGAATCAAGATATTTTACTATTGCATGATAAGAGTATTAGGTAGACATGGAAAAAGTGCAAAAAACTCAGAGACTCTTACCCTATCCCTCAGACTACCCCTCACTTCATCCCTTATCAACTTGAACTAACCTGAACATAAAACCAGGCCAACAAAAAAACCCAACTTGTCTCAAGTAGACAGAACTACATTTCACCTGGTAGGAGGTAACTCTGAGATCTCATTCCTAAGGCTCTGGGTGACAGAATACTTCCTGTATCCTTTAGACGTAGTGTCAAAATCACAAATACATTGCCCTTTTTATCAACTACAGAGTTCATAACAACAAACATGCAGAAACTGATGAAAAAAAGGTTTTATTATATATACTTAAAGTTATGAAGTTTGATCTGTTTATTTATTTTGAAACTGGGCCATGAGCAACGCTAAATCAAAACATGCATCTGGCATTTGCAATGTGTTCTGTATGTCTGAAAGAAAAACATCACCATTGGGACTTAGATAATGTTAAGTAAGAGAAACTATGTTCTGAGTTTTCATCAAATGTACTTCTGTTTGTCCTTGAGTGTAAAATGTAAATAAACGTAATGCCCGATTTTCTTAACTTTGGGCCTTGTACTGAAAGACACTCAAGTATTTTTCTCTTCTATTGAGGCAAACAGACATACCAATAACTTTATTGGGACTGAATCCCATTTTTTCCCTATGTTTTTACTATTCATCAAACTTGCAATGAGGGAAGAATACAAGTTGAAAGTGAGAGCTTCATTCTGTAACACAGATTGCGTCCCCACCTCCCCATCTTCAGTATTTATATCCTATGATTAGATAGCAACAAAACATATCCTGCAACATCTATTATACAACGACTGTCCATAAGTTTGACAGTGAATTTAAAATAATTTGCATTCACATCTAAATGAAATCTAAATAACTAGTAGTATACAATACATATCCACCCATACTGATGGAGTCACTTGCACATAATGCAAACGTTTCTTGGAAAGGACTGCAGACAGTATAGAAGGCACCTATGGAAACACATTGGCAATTGTAAATGCAAAATGCTTACGTAGCATTCTTATGAATACAGCCCAGGGAACACCAGCCTATCTAAACACTTGGCCTCCAAAAGCCTGATTTGCTCAGTGGCTTAACCCAAGGAAGGCAGGTCCCAATTTGATCATTTCAGAAGGAACTGTGCAAGTTCTGCGTGACCCCAGTTTTTCCAGTCTTGGAGGTGAATTTTGCTAGCTTTGAAAACATTTTAGGGTCTACACAGAAATTTGTAAAATGTCAGCTTGAAAATTTTAATTGACTTACTAGCAATATCTCTTTTTTGAATGACCTTTTAGTCCTCCTTATAACATATCACCTACTTTTACTACCTTCTGGCTGACAGCTTTTAATATATTCTTTCCTAGTGGATGATATCATCTGTCCTTGGATGGAATTAACTAAAGCACTACACACATTTAAAAGCTGACATTAATCCATATCCACAGATTTTTAACAGCTGCTGGGATAAATATTGTGTTTCCATGCATTAGGTTTTATATAACAATGACTAGTAGAAATAAATTGAGATTAAATATACACTGGCAACATCAAAACGAAGGAGAAAAAAAAAAACTTGGCTGATAAATGCAGTGTTTTAGTGGCTACATATATCAATGACTAAAAATACTTACTATAATTAGGAAGAATAATTCAGTTACAGTGTAAACATAAGGTATATTTTGCTCCTGTGGCATTGTTCTATCTCGTGATAAACACATTTCTAGAAAACTTCAGTGAAGAGATAGCAGGTTAAACATAGCCAATACTTACTATCTGTTCCAAGAAATACAGCAACTATTACAGCACCACATTTCTTTTGCAAATTATATACTTAGGTTCACACTCCTTAACGGATGTGTAATTGAGGGCCCTAGGAAAAGCAGCAATGTAGCACATGGGGAGGAAGCAACATGTGTTCCTATAAACGGTAACCAAACAGAACTCCCTGGGAAACACTGCAAAAATTCACCATTTGTCAAAGGAAAGCATGCTGAATTTAATAGAAGACCTTTCTTCACTTTCCCTTTGTCTGTCGAAGTAAAATACACATTTGTAAATTAATGAGAAACATTTCAACGAACCTGAACATGTCTGTAAAAAGATTCTTGAAAGTGAATAATTACTTTCACAAGAGACAGGGCAGTAGCCTCCAGAAGCATTAATTACTGGTTGAGAGCCAATAATCATAATAGTTTTTTGGCCTTGTGTAGGTATTTTTGAAAATAACAACATTTATCTTCCTCAGTACACATGCAAAGCACTTTCAAAAGCTACTTACACCAGTGCAGGAACTGAGATTTAATTCTAAATTAATTATCAGATATCTCAGTCCAGCTTTTATTGTTCATTGGTATGGCTGGTTTTTGGAATGTTTTTTAACAGAGATGTACATGAAAATAACTACTGCTAGGAAATAGATGACTAAATTCTTTACTAACACAACATGGAGTGCTCAGCTAAGGCTAAGGGTGTACTATCCGCTCAGCCAGAACTATTCCTGCTACTAAGTCACAGGTGCAGAAAACATCAGAAACAGGGTTATGGGGTTGTGCATTTGATAAGTGGATTTAAAATAAAAATAAAACTCCTGAGCTTGATCAAATGTTTTGTCAAGGAGTATTTGTCTGTTTTTTCTTTTTAGCTCCACTTATTCATCCTATTGGTAACATGTAGTTCTGTATATGCAAACAACTTGAAACACTGGCTAGGAACTTAAACCCAGATTTAATATATCATAGTATTTTGAACAACACCAGAAAGAGTTACAGTGAGCTGTATTATTTAACTTAGGTTTACAAAGTTGCGATACAAGAATAAAATCTGATCTTAAAGCAGTAAACTGTTTTCTTTGCAACACACACGCACAAAAAAAAAACAAGCAAACAAAAAAACCTTGCAAATTTGTTATCACCCTCTCAATCCTGCAGTATTAATAGAAACTAGAAAAGAATAAAAATTATTTTCACAAAGACTATATTTTGAATACACTGAAATCAAATATGTGCAAAGTCCATCTTGTGATTTTATGGATGTTTCATATGTTAAATTTTAACTCTCAAATGAAGAGGGCATCTAGGCTAGTTCCTGGGTATAGTGAAGAAAGGCTAGTTAAAAAATGTATAAGTAATCCATGCTATCTATAAGGGAACAACAACAGGACTGTTTATTCTTCTAGTGTACATAATTCATAACTTTGTCGTACGCATAAGGGTTTTTTTAGAAGGGTTCTTGGTATTTCTTCCAATGCTGTTTTTATTCTATGCATACAAGTTTCCTACTTAGAAAAAAAGAAGATTCTTTTACATTGTCCAATGAAAATTCATTATTGAAATCATATAATTCTGTGAAGTTCAGAAAGCACATCATAAATTCCTCAAAACTTCACTCACGCAGGAGTTCTCAGCAAGACCACAGAAAAGTTCTTACCAGGCTTTTCACCAGTACTCACCTACCACAAGATCACAAAGCAACAAGCAATAATATAAAACCGAAAGAGACTGATATACTAATTAATTAACAGTTACCAATCTACTGTTTCAGTGACCTTAACCAAAATGTCATAGAGTTCATAACAACTGAATGAATCCATTTTGCTATGATAAATATTTTGAAAGCAGTTTTACAGTTACAGCTTTCAAAGCATCTGGGCCATGTTAGAACCTTACCTAACAAATACAAAGAAAAAAGAAAGAAAAAATCCACATACTATCAAGAATTAACAACTGTGGTAGTTATTTCTTTCATTCACGATTGAGTCTTTTTCATGCAATATTTGAGCACCCAAGACAGAAAGCTACTGAGTCACAGCTTTTAGGTTCTTAAATTCAGAATGATGGGGCAATTCTCAACCAAGTACTGATGACGAGATCTACCCATCTTTAATCTCCTCACCCATTCAACATATTATATGCAAATAAGACTAACTCATAACCTAGAGTAGCATTTCTTATACCATAGTATCCTATGAGAAGCTTTACTTTAGGGAATTGGACTGACACCTACAAAACCTACATCAGCCTCACAAGCCTCACACAGAAGGCTGTAAAGAGAATTCAGCTCTCCTACCTGAAAGATTCAGGAAGAAGGAAAACAGCAGTGTTAGGTGGCTTCTCATGAAGAAGCAAAGAAGCAAAAGACATAACTAACATCACCTAGAAACGTTAGGAAAAAAACAGTGCCTTTAGGTTTTCTTGCAGCAGAACAGATAACAGCTCCCTTATTATGTTTGTAATTAAAAACAACCGAATTTCAGGAAACATATCTGGACATATCTAACGCACTGGAAGCACTAATGAGGAGGGAAAACAGAGGAAAAAAGATCATTTTAGCAACTTGGTACCAGATAGCAGGATATCCAACTTGTTAGTTACACCTGATAATGCATTTGAGATCAAAAATAAAATAATAAAGAACCAAGAAAACAAGAATGTTTTTATTTATAGATGTTAATATCTAATTCTAATTTTTCATTTTAAGTAAACTGTAGTTGAATAAGTTGTTCCCACAGAACTGTAGGTTATTTACCTTCAGGGAAATAAGAGGCTACAAATTACAGAAAATTAAAGACATTTTCCATTTGATAGATTTGTTAATTTTGCTAGGTAACATTTCACCCTGAAGCCCCGTGCGTTGTAAAAATATCCATGTTACAAATCCCTGGTTTATTATGCACACATGCAAAGTGTACTTAGTGAATATTTCCATCCTTCTTAGCTGAGAGCTGGGAAAGTTGCACGTTGGGCTGAAAATGGGAAGCGAATGGGTTTATCTTACTGTGAACACCCTGAAATAATAAAACAGTTTATGTTCTTAAATTGATCCTTATTCTTAAATTACTTTCACCCTTTAAAGTGCAAATATGTATTAATACCCACGCATGGGAAGGAAAAATGGGAAGGGAAATATATCACCTGTTTTTAAGGCAAAGATTCTGCAAGAATTTATCATGTCATTGTTACAATAGTAATTTTTTGTTTAACTCAAAGACAAAGTGGTTACTCTACTGCCAAGCCTTGGACTTTTTTATTTTTTATTTTTATTTTTTATTTTTATTTGGAGCAGGTAACTGCTTTCTATGACAAAGACTTGAAAGATATATCCCTTTAATTTTATTCTTTTTCCCTACTTCACGTTCACATGTGTTGAAACTCATTGCTTCTGGAAATGAAGATGCTCTGGTGTCAGCTGTAAAATCTGTATCTCACTTCCTCAGACAAGTGGATATTTATTGACAGGGTGTGAGAGAGAAAGAGAGGAGAGACTGCCTGTCCTGGAGCCAGTAACCTTGGTGAAGATGCAATGTCACAAACACCAAGCCATCATTCTCATAGATGTACAGCATATTATTTAAAGGGAAACAAATATCGGCCACTGAATGTCACTGCAAGGACACATCTTCTGCCTCTTAACTAAACTTATCAGTTCTGTGGTTTAATATGGTACCTTTTTCATCCTCCCCTCAAATTCATCTTACGGAGCAGCTCTTGACACTACCAGAGAGCAGTCAAGACGAAGATTTAGAGACGTTAGCTTCAAACAGATCTAGATTTATTGACATTTGTTGCCTGCTTCTTTTCTCAGTAGCCACACACAGGATTAATTTTAATCATTTCTTAAACTTGGAAAAAACTGTATACTTAGAGTAAACAAGGTTCAAACACCTAAATTAGCATTGCTTGCCTAGTTCCACTTGTAATTACAGGCCTTAAGCATGCAGGCAAGATTCTGCTGGAAGTTGGATGAAAGGCATACATTAATCCCTTTCAAAATGAACTCTCTTCCAGTAGGGAGGGCAGGATTTATATCTCAATGGTTTATGCAGGAATGTAATTATCAACTGTACAAGAAAATACTGGAAGTGGAAAAAAAGCTTCATCTTTTAATATCTACTTCAGTAGTGAAATATCACTTTACTAATTCAGTCTTTATTTAATTACTAAAACCTGCACCTCATATTAACTTCTAAATCCCCAGTTAACGCACCCTCTATACTCCTGCTTTTCTACGTTAATGGTATCTTTGTGGCTGAATAACAGAAATCTATTTCCAAAGTGGTACCTAAATATATTGCTGTTAATACCTATAAATTACATGACCTGATTGAATTTTTCCTTTTCAAATCTAGAACCAAACAGTGCTTTAATGTAAATACTTGTGCTCATATGTATTACCTGCACAGTCTCTTCTTAGTAACAGAAAAACACACTTCTATCCGTGTTTTAAAAAGATAGACAGATGAATATATTCTCTTGACTCTCCTAATATCAGGCAGAAGTATGAACTGGTAGTGTTCCATAAAAGATTAACTACTAAATGAAAAAGAACTGTTAGATGTAAATTTAGAAGTCCAAAAACACCCAAGAGGCATAACCATAATTATTTCTCAAGGAAGCTGTTTAAGACTAAAAATACATTTCCATTAACAACCAAAGTTAGTTTTCATTGCCTTTTTCTTAACTTATCAGTGAATAACCTTTGATGATAGCACATGATAATGATTCATTAGAAAAAAAAATACTAATTTTTATTTCAGAAGTATGCTTTCTTCTCATACCAGTGAAAATCAAATGCCAGAAAAACAGTTTGGAGATGAACAATATTTTATAAGAAACTTGCCATCTGAGTACGTCATGTATTCGTGCATTCAGTTTCACAGATAAATGATATAAAGAAGTATTAATGAAAATCATTTACGCTTAGTGTTACAAAATATAAATTCCTCTCATTTGTCTATTTACTCAGTGTTACTCAAAGCAGATTTGGTGGAAAAATATATAGGAGAGACAAAAAACTTGCCTACAAACCACAAAGCAGATAGAAATCAACTCAAAAAAAAAAAAAAAAAAAAAAACAACAGGATGACAAAAAGCAGGTTTTTCCAGAATTCCTACGTGCCCTGAAAATGCACTTTAGTTTATGGAAAAAGGCTACAGTGTATTCTTATAACAATATAAATCTCCAAAACCCTTGTGATGATACCTAATTTACGTGGCTGTCACTGGAAAATGTGGTATAGTGAATTATACCCAATACTAAGCTCAATTACGAACAATAACCCAGAAATCTTGATCAGAAATCATTTGCTCGCTACACTCTGAGTCTACAAAAACAATGATGAACTTATATAGCACATGGCAATTTCAAATAAATTATTCCTGAAAAAAATCAAAAGGAAAGCATAGATTAAATAAGAAATTATTTCCTGGGATCACTGCCAAATTTTAAGTATGCTATCAAATACAGAGTAATAATACTACAGTAACAAATCTACTTTACATAAAAATAACTAATTAGAATTAACATCAATTATTTCCATCTACAGAAGTAGGCATTTATAAACCTAGGGGCAGATCTCAACATATGATGAAGCCTAAAGCAGAGGCTGTTGGCTTCACTACTGTTCCCACCACCAGTACCCCACCATTTCACCCTGTGATTTGAGCACAGGTTTTCAGAATTATGTTGCCACCTGGGTAGGATCACTTTCATTGCACACTTCAGAAACTTCCAGAACATTCTTACTTCAGCAGTTAAACATTCAGCAGGGGTCCTCCTACAGCTTTTCCCGAAGAGCATCCAAACTGCAGTGATGTTTATTAAATCTTAGGACTTTCATTTTCCTTACAGTAAAAAGCACATACAATAGTACTAAAAATACAATCTAGTAAGGTTTCAGTGGTCATATGATGGACAGCCTACAACAAATACTCATTTCCAAAGTTAGTGTTGCCTAATTTCAAATGCACAAAGAATGTAAAAAAAAAATATATAATATAAATTATAAAAATCATCTCCATCTCTTTATATAAAGAAAAAGATCAGCAATAATATCATGAAGAGTTCAACATTTTCCTCTAGAAAAATACGGTCACTACCAGTTTCCTAAGCAAAAACCTCCTTCAGATGAGAAGACCTACTAAAATACACTACTTTATTTCAGAGAAAGGCCTTAGCTTTATATGTAGAAAGAGATTAAATAAATCATGATTACAACAATAAACATGAAAATTCTGATCAATAAGTACTTGCCTCCCCCTCCCCCCAACACTAACAGCTGCAATAAAGCTTTAAATGTAAAGCTGAGCACAACCAGCTATAAAAGTATGTAAAATAAATGAGGATAACATAATGAGGGAATCCAACATTCATCTCATAAATATAACATAACGACCACAACTAAAATGTCAGAGAATCTAATAAATCAATATGGTAGGACATAGCTATCTTTACGCTTAGCATACATAAAAATATATTTACTTGCAGCCTTTGCCATTTTTTTTTATGTTTTTTTGAACCAAGGATCAAACCAAAATTAGAAATTTAACCCCTTATTCACTTCATTATTCGAAGTTCTGTTATATTTTTATTTTGCTTTTTTACACAACTATAGAGGGTATCCCACTTTTTTTTCTCATTAAATAAATCAAACAACTTTATTGACAATATATAAAGTAAAATGAAGACATTGATTCAGTGCTTTGATACACTCTGGAGAAAGCATTTGGAAAAAATATCTCCAAGAGCCTGTAGAAAATCTTGTATGAAATATTTTTTCTTCAAAAACAAAGACTTTTAAAAAAGAAATTAATGAGGAAACTCATTTTCTTAATAACATCAGAGAATTGATAACATGTACTTAGCAGTAGGTTACACTGGTAAATCTCCTTTGCTGCAGTAATAAATCTAATTCAGTTGATATTATTAAAACATCAAGTCTCAAACTGGATTTTTACTCTATGTTTTTCATTTACTTATCATATTTTTCTACCACCCATAGCATTATAGTTGAAAAAATTATTGGTAACTCCATTAATAGGTCCAAGATGGCATTACAAAACAGATGACAGAAGCAGCCAGGTCAAGCTTTTTATCCTTGGTTCACTTCCATTGCATATTGTTACCAATATGGAAGTAGCAGCCTTTGTGCTTGCTTGGGTACCGATCTTAATATGGGTATGTCCACTGATAATCAAGGTATAGCTACTGATTATAGAAATATGACACAACAGTGCAAAAAGAATACACAGCATGAAACTAGGTTTTCCAGCTGCAATCCACAGGCTTCAAGCCTACCTCCCCTAAATGAAATTATATCCTGGGTAAATAAACGTAAGTATCTATACACTAATAACTGCGCACGTCAGAAAGTTAAGCAGGGAAGACCTCAATTCCATATTACAGAGACTTTAAAGAGCCAAAGTAGACACTTAATCTCAACTAGAGATTTGTTATTACGGTCATAATTAAACATTAATAGCAAAAACAAATGACTGCGTTGTTGGCAGTTAGCACCTCAGGTTGTCATGAGAAAGGTGCTACATTTTAAGTGCAAAAATTGGAAATGTTTCAATACATTCTGCTTTATTTGTCAGTGTTTTCTGGGAAGCATCACAGTGAAAGCTTGCTACTATAGTTTGGAACTTAATTATTCACTTAAGCTTACTCCTACGGTCAGGAATAAAAGTACATTCTCCTCTCTCAGTCAAGTTGTTGACCTGAAGAGTTGTGTAGGTCTCTGCTGACTTCTAGACTCTTTACATCGCCTTTCTCTCACAGAGAACAAAATGGAACCACTTAAACATTTATCAAATGTGCCATGCAAGGAAAACCACTGCACAGATTAAGTAACTGTACTTGAAGTTAGTAAGAGAATCAAATTCATCATCTTGTATGAAAGCATAAGACAGTAATTTTCTTCCAAGCATCATCTCTTTCCTAAGTGGAAATGACAGAAGAAACACAGACTTTTCAGAAACACCCTCTATTAAAAAATACATCTCACTCACTAAATGATCAATTAAATTAAGGTTCCTTTTTAAGCAGTATGGGGACTGTTGCTTTTTCAGTAAAAAGACAACTTTTCTTCCTCTGTTAACTTATTTACAAGACTGTAAAACAGGAATGTATGTTCATCTAAAGTACACATAAATAAAGAAAAAAATCCTTTGCAGAAGGCCAATGCATTCAAAACTAATGACATTGATAATCAAAAATAAGAAACACTGACACTAGACCAGTTCTGAGAATACACGAATGAGATGTCTACAATGATATCTTGGGATCAGCATTTTCAGAAAGATCTACTGGACTCTCTACGTTCACCCACTGCTGGTTAGTACAGACAAACTAATCAAATACCTTAGCACAAGCAAATTAATGCAATATAGGTATATTTTAAAATAATCAACTCAATTATCACCATAGCTGCTATGAATAGTTGCTTCTGCTTTCTCAACAAAGGAATTTTCATGCTTTAACGTACTCTCATCATCACTAGATTATAAATATTCATCCTAGGAACAAATTAGATGATAAAACTGAAAGCTAAAATCCCACTAGCACAGTTTGCCGACAAATTCACGAACATGAATTTTGACTGATCCAGTTCCTAAAACTATTCTCTTTTATTTAACAATGCACAATGTTCTTAAGCAAATATTACGTTCAAAACCATTAAAAATAGTTACTCAGTGTCAGAAAGAGAATAAGTTTTTATTATACTCACTAAAAACATAATTCCTCCATAATTCACCCAATCTATTTTATTTTGTCTGCAAACAGTGAAAACTGTTCCTAGTTTCCACAGGAGACTGAAGTCTCTTGAAAAATCTGGTGGCTTCTTCATGTTTGCTTTCCTTCACATATTTAACAACAACAACAAACAAAAAAAAAAAGGACATAGTCTTTTCAGGACCTCCTCAGCTCACATAGCTCAAAACTTCTAAAACTTCTGGAAAGAATTGTGTTATTTACTTTGTGTCAGTACTTTAATACCATTGCTGTTTCCCAAAGTCGTACCTGCTTGTTTTAATCACCTGTAATTTGGAGGATACCTGAGTGACATTCTGTTGCACCCCACACCTCTAATACCACAAATGGCCTGACGCTTTCACCACTCCATCCACTGAAGGGATTAACACACCGCATAAAATGACAACTCTGATGAACTCTCTTTTTGAATACAGTTCTTGAACTACAGTGTTGACAAAAATTATCACCTAAACAGCATGTTATTCTTGCTATATTTAATTTTTGTATCAGTGAAATTGACTATTTAAAGCAAAAGACACTTATTTTTGCCTATTAAATATCAAATACCAAACAATATATTTTTTAAAAAGTCCTGTATATTTAAGGGAGTCAAAATAAAGAACTTTCCATTTGGTCCATGCATAAAGTAAGAATGGCATTGAATGTGCAGGTCTTAATAGGAGTACAAATTACAAGGCTTCAGAAATCAAAGTGCTACCAAATGATAAATAAACCTTAAAACATATTTTGATCTTATGTTAAAAAGCATTTCCAAATTCATAAGACACTCCTCCCTATTAGCCAATCCCATCTGATCTACAAGAACTCTAGTCTCATTAGGACAAAGTAACTGGTATAGTACATGTTCTATGTTATTCACACAGAAGATTTCTATCAAAGAAAACCAAAGCCACATCTTCTAAGCAAATAGATGGAATTCCTGAAAAATATGTATTTATACATATTATTGTCTTCCAAATTGCTTGTTTTGTACACAGTCAATGTACTCACATAAAATCAGATAGCCTCACATTAGGTAAGAACTTAGTACCAAATCTAACCTTTTAATCTACTACACCTTATACATATTTTCTTGAACGCACTCATGCTTTTCTTCCTATTTTTCTTTACGGGTTTATTAACCTATTCCTTTAAGTTCCTCACACCTATTACACGGTGTTTTCTGTATGATGTCAGCAATCATTTACAGTTTAGATTAGAGAAGACATGAGAAACTGGAACTATAAACTAATGTCTTAGTAATCCTATTGCTCTATATTTTCCTATTAAAGTTTTGAGACTATTCACCTTTTCTCTGATTCCAAGAGTAGGGTGAATACCCCAAAAGAATAGTAGCCACACAAAATAATAAAGGTGGATGGTATAATTTTGTATGGCTTATTCAGATGGCATAGACCAGTAAGGAAGGGCTCACCTGAAACTCCACAGGGGAGGGATCTCCAACAAGAGATCATTCGCAGTGGTGGTCAGCCCTTAAACGGGATCTGGTAGAAGTGGAGCCAGACTCCAGCCCTTCTGGTCACGCAGTTGAATTACCTTCACCTGTGCTCCTGCAGCTGACTCAGTGCTCACCTCAGGTGACCAATCAGTGGTTCAGACCATGATTCAACAGTTCCCATACATCCAGACTAACTACATTTCATAAAATGACTGGCAGTATGACTGAAGACACATTTTTGGCATAATCAAATTATGTATACATGAAAGTTCTAACACAAGGAAGAAAAAGAAGGAAAAAAAATCCTGAAAAAATAAAATATTTTACAAGAATTTTTGCAACTACAGAAAGACTCAAAAAATACACATCGTCATATATAAATATACATGCATACAGAAAGAGGCATAGACATATGAATTAAAAAAAGAGTCAATGAAACAGAAGTAAAATATTTGCAGCAAAAAAATTTCTGAACTGACATTGCAAGCTCTTGCAGTATGCTGTTTAAACAAATGCACAGTGCAACTTTTAACTAACTCAGTCTGCATAATTGTTTTCCACTCCTCCTGACCTTTTTAATATCATTATTAGCAAGTTTCCTACTGTAATGTAATTATATCTGACTAATAGATGAGAATCACCTGAGTCCTAAATTGACTGAAAGAACCCTGCCTAACAAGAACAGTTGGTTCAGCTCCAGATTGATCAGTGCAATAGCTATGGCTATTATTCTGATCAAATAATTTTCTTACAGCAGTATCTGTTGCTTTCATTAATCTACACTTTTGGGTGCACTTTCTGCTTTTCAGCAGCCATACTAAAAAGGTGGGTTACTTAAGAAACAATTAGGTGCGTATACAAAACAATTTGCAGGCAGTCTTACTCTTTCAGCTTCCTAAGTGAAGTGCCTTTCAAGGCTGATTTATAACACTGTCGTCTTCAGAAGGCAAAATAATTAATAGGAGCATGGACTTCTAATTTCAGTGACTTCCAGAGAAAGTGGATTTCATTTGATTTATGATGGCCAGTGACTTTGCATTTTATCAGTTCATTCACTCATTATTTATGCTGATGACCAATTTCAATGGGTCGCTATCATCTAACTCACTACTAATCAAAGAGAATTAGGGTTCACTGCATTATTTAGAAGCCACTAATTTATCTTCAGAACAAGTATCGTGGATAGTTTGGTGCCTTCTACACTACAAAGAAACACAGTTGGCAAAGTCACAGCTTTCACTTGGTATTAGAAATAAATGTCATAGTGGTCAGTTTTAAGAACAACTACTGCTCACAGAAGTTTTAAAATGGAGCATATAATACAAAATAAATATGAAACATTAAAGCAATAAAATGTAACACTTTCTGTCTGACCTTCTATGTCAAAATATTTAAAATAAATGCTTTCTATCCTCTATGAAGGCAGCTCAAAGATACTACATTTAAAAACATCCCTCTCTCTTTCCCCATGCTAATGAAATGGAAATCTTTGCTCCAAAACAACCCGAGTTGGCATCATTTAAAGGATATTTTACTGTAATGTAGACACAAATAAATAGATCAGATTAAAACTCAAGCATGTAAAATGGAGTTTTATCAGCAAGTGATAATATAAAATCATATTCAATCATTTTTTGGGGAAAAAATCTTCCCCAAAGGCAAAAGAAAAATATCACCTTTTGCTTGTGGTGAACAGAACACGAAGAACTTACTTCAGTATTTTTACACCTTTGCATTTTGACATGCATTTAACCTCTGATTTCCTGGAGAGTATTCTGTGCAACTGATCAAGTACATATTCTTTCAAATAGTATTCTGATCTTATCATGGAGTAAACTTAGTATCTGACATTTTTAAAACTCAGGTGAAGTTCACAACCAGTAATTTAACAAAACTAAACTGCCTACTATACTAAATATATATACTATATTATATGTATATATATATACATATATAGTACTACAGTACAATACTAAATAGTACTAGAACAACTCATAAATGCCAGGTAGTATCTATTCCATCAGACAGCACTGTAAACTGCCAATTGTTCAAGTTTTTAAATGCTGAAAATAGATGAGGGAAAACATAAGTCATAGAAGTATAGAAAACAAATTCCTCTGGGCATCCAAACACACTAGTGGGGCCTATTCCTTCTTAATCAAACCTGAAGTTCAAATATGCAAAATTAAAAAGGTTTTTTTCTACACTTTCATAGTTTATTACTTTTGTTATTGATATTCCACAGCAAAACATCATGTAGTGCATGGGGAGTTAAAGAGTTAATCCTCCAGTAACATGGATCATCGATAGTACCGAGTATGCCTGTCTCAGAAGAGAAGAACTACGTGCCTAAGAGGACTGTGCAATGCTTTTTCCATTTTCCACTCAGAGAAAGACAAAAACTGTCCACATGTCACGAGACACAAGCTTTTTCCCCTTTGGATCTACCAAGCAGCAGGTGCTCCCTAGCCATCTCTCCTTCAGCATTAGCAGTAGGCATTCGGTTTTCGGACAGTCTCTCTTTCATTTTACTTTATTTATTAGCTTCAATTCCAATTATATTGTATTATATTGTGTTCTTTTGCATTACAATATCTTACTTAGTATATTAGCTCTCCTCCTCAAATCACTGTCGCTGTTTTGTTTCTCTCTTCTCCTTCTTCATCTCGCTTCTCCTTTTTTCTTTCCTGGGGCGTGGGTCCCTCTGCCCCAATAGTCATAGAACCAGGTTGAATCAGCCCATAAACAGTTGACATACATCTACAAGTAAATGCTAAGGAAGTGCTACAGAATTCACTACACATAACTGTAAAATAAATAGATAGATAGATAAAAGAGAAAAAAGAAGAAATAAAATAAAATGAAATAAAAATAAATAAAACAAAATAAATAAAAAAGGAGGAAGGAACCTCATTTCCTCACTCTTTTACAAAAACTAAGGTACAAATATTTCTAGAGAAAATTCAAGGATTATTTATCCTCCAGCACTGGGGCAAGATGAAAAACATCGCCTGTTAAGCCAGAAGAGTGCACCAACTTTAGTGTTTTCCATCCCTATTATTTTATAGCCTGCATACAGGCATGATGTCAAAAGCTAAGAAATCATAAGTCTCTAACAGAAATTGATACTTTTTTCTCCCTGAGCATTAAGGAATTCAGAACAATTCTGAGATGCTACCTTCTCTTTGGCCCCCCACAGGAGGCGTGCCACCTGCCTCTTTTGCTCCTGCAACAGTTCTGGTATACAGCTTTTGCCTGGCAGGGAGGAAAAAGTCAACATGTCAAGAGAGAGCTTGCAAGCAACTCTTGACAATATACATATTTGACAAAAAATTGCTTCCACTATCATTGAAGTTGTACCACCATCAGAAAGTTGCCAGTGCATCTGCTGTGGGTAAACTCTGGCAGGCAGCTAAACACCACACAGCTGCCCCCTCCCTTCACCTTTAACCACACAGTGGAAGAGGGAAAAAGTAAAAACAAGAAAATTTATGGTATTAGATGAAAATTGGTTCAAACATGAAGGAAGAATATAAAACAATGAAAAGGCAGTTACTCATCACCTCCAGTGGGTTAACTGATGTCCAGCTAGCTCCTGTTTGAAGATGGCTCACCTCCCTGTGCCCTTATTTCTCTCCTTTTCTTGCTGAGCATGGTGTTACGCAGTGTGGTTAGCCTGAGTCATCTGCCCAGTAGTGTCCCCTCCATTCAAAGGGCAGTGGGAACAGAACAGGCCTCAATGCTGGGCTAGCCCACTCAGCCACAGCTCAAACACAGGTGTGTTATACACAGCAATTTTCTCACACGTCTAGAAAACAGCAACACACAAGCTGCCATGAAGTAAATAAAGACCCAGCCCGGCCCAATACAGCACCTAAAATTAGTTGTCTCCCAGCCAGGTTGCCCTCTACCCTTGTCCCAGGCCTCATCTGAAGGGAAAAGCCTGGGCAGGTGGCAAGGCCACTAACCTGGCAGGTGTGGGAAGGCAGCAGAAAACAATAAACCCAAAAATGTTCCTGAAACATCAGTCTGTGTGCAGAGATCCTGACAGCATTGTGCTACCTTCCTGGGACATAGTGGGTTTAACTGAAGCCTATCTACAGGTATCTACAGGAAGCAATGGTTAGTGTAAAAACTCAACTCTCCTTCCAACTCAAACAAAAAAAACCCCATAAAATATAAACAGAGTATTAACATGCAAACACAATATATGTCTTTAACGCTTTCTTCAAAGACTCTTCTCTCCTTATAGCACATACAAATGTAAACTGTTTTAACAATCTTGTATTCTCAAATAAAGAGGGGTTAATTTCTGGAACCACATGATTTGGATTATCTGCTATTTCAAGCATATGTATATGCTCTACTGTCTGCAAGGGAAGGGAAGTCCCTGTGTATATTTGCCCATCATGTGATAGGCTAGCTTACTGGATTGTTAAAGTTAGAAAAGTAAAAACCAAATAACTGCACTGTCACATGATACCAAAACAAGATCATAGAATTGGGAAAACAATTATATAAGCCTAAGAGCTTTATTGGATGAAATTGGTATTTTTGTCGCCAAACAATAATTATAAACTGATTGAAATGACTAAGTAGCCATTCAGATTAGTGCTCATAGAAATCTTGTTCACATAAACACAACATGCTCATCATTCTAATGATCTGAAATAAAACCCATGACTTAGCATAGTTTTCTGCACCATAACACAATTTACATTTCATTGCTATTAAAACCAAGCTGAAATACTGCAAACCAGCTCATCTTTACACTGCTTGAATTTTACTTGCTGTTAATAAGCATCAAAAAGGTTTTTCCCAAACAAGTATTTTGATATAAATTAATGAAATTCAGTCACTTCTAGTTACATTCCTAAAAACATCCAAACTTTAAAATCTCCTAGGACTCTTCAAATTTAGGTATTTGTATATTTATGTTTGTAAAGATGTGTCCTTCTTTAATAACAAATACGTTTCTATAAAATCAATGAAATATGCAAGTATAATTTTGTAGAAGATATTTGTTCACTCATTTGCATACAAAATGAAAAACTTTCAGATTTTCTGTCACAAATGTTCTAGAACATGTAAAACTGCTCATATACTTCCATAAACCCATTTCAGTAGCTAGCAGTAGATCAGACTTCAGATTGAACAAAAAACTTTACAAGAATTATTTAATATAGTGGAAACTAGTACTAATGTGAAAATGGCAGAACAATCAAATTTAGAGTCTCAGTAGCATCCCATGCTTATTCCATATAATTAATCTATTACAAATATTAAATGAGCGAAGTCTTATGAATCTCTCATTAGGAAGAAAATATAAAAAGTTAATTTATAATTTATGAAAATCCTGAGTTAAACTCTCAAGCAGATTTATTTCAGAAGTCACGTGAACCCTAAAAAAAAATTTTAAATGACTACTGTACATTTCCAAGAAACTGAATTTCTTAACACTCAGAATAACAACAAAGGTAAGAGAAATAAAATTCCTTTTATTTTTTTTTAATTTTGTGCCACACAAAACTATGATACCTACACAAAATGTTCACTAATTCTAGAAGCCAAACTAAATAACATTAAAAACATGGAAATATATAGGGAAAATGCTCAAAAGATTATTTTAGTTCAAGTGTGGCAGTAAACTTCATGAACATTTGCAAGGTACTTAGCCAAGGGGAAATGATCTTCATCATCCTGGAATTGCCATATATACTTTCTCAGTGTCCCCAAAACCATGACTTCATTAAGCAGAAGATCCGCCCTGGGGAAACCTATCTAGTGACTGGATTAGCTGTTGGAAACTCTGCACAAAGCAGGGAGTTTGGAACTAGATGAGCTTTGAGGTCGCTTCCAACCCAAGTCTGTGATTCTGTGTTGTTTAAACCACAAACCGTAACTGGATTAACCTGAGGTTAAAACTTGCAAAAGCGGCAAGTTTTATACTAGCCAACAATTTTCCTAGGTATTCTGCAAAAGAATATTTCTCATGACCAAAACCTTTCTCTGACCTCTGCACACTCCCTGTTGCATACATATCCAAATTACTTTTTGCAATCAATCATCAAACTCTCAAAAAAAAAATTCTTAAAAGGACTTGCAGGGGGGAGGAATATGTGCTCAACGAAAACAAAAAGGTTCCTTCACAAAAAAAAAAAGTGTCCCCTTCTGCTTAGCTCGGCATGTTCTTAGCTTTAAAAAAACAAACAAAACAACAACAACAAAAACAAAAAGAAGTCCTGCTGATTTAGTTATTTATCTTTGTAAAACAATTTTTAGTAATCATGCATTTTTCAGTGCTGTGAATTAGCTTTGAAACTTTTCTATATTTTTCTCTGAATACCAAGGAGACATTTTGCATTCCCAACAACTGAACAAATAGATTTTTAGACTCTGATATGACCTCCTCAAGCAAGCAGCTGTAGAACTCCCATTGTTCATAAAACCCTGCATATGTATATCCCCAAGTCCCCCCTTCCATTCAATATATATGAAAATGCAATTTACTGTACGTCAAATGAAAAATGCAGTTTTCAAATGCATGACAACAGGTGCTAGTTAAATGATCAGACACTATTTGTTACCTAGTCTCTTACTCTCATTTGCAGCATGATAAATTGCATTTTAGCAGAGTACTGCGATCTAAGGGGTCTTGACATGCTTTTATTGATTTGCATAGGTTATATGCATGTATTCCTGTTTGTAGGCAAATAGTGCCATGAGTAAATTCAAGTCACTATGCCTCTGTTTCAAGAAAATTGCAGTCATCACAGGGGAGCCAAGATGGAGTGAGGTTGGGTAAAAGAGACACATGCAGCCCATTGGAATCTCAGAACCTGTATTAAGATTTATAGGCTGCAGGATTCTTTTGGGCTTCAACATTATTCTTAGTAAACCTTTTCTGTCTTCAGTTGTTTATAAAAACTGGCAGCTTTAGCAAAGACAGAAGCTTATGTTGTAGGTAGCACAATTTAACATAATAGTGATAGCCTGTCCTCCAAATATCCTGATACTGATTTTGAAAGAGAAACAGTGCATATCCTGGATTGCCTTTCCTATAATTTGAAATGTTTTCTTATTACTAAACACTCTCCTGCACTTACACAGTGTTTTGTGGACCCCGGTTAGTTAAGATTAGTTCACTTATCTGGCCTCTCCTCTGGGCAAGACAGTATCATTATTCCCTTCCTAACAAAAAGAAAAAACATCCTGTATAGAAAGGTTAGATACTTTCCCTATAAGGCTCAAAGGACAGACTTAGAATTAAGAGCTGAAGGTTCCAGACTGGAACCGTTGTGATCCACCACGACCAACCAGTATTAGCATACAATTTCCCCAGTGTAGTATCAACATGTCAGCACTCTCCCCCATTAACTAAAGAGAATGTTGCTGGAGCAGACACGGGAAGATTATCTCTACGCATGCACACACATCATTTGTATCACAACTGCTGGAGCTGGCATGCAATGCTCAGACTGGTGTCAATCTATACAGGCTACTGATTCAATCATTCCCTTGTAAATTTGCACATTCCTGATAAAGGTTCAGGTTACTCGGGTGCAGTTAATTTATCAGTAAAAGGATTTAGACTTGACACACATACATACACCCCATAGTATCCAAGGACCTCCTCATTTATGTCGTATCAGTACATAAAATTCAATAAATAACTATTTCAGAATGGCAGATTGGCATTAAATTTGATAGGGAGAAGAATTCAATTCCTGAATTCCATCTGCATCACAAACCCTAAAGGGAATAAAAATTAATTTAAATCTAAATTTAAGCTTCAAAAAATGAATACCTGGTAAATATAAGAAAAATAAAAATAATAAACATTAAGGCAACCTATAATACAAACTCAGAAAACATTCCAATAGAGAGTGCATATTCATACATAGAGAGTGCCATACAAGTGCTACTTGTAAATTTTATCCAATACTGCTGAATGTTCTATAACTATTTAAACTTACTGCCCACATTAAAAATTTTACTTCTCTATAGGTTTCTCATTTTACTAAGATTCTGATGTATTTTTCTCAACAAAGAATAAAACACAAGCTGTTTACAGTGACTGTGTAACTGAACAGATCAGCAAATGACAGTGTATCTTGAAATTTAATTTACAATCCTCTCATTTCCATACAGTTTAGCAGATACAATTGATAGACCAACAGTCACAACATGGTAAGAGTTACATTTGATTTACAGTGAGAAGGGAAATTCATTATTGCATGTAATGTACTTTTTTTTTTTTTTTAATTAGGTCTACATAGAAAATCAACAAATAAAACAATTTCGTTAACTCTTCTTTTACACTGTCTATGGAAAACTGTTCCCCTTTGGAATATCTGGAACAAATTACTACTCCTCGAATGCATATTTTCAATATTAAATTATTTTGTGAAAGTAGTATTTAGAACCTGTGTAGAAGGTTCATAGTGTAGTCTGAGGAACACTTGCAAACTCAATAACCTCAGCCTGAGCTGCACATTTACTCCTCCACACTAACCCTTCCTACCTGCCTGTGCAGTTGCAGAATGAAGAGCAATAGGGAAATGAGTCAAGTAAGAATATTTTTCCTCTTAGACCATACTTGACAGAACATTTTCTGACCTGGTCTACCATTCAGTCCCAACAATTACAATGCTGAAAAGTCCTACACAACTGAAGTATCCCACACTCAATATAAGCACAGCAAAGAATGTTAGTGACTACATCAAGTGGCACTGCTCATGAATATCCAGGTTCAAAACACACAAATATTTCATGCAGATTAAAGAGCATACAAGTGCAGCTATGAAAGAGAGGAAAAATCCTGAGCAAAGGAAGATGGCAGAGCAAAAAGAAATACTACAGAGATAGTACATACAAGACTCAACAGCGGCACATATATCAGCAGAATTTCAAAAGGGAATTTGAGAAGGTAAAAATGCAGTAGGTTCTTGGACGCATTTGAAAAAAGCACAAGAGGAGTACAGCAGAAAGAACATATTCCATCTTCTAAACATTTTGCGTAAAGGTATACACGTATATATATAGTACTGAATTTACAGGGATATTTTCAGAGAGAAGACCTACTGAAAAATACAGGTCCAGCCATTTTCAACTACCTTACAGAAATATATTCCATTTAGAGTACTGACATTTAAAGACATGTGGAATGACAGGAATATTTAAGAACTGTCCCTCATAGTTGGGCATCCATCTGCTCATGGTAGGATAAATGATTTGCAAATTATCAGGACAACATTTTTGTTAATTGGCCTACCAATATTCAAAACCAACTTAAATTTATTAATCTCTGCCACTGCAGTTCAGTTCATTCAAGTCTTTTATAGTCTGAACGACGTAACAAAAACATCTATGCTGTCATGAATAAATTCTTAACCTTTGTCTTTTAACCTTTATTTGCTTAAGTCTCCTAAAATGGTACACAAAATAAAAAAACAGTCATGCTTATTACCACTTTGTCAGGCGAAAAAAAAAAATAAATGCTACTTTCAGTGTATCAATACTGCCCCTACTTAGCCTGTTGGGCTCATTCTCTATTCCCAGGTTTGTACTCACATGCAGCCTACAAAAACAGGTCTGTGTTCTCTACTTTTCAAAGATTTTGCCTATTAAAACAAACTTTTAGAGATAGGACATATATCAAAACACATGACATTTTACTTCAGGCTGCTGACACAAGCCAGTATTCAAGAACATCCAGCACCCAAGCCTCTATACATTCCTTCTCTCTAGATATAAAAGATCATTCTGTACACCCTACTCCGCCAGAAGACTGAAATGTGCTAGCAGAAGTGGCCACAAGCACAACGTAATACCACAGTGAAAGTGGCTTTTTAGGAAAGCAATTAAGCACAACTGACACAGTCAGGCAGTCTGACTAGTTAGTAACAGTTTCTTAAAATTGAAGCATGCAAAGGTATAATGTTAACAGCAGCAGCAGCTGATCTCTAATGACAAAAATTCTTCAGGTAAAAAGAATAAGGTTTTTGCACATCTAAGCAATGAATATTCAGATTTCCATTAGCTTCCAAAATGACAAAGTTTGAAAAATTAAAACATGGGGAAACAGAAGCGAAAGTCATTTCAGAAATTCTATATTGCAAAATTCAGAAGTCTGCAGAACTCAAAAGGGCTCTTGGGATTTTTTGTGAAAGACCTTGCCTCTGGTACAAATCACCTACTTGTATTAACCTCAGAAAAGATGTGAAAGATTGTTCAGTTTATCGCTAATTAGAGGAATTTAACATGGTTGGTATAACATTCCATAATAATATTTTTATGCAGCATCTTCACTAAGGCTTCAAAAGTCATTCAAAATTTAACAAAGAAAATTATAATTAATATCACAAAACATAGAGATGAACAAGTTGGAGTAAGTGGCACTATCAAGTTATTGTTTTTCTCCTCTCCTTCTACTCTGGGGAGAGTTAATTAGGATTGCTTGACTATTAATTTGCAGGTGCAAAATACATTAAAGAGAATCATTTCTTTTCTGGGACAAGCCACAGAAAGGGAAAGCATGGCTCTACATAGAAAAGCGTATAAATGACCAGGGTATCACCTCTCACAGTTCTGATATTTAAAAATCTTATTTTCCCCACATCTTTTCTCTCCCTTCTCCTCATTCCAAGGTCATTTTCATGCAACTTTCACTCAAGCTGCAGTCCTGTTAACAGTTTTCTATACCCGCATAAATTCACACTAGTTTGAGCACAGTTGTGCAAGGCTAAGCACACAGAGGAAAGTTCCCAGAAACCCAGGTGAACTCGAGCAGTACAGAATCTCATGCTGCTCTACGTAGGACCATTGTAGAAGCAGCTCTTCATCACAAAAGGGAGATTGTTAGATATATGTAAAAGTAACTTTAAAGACACTTCAATGTAATAGTTAATCATTGCAAATGCACAAAAAACATCAGACCTCTTGGACATCAGGAATTAAAATATGACACAGAGATACACATTTCAATTAACATTCAAGACTAAGAATTTACGAAATTCCTGGAAAGATAATATATAAAGGATTAATCTCACATGAATAGCTGAACAGAACAGCATTAGCATTAAACCATCAAACAGGTTAATTCCACAGATGAAATGGATTTTCTGGGCATCCTCTGCAGATTTGGACATTTATATTGTGAAGTTTGTCAAATAAAGGCATTTGGAGAGAAAAGAAAGTAGCCAAGTCAAAGCGTATGTCCAGCTCATGAGGCTCACATGCTATCACCTTGTGTGAATAATGAATTTATCTGCATTTTGTTAGCCCTTTATATAAACTCTACTTCCTCTGAAAAGAAAGTGTGTTCAGCTAGACTGTAGCACACACACTTTGTTTGTGCTTATTAAATAAAAAGAAAGGATCACCTTCAACCATATTAATGATGGACTGGTGGATGAAGGATGTCTGCGAAAATTCACAACATCTGTTTGCTCCACTCTCTTCTCAGCGTGCTGCACCTATTCCTCATGCTTAATGATGCTCATCCACTCTGCAAGTTTTACGAACAAATGTGTGTTTAGCCACATTCATCATTCTGAATGAGCGTTCTTGATGAAGCATCCACTGGCCTGTTTCGCTCTTTCTGCTACACTTTAACAAATGACAACTGCTCTACGTATCTTTCATTTGTTAAAAATAAAAAGCTAAGTGAAGAATAGGTCCAGCAAATTTTTCTTTTACTCCTCTGGTAACTTTGATAGAAAATGGAATACCACATGCATTTAAACTCTATACGGGTTCACCTGCACAAATCTAAATGGTGCATTCAGACGTACAGTATTTTCAAAACACTATGCAGCAGAATACGCCATATTTGAAAAACATTCTATCCTATACAACAAGGAAGCAGTTCAATCTTCTCATGAAAGTGATATATTACGTCTCACTACAGTCAGTTAGGGGACTGATTCCGCAGTGCTCACAATGCCCTGACACAAGACATAGCATCTTTTGGTACCAGGCCAGCAATACATCAGAGCAGGCATACAACTTCCATTTTCCAGCTTACTACTTTTAAAGCACAACAGTACTTGAAAGAGAAGACAAATTTCCCAGAAAATATCTGTGCCATAAATGTCAATCCAAAAGAAATTTAGCAATGAATAAGAATGTATTCATGATACTTTTATCAATTTGAACAGAGCACTATAAAGGATACTAATGAGTAATTGAGGTAAAAAATTAAATGCAATATAAAGAAAATGCTCAGAAAATTTGAAGTATGGAACATCTTCACAAGTTAACTTTCAGAACTTAGAGCAACTCACAATTTTCATTTGATTTTTTTTTGTGCAAGCATTCATCCCAACACTAATTTTCCTGAATACGTCTTTAAAAGATTACTGATGCAATATGTAGTGGAACAGTTACAGGCTCATCTGCTGAAAGTAATTTGCATATTTCCAAAAACTGCACAGAATTAATGAGATTTTGTGAAGACATTCTACTACTGTGCTATGGTATCTCTATGCTTTATGGACTTATCCTCTGTCAGCCCTTCTGGTCTGTATGGGTTGTCTGGATTCATATATATTAGTTTAATCTAAGAGAGCAGAAGGTGCACTGAATGAAGCACATCCTATGGTAACATACGAACACTTCATCCACGCGTCTAATGGATATGTTAAGAACATTTACTGTAAGATGAACACCTAAGATACAGGCAAGGTCTGCAGCTACTGTTTTGATGTTATCTTTTTTAATAAACAGATTAGGACAAATGTGAATCCTGTAAAAGGATCAAAGCAAGCTTGCCACAAGTTGCCCTCCCACTGCAGGACAGGCCATATTGAAGTAATTATGGAGCAAAACTAAGAAGAGAGGAAGTTTTCTCTTCTTTTCCATAGGTGAGGTCTTCAGTCCTCAAATATACATATAAACATATATCCAAAAATCATTACGTCCCCCCCCCCCAAAAAAAAAAAAAGGGAAGAGAAACAAAAGTTAGGAAGATATATTTCATTGAGTATTATTAGGATCCAGAATCAAACATGCACAAATTCTCACACACTACAACTACTTATAATCCATAAATATTTTAGCCAAAAGTAAACCAAGATAGAACAGAAATAATTTCATACTAAAGCAGATAAACATTCTCTTTGGAAACCTCCCTCTTCAAATAAATGCTGTCATGGACTAATAAAGGCCACTGATGAAAGCATTCTTCCCCCAGAAATACAAAAATAAATAAATAAATAAATAAATAATTATGGATATAAATTCCTTAAACTTAGACCAAGGTCCAATTAGATAATGAGCAAAAGGAATAGTTATCTAAATTCAGACTTCTGCTCCAAGCTGGCAGCACAGCATTACAGGCACAGGCAACACTGCTTTGAAAAGGCAAATCCTGCTAAGTCCTGAAGCTCCCAGTTTTCAAGAAGCAATTTTTTGGTTTTATTTTTATTTTTATTTTTGCAAATGTTTAGTAAGAATTTCCTGTGATGTCTCAACATTAATGAAAAGGAGAGGGGAGAACTGTATATAGCAAATAAAATGAAACATAACAACAGAAATACTATGACTTAATAGAAATTGCAACAAATTCTGTTCAGGCTCCTCAGAAGTATAGCTAGTCAAGGAACCCATTATCATCCGTAACAGAAAATTGTCCATCACAAATTCATAAGCTATATAGAAAATACTCCTTCTCTGATATCTATAATGAACACTGTAAAACTGATAACAGCTACATATTTTTGTTATAAAAAAAATGAATCTGTAATTATAATAAAAATACAAATTACTACTACGTTTAAAGAGTGCTTTGATCATCACATTTGAGAAACTAAGTCCCACAGAGAATTTATATATATATATATATAAATTAATTTACATATTTCACTACAATTTTTTTCTCTACTGTAAAACAGATCTACATGTGAAAACAGAAGAAAGGATTTATGCAAAAAACAACCTCAAGGGATTGTTACAGAAGCACAAAGTCATTTTCTACTAGAATTGAAGTGTATTTGTCACAGATGTTTAAAAAAATATGGCTACGAAATACACAAAACATGCAAATGAAGGGGAATTAATATAACATCAGTAATTTAAATGGTATCCTTGTTTAAGCGATAGACTGATTAAACTACACAGTATAGTTTTAAGAGGGAAAAACATTTTGGTAATTTAAAATTTAGAGCAATATTAGAATTGGTACGTGTATTTGATACTCTGATATACAGCCATCACATTCACTCTTATGACTTACGTATCCACAGAGTGCAACTACTGGACTTCTCTAAATAAATCTCTAGGTATAATTAATTGGTTGAAAACAGGTGAATAATAAATAACAGAAAAAAAAAATAATCAGGGGACACACGCGTTTCTGCACCTCCACAAACAAGAGAAACTGAACCCCAGGATGACAATGCTCCTAGAATGGCAGGGAGCACAGAGTATCCCTTCCACCAGAACCCAGACAAGTAGGAGCAGTCTGTGAGCAGTCCTCACCCGACCCAGGCAGCAGCCTACTCATCAGTTAATGGCACATCAGCTGCAAACTGGCAACTCTAAGGCACACAGCAACTCAAACCATACAACAGGTCTCAAGAAACACATCACAGTACTCTTGAGAAAAGCAGAGCGTAATCTGAGTAACCCTCAAATTACTGCAAATTACTCTGACAAAAATAAGTCCAAGCTTATCTGACAGTAAAATTACACCCTCCTCAACAACAGTATCCCTCAGGTAATCCCCGTTCACTCCCCATCCCGAATGTTAAACTGTCTCTTACCTATACAACAAATCAAAGCTAAAAGCTGCAAACTGGCAGTGAAGTATCTCTTTTCACCTTACATAAATTTTATTTCTTCTCAATAGAACCAAGTGTGGTATATTTAACAAAAATTATAAAAAGCATAAAAAAAATCAAACAAATGTAAATGATACAATGATTCAAGGCATCTGAAGGGCACTGTTTCTAACTGCAGAGAGCATCACAACATTTCTCCATCTACTGTAGGCTGAGTTTTTGCCTTTCCATGGAATAACACCTGTGAGCTATGGAGGCAATAAGTCATTTCTTTTCTGGTGGAGTCAAAGTGGTTAAGATCTCAGCTGAAAACAAGACTAAGTTATTCAAAAAATAATAAAAAGAACAAAATAATGTAGGACAAGCCTGGAGCTCTATGACAAAGTGCTGTCTCGAGCATTGCTTCAGTTTTCTTATGGACTGAATTAGAGATTCGATACAAGTTGTTTTATTCTCTTCCTATGTATGAAGGAGAATATATGGTAATTAAGACTTTTACAGATAGATAGATAATTTAATTTTTCTCCTCCCTATAGCCAGCTATGATTTTAATCCAAATACTGTTCTTCATATTTTTGCTTTGTCTTTTTAAGAAGTCCCTAGCTTGCATTTGAAGCAGCGCTTCCCTGCTCCCTCGAAAACTCTTTACCTCTCTTTCTAGCAATATATCTCACAAACCATGGAATACCATCCAGATATTTGGCCTGATGCAACAGAAAAATAACATTAACAACAATATTCCTAAATATTTGCCCCAAATTTTCACTGTTCACACCACATTCCATCTAATTGGATGTCTATTATCAATAATCAGGTACATTTCTCCTCATAACTACTTCCTAGTTTATACAAAGAGACTGACTGTGTTTCACAGTCTTCTTTGGAGTTGTGTCCGGTGTGATAGCAGGAATTTCACCATGTGAAAGTCTTCCATTTTCCACATTCATTTAAATTTTTGGCAATCTCTTTTTACTACCTCTTTGCGTCCACAAGGGACCACATTTTTCCCAATTTTTATCTTATAAATATAGTTAGAGCACTGCTTCCTTCCACACCAAGGAGTACATGCAACTTTGTCAAAGGCATCCAGACATACTAAAGAATCTGCATCAAATCCATTTATTTACAACTGTGAAAAAGAAATATTTTAGAATCTTTGAAAAAATAAAGCACTCATAAGAGGAGGATTTATAGCAAATGAGTTTTGTCTGGTTCAGAAAAAAACATAAAAGTAAGCCCATCAAACACTCAGAGACTCTGAGAATCAGATCAAATGTTTTGCCCTAATGACAAAGCTGGCTGTACATGAAGGGTTTTTCCAGTCAGTATTTATTTATCTCTTACCTCCTAAAGCTCTTGCACTCCCCACTGATCTTGAGAAATGCTGACAATACAAATCCATCTCTTAAGGAACATTATTACAATTTAGGAAGTGCCAAATTAAGATGGTCTTATACAATTTTAAAAGCATATCTATAGTGTATATTGAACACACTGCAATCACACAGTTAATGCTTGCTTCTGAGAAAGATCTCATATCATACAGCTAAAATGCTGGAGCAAAGAGTAAAGCCAGAGATGTGTGGGAATATGACAGAGAAATTACCTATTATTTCCAAAAGTTTTGATCTTATCATCTCCATAAAATCGGAGTATATAAGTGGGACACATGACTAATTTTTCAGATGAGCCATCATCTTTCAGACTCTCTGATCGCATTTGACAGAAAACACCAGAAGTCTGATTAGCTTGTGACAATAAAAGAAACATAGCCTAGGACATAAAATGAAGTAAAAATTGAGTCAAGATTTAATCAGCAGTATGCTGTTACTTTGCTAAGTACTCTCACACAAGAGCCACCTGCCTGAGACTGGGGCACCCAGCATCAATGGTGAAAAACTGCATGCCACAAGGTATATGCATATCTTCTCCATTCAGTTTAACAACTAGATAAAAGATAAAAGCATGTCTCTAATGGCAAGGTAAAACTAAGAATACAAGGTCTTACTTAGGTCACTCAAAGATAAAGGTGATTATAATTCTCATTTTAATATTGATACATAACCATAAAACAGCATCCATACAAATAAGCCCACTATCAAACTCAAATGTACGTATTATTTTTCTTTAAGTCAATCTTGTCACCTAGGCAAACAGCTCTATAACAGTCCCTGATACTTGAACAAGAGAAGATGAAAAATGCAGAATAATGTCATCTTTAATAACTATCTGTTAATATATATATATGACTATATATATATTTTTTTATCCATATATCATACCCCCATATATTTATAACAATTTAAATTGAAATGGCATAAATATTTTCACTACTTGCCATGCCCCATTCTTTGATGGGAAATGTAGTCTTGTATTTTATTTTGCCCCAGAAACAAACACAATTTTCAACATGCATCTTAATTCAAGTTGGTCTTTGAAATGTATATTTAGCCCCATATTTTCAAACCTTTCAGGTTATGTAGCAATTTACAAGAAATGTGAGAGGACCCAGCAATACATCTCACAAAAATGATACTTTCCATTATTTCAGAAAAGACTCCATAGAAATAGGACAACTTAAGTACTCTAAATCCTTAGTACATTGTGTTATCTTTAAAAGGAAAAAAAAAAAGCCATATTTAAAGTGCTGTGCTTCCAAGCAGCATTCAGAGAAACTTTTCCATACAGTCTTACTGTACTACTCTCTTTTTTAAAAAAGTTGCCACATGAATCTAGACTGACAGATATAAATATTTCACACTGACTAATAAAAGGTTGACATAAAAAGAATAAATACTGTGTGTGCTAGAACCAGTCTCTGCTTTAGATACACCTGAGTTCACATCTTTCAAGCAGGACGTGTCAGCACCATGTATCTTTACGAAATCAGACAGACCACACACCTGTCATTGACTTCACTGGACAAGAGACATGACGTGTTCAGAACTTCAGCCAGAAATGCAATTATCTGCCAGGAAGAAAATTACACACATACAATGAAGTTTAGAAGACATTTTGCTTTTATTAGCCCCTCTCTTATAAAGAGGTCATTTCATTAGTCTGAGATGATAAAACAAGTTTAAGAATATCTGACAAAATGAATAGAAAAAAACTAGTGTTTTTCAGTTATAATTTTATCCTTTCTTTTATTCCAACATAGACTGCAAATGGCTTTTGTCACTGCAATAAATGAATGACAGCATCATGAATTTGCAAGGCTTTAAGATTTTTCAGTTTTACTGCTGACCTGTGCGAAGAGTCATATAGCACACCATTACTCTAGGATCATTTCTAGGGTATGACATCTAAACCCTGGCAAAGCTACACCCATCTTCTGAGGATATATGGTACAATACTTCCTCTTGTGATTTAACACAGAAGACTATTTGATAGTTGTCATAGTTGAATAAAAACCTCTCCATTACCACTTCCATGAGAAAAAAACTTTTTTTTGTATGTTTCTTTTGTTTTCCCCAAATTGTATTATTCTCCAAGTGACCATGTGCCTTCTTAATGCTCTACACAGAGGAGATACATATTTCTTTCTGGGAAATCCCAGACCCCAGTAGAAACCCTTAATAAATATAGACTTTGTCAACTCCTGGCTTTTGAAGATGTGACACAGGTCTGATCTGCATCTGTAATTGGCCAACATTATTTTGTTATAACTTCCTACTTAATTCAATTTCATACATTCTTCCGAAGACTTTTAAAAGTGGGTTAATGTAAACTTCAATAGACATTCATTATGGAGCAAAACACATCAAAATTAATGAAGAATATAACTATGACTCCTTAAACATTGCATTTAGCTATTTTCAGAATAAATTTTGCGTAGCAGAGCACTAGAGTTAATGAAGAATTCCAGCGCAAAAGGGTTCCCATGTAAGCATCTAACAGACTCAAATTCTGATTAAATATCTCTTAGTAATTCTTTTTGAATCAACACAACTATTTATTCTAGTCAAACTTCTCAGAGGAGAAAGATTAACTCATCTCATTTGCTCCCAGCATTGCATGCAGCATTCAATCTCATAAATCATAAGGAGTTAAGAAAATTAAATTACAGAAACAGAAAATCAGAAGGACACATTATCTTCAGCTCCAAAGAGGTGCTGCTTGGCTGTATTAATATTTGTAAGGCAATTTGGACTACCAGACCAAAACAGCTATGTATGCAGGAAATGTTATTCCTAATGGAAGCTACAGACACTATTCTGTCTCGAGGTCCTACTCGGAGGTAACAGAACTTGCTCTTGGCTCTCACTCTGCCAACCCCAATGCTCATTTGGCTTTTGTTGACTGCGTGAAAATATAAAAGGATACACTTCACTAAAATAAATAAATTAATTAACAGATTAAATTAATTAATTAACAGAACAACCAGGAGGAAGACGTGAGGTGGGGGCAAGATAAGACTTCAAAAAATAACTCAAGGGAGATCACTGACACGGGGAAAAGCATAACAAAACACTCAGCTGTTGTTATAAGGGAAATAAAGGTCCAGACAATTCCTAGTGTGATAAAGGACAAAAAAAGAAGAAAAAAGAATCTCTCTACTAACATGGAGAATGATGGTTCAACAGGTTTGAAAAACTAGCAGACTGTCAGGTCTGGACAGAAATATGCATAGAGCTGCCTGTATAACGTCCTTGGCCTGTTATGAAACTACCACAGCCCTAACACACACACAAACACAAAACAGACAACTCATCCCTATGGTAAAGACCAGATGTGCTTTCTTTAAACCTGTCAAAATTTACATTACATATCCTTTTGCAGTATTTTCTTTTACAACAGAAATACAAATATACAGACAACAAAACTAATTAGTCACCTATTCCAGTTGTGAGAGAGGGCACAACAGGGACACGAGCAGGACATTTTCTGCTAGATTAGAGTTCTAAATTGCACACTGCTGCAGTTCCAGCAGGAAAAATATCCCCACATTCTTCTACCTTATTCTAATCCTAAATGCAAAAAAAATCCACACCAAAATGCCACAAAACAAAACCAAGAAGTGCTAAGCAAATGAACTGTACTTCAACATCCAGTTTTCCAGTCATCTTTGTTTAATTCTGGAATAGCCCATCAGTATTTTTTGTATTTGGTTTTTAACTTCTGGGTGTGATTCTTGCAACATTAGAACCCAAATCCTTTGGAATCTTTGCCCAAAAGGCAAAGAGCAAAGCAAACAGAGTGGGGAAAAAAAAAGAAATTTATAATGCAAAGATCTGGAATCCAACCAATCACACTGATTCTGCAAGAACATCTGTGGGTTCAGCCTCCTCCCTTCTTTCACAGGGAAACAACAGTGCAATCAAAGTCTAAGACAGGTTAAGACAGAATCTCTTCCTTTGTATTCAGATTCAAAGCGAAGGAGCCAACATCAGAGCACACGTAAAGAAAATATCTCAAACAGGGCAAGGCAGGATTATTCCTTCAAACTCCTGTGGGTACCTAACTTGCCAAAGAACCACCAAAAACACAAACAGATCTAATTTCCCAAGAGACTGGACTATCCTATGCCCAAATAGTGGTCAAAAAAACATAACCTTTAAAAGTTCAGGTATTCACCGCATCAGTAAGATTTAGAGTAGAAACATTTCAATCATATTTCATGTGCGTGGGTACACATACAGAGGTGAGCACCCAGTAACACTTGTGTGCCACAGAAAAACAGACAACTAGCTTCTTTTGAAAGACTAAGTCACAATTTCTGCAAACACACCATTATGCTCTGACATTATGCCAACACCTCCAGCTTGATAAACTGTATCTTCTTTACATCACAAACTTCCTTAGCCACTCATTAAAGCTGCATACAAATCCTGATGCAGCCTGCATACAGCAGTCCATGCTCACACACTGCCAAGCTGCCTTTTTTGGGGCAGAGATTACAGACAACAGCTGCTTTGCAGAGGAGTCTGGCTGCAGCGGGCAGCCTAACAGGAGAGTTCCTCATGCTTTTAGCATAAAGTAGGCAGCTTAAGGCACTGCATGGCAAACAGCGGGCCTGTTGAGCTCATGGTGTGTGTAGCCACTTCCTCAACTCCAGCTAAAGCCAGCTCTCAAAAACACATAAAAAAGACGCTGTAAACCCATGATATCTTAATGGAGATTGTTCCATCATTTACTGCTGCTGTTAGAGAAACTGAAAGGAAAAGCAAGGCACAATTAATATATATATATATATTTTTTTTAATCGACTATGCTATATGGTTTTATGTCAGACTTGCAGTTTAGGTTGTGTTTCTGTTACTGACCTCTTTTGCTAAATGCAATACGCTGTAAAAGTATGTTTAAGATAAGAAGACATTCCTTACTTCTCACACTTTAATTTGTAAGATGCATTCATAAATTTAGAAATATTTAAGGTCTAATCTAAGGTAGAATCTGGCTTTGTATATAGGTAAAAAAGTGCTTCCAGCTACTTTGGGCATTAAAAAAGATCTGTTTGTAGGCATAAGCTAACATTAGTCATGCCTAGTAACCAGTCGGTTGATAATCAACTATAGATTTGTCATGATATAGTTCTATTTTATTCACTGGCTCATCCTTAAATTTTTGCTTCTGTCCATCTGCCACCACTTTGGTAGAACCTTACCTTCACACACATGCCTGCAATTACCTTATAGAAGAGCAATTATGGAATATTTATTTTCTGACTGCTAATCCATGACATTTCTAATTCAATGGAGTTTTGACATATACACATTAGACAACCTACAATATGCCCTTACAATATTATATGATCTACAATACTCTTTACATGCAGTTTTTAGATAATTATGAAAGGTTTTCCATAACTGGAATGTGAAAACGAGTCACTGCCTTAAGACAAGCATGTGAACTGCACTGCCATGCAATTACTTTCTCAGAATTCCATTAGAAAGCACCGTGACATAATTCCATTTTGTAATGTCCCATTTTTAAGCATCATATCTCATACGAGTCTTAAAATGTGCTAATTAGAAATCCTCGCTATGTACAGAACACTGCTTTCAAAATGACAACTATTCCTCTTTCATCAGTTACTCAATAGCAGGAGAAAAATCATCTCGTAAATTCAAAGCATTTTGATCTGGTTCTGTCAAAATGCTCTGTGTTCTCAGTTGGTAATATCATTTCAGTCAAAATATGACTATATTTGTTCAGGGTGGTGGCTTTCTGAACATCACTGCCTCCAGGAGTCGGAGGTAAATAAATAAAAAAATAAATGACTCTTGTCTGTTGTTGCTTTGCCATACTACCTGCCAGGAACTTGAACAAAAAATTCAATTTCAAGTTAGAAAATGTATAATAACATCCAGTTCTGAAGAGACAGAGCATGGTCTATTTCATTAAATAAATATCCATTAAGTACTAGGACAGGTAGAAGCAAGGGGTATTAGTAATTAGCAAATAGGTATTAATTTGTGGGTATTATGGGCTGCTGCTCTCTGGTTCATCCCTCCTGAAAGATACTAGTATCTCCCAGCCTCTTTCCTCAATAGATAGTTATCTTAAAGAGCATTTTGGAAGCATTTAACAGACACAAATCAGAGGATAATCGAGGTTGTAAGGGAACCCTCTTGGTCACCTAGTACAAACCCCACACAAAGTGGGACCAAAATCAATACTAAATCACATTTCTGATTTCTCCCACTAGTGACTACAAAATTACTGAAAATGATAAGTCAACCTGTGAAATTATTCAGCCACTTTTACATATTCAGCCATTTTTGCATATTATATTAGTAGCTTCTACTTGCATTTTTGTTTGGTACAATACCAGTGTCTAACAGTGAAGGCAAGCAGGTTGCCAGTTCCTCCTCATTTCCAACTGTAATTACAAACATCTAGATTCCTTTTTGCAGTGAAAGCACCGGACATCTGTAAAAGCAGTAGGCAGCAAAGCGATGGAGCCAGGATTGCCAGATGCATATGGACAACAAGTTGTCTGCAGCCTAAAGTGTAAGAATCAGCAGTATAAGAGTCATGCTCCCTTTAATCAAAGGAAATAAGAAAGACTTAGAGCTAAACTAGCTAACAGTTTTGTTCATAACAAAACAGCAGATTGCTGACACGATGGGGTCTCTCATATGCATGCTGAACTGTCTCAAATGGAGCAGAAGACTAGCAAGTGGGTTGCAATATTCAAGGCTCCACGTAAAAGGTGATACTCTGCACATCTAAACGTGCCAAGTTGTTTGTCTTGACAACAATCCAAACCCACCAATGAGTGATTGTTGCCAGGCTGTTCCAGACATTATATGAATAAAGTTTATAAAACACTGGTAAACCCACTGGTCTTCCCCACTGGCAGTAGCTCACAGACCTTGACTCAGCTTCAAAGAAATCATGTATGGTAGTAGATCTCCCACCTGAAGCCTAATAATTAATAATCAAGAATCCATACAACAAGATGAAAGTTGGGATTCTGAATTTATTAACCTTTGGAAGCACTGAGGAAATCAAACATTTGCATTCATCACAGCGTGCTGCCAATCACCAGCACCATCAAATTTACTTCCCTCGTTTTTGCCATAGCAGTCACTGCCAGCAACACAAAGGCTGAAGTCTAGTTTTGAGCACGATCAAACCCTACTTTCCCTACCATCACCATATATTCCAAAGTAAATCTCAAAAGGGGCAAGATTTGTTCTTTCTTTCTAGATGCACCAAAACGGTCATAAATTTACATTAAAAGAAAGGATGGACACGGGATTATCTTTTATGAAATCATTTCTCTTTCCCATTCCCCAGTTGCTCACTGTCTTGCCACAGGTTAGTGTTCTCTGATGTAATGACTGGATTTTTGTGAAATTGTAATCAAAAGTAACCTAGAAGAAAAAAAAAAGGATGTATATGTGTATACTGAGAGAAAAGGGATGCAGATGGATTTTAAGACTACAGATCACAAACAGGCATGATATAACTACAAGAAGGGGCAGGCGATGAGATCAAATAGCTTAGTCTTTCTTCATCACTGGCACATTATGACTTTGGTCTGAGCCAATCTCATCTACACCAAAACCACAGCAGTTTGCCCCCACAAATACATGTAATCACTGCAATGTATTGCAATTCATTCTAGGCAGCAAGATTTGTGCACACAAGGGGTGGGCTGACTGGAAAGTGGCTCTCCAGAGAAGGAATAGACATCAAGTTGAACACAAACCTGCCATTTTCTCTTGCAATATGTGCCTATGGTATCTTGGTTTGTACAAGGAAAAGAGTTGCATAAAGTCAGATTTCACAAATAATGTATTACTACCTTGTAAGGTGAAGTACAGAGATCACACTATAGTCTGTTGTGGGGGAAAAAAAAATCGAGACACCTAAGGACAAAATGAGCTTTTGCTTAAGAACTCTTAGTTTTGCTTTGAACTCTTCGCATCTATTTCATATCTCCCTTACTGTTTTCCATTTTAGAAGGGAACTTCAAACAATAACATGAAACTTAACAAAATGAATAGTTACTAACCTCGTAGTAAGAAAATAAATAAAAGGAAAAGTGCGAAATAAAGTAATTTATTTCTAACTTAAGGGAAAATGAAAAGTATTGTGATGTTCTGCATATTTGTTTTAACAATCTTAATGCAATACCAGGCACTGATAAGTATTAGTGCTACAGCTCTCCTATCTTCCTATTTCACAGTCTTTCCTTGTACTATCATTTTTTTTTCTCCACACATTATTGCAAGGATCACTTAGAGGTCTAATTAGGGACTAGAACAGTAACATTTCAGAAAACAAAAGAGAAAAGGGGATTAGTGAGTGAGAGTGTCAGGAAACTGAGCTAGTACTAACTTCATGAGCTATATCGTGACTCTAAAGTGAATAAACTTCAATCTGTGGAGCATTAGTCCCCATTTAGCATTTGCTGATTTCAAATGAAAACAGTTGTGAAAATACAGGTACTCACAAACATGAAGATATTAAAATGCAGTTCTAACAACAAAACACTGTGGAAAATTTCAAGATGGAAAGATCTCTCCCAAAATCCTGGATTACCTGACTCTGAAAAAATGAATTAACAGAACCCTGTTAATTCATCAGCACTCTTGGAAAACTAGTTCTTATGCATGATGCACTGCAGAATTTCATCATCTTTCTTACAAAATAATTCCCATGTGCCAGAAATATAACATGGAAACTGTTACACATTTTTAAATGTGGATTTTTTTTTTTAAATATATAAAAGGTAGGCTTTCCCTCTCCATAAAAGAGCAAGTCTTCATCAAATGAATAATTTAAAACCCTCAAGTCATCATATATTCCCATTAATCTTTTTGTTCAATACACATATTAGCAATGAGACATTGTTGTGAAATCTTCAGTAGAGGTCCAATTCAAACAAATAAACACATTCTTATATCTATTTTTAAGAAATGTTTCCGAGATGAAATAGATTGGTCTTTGAAATTAAACAGCGGGTTGTAAAAAGTGCATTTACCATATTGTGAGACTGCTTGGAATCATCATAAATACAGGTATATTAGATTTTTCATGTATAGTTAAGTAGATCAAAGTGCATTACATTACTTAAAAGACACTGCGTTTTTCCACTTCCTATGTACAGTATACTATATGAATTCTTGTCATTATATCAATTTAATCCACTGCCATTTTTTAGGCTACTGTTTGTCTAACTGAATAAAGAACAGAATAGTTGGCATTCGATGTGACTGCATTGCTTTTTCCAACCCGCCTACTTTAAAGAAAAAGTTTGTTGAGTGCACACAATTCACTTTACAGATCATTTGAAATGCATAAACAATTCCAAATGCAGAAATAACAAAAACAATAATTTGTCATTTTGAAATGCTGAACCGCTTGGAGGAAGATTTGAATATAGTACACTCTTTTGTTTGTAAGCATGGTGATTTGCCAAGCTACACCTCACACTGCACTAACCCTAGGGCATTCCAGTCACAAACACACTTTGATCTGCTGTGCTTTTGGATTCTCTCTCTGAGGGCTCTACCTTTCTTGACAATCCCAGAGGGAAAATGCAGCATTGCATTCTTTCCCATGTACCACTCCAAAACGAGCACTCCATATGCTTGCTGCTAGTTCAGCCTTGCACTGCTTTTCCACAAGCTTGTTTGTATAATAATGACAGCTGCAGGATTCTTCAGCTGAAGTTGTGAAATGTATTTGAAAAAAAAAAAAATAAGAAAAAATGCCGAGATTATATGACAAATGAGAATGATATAAACAATATTATTTCTGTGTGGTCTTAACACATACAGTAAGAGGTACAATGCAAACGCAGTTTTGTATGTGGGTATACAATTTTAAAGAGAACTGAATATAGTTAATATTTAGTTTGTGATACTTATAGTCAAGAGCTAAACTTCAATGGGTAAGAGTCAAAAGTCAGAGGATAACAACTGTAGAACCAAAGCTCTGTCACAACTCATTCATACTCAGATCTGCTGAGGAAGAATAAACATTCTAAAGGACTCAACATAGAAGTATATTACAGAATTTTTCTGTAGTGCTTTTCTGTAGTGCTAACAAAAAATGAGGGCTTGTTTGGAGTAAATACCTACTTTAATCTGGCTAAAAATACACCGACTACATACAGAACCTAGCAGCAGTTTGATCTTCCACTATCTAATTCAGTGGGGATTCACATGATCATAAAAAAAAAAAAAATGGAAAGGAAAGAAAGCAGTAGCCTCTAGGTGTTTTGTTCATACTACTCCACCAAGTATATAATTGGACATCCTTATCTTCATGTTCTTAATAACTTTAGACAGGGCATTTCTAGAGCATTCTCTTGGCATATTTCACTCATGTCTTCTACTATAATCATAATGAAAGTAATGTTTAAGGATAGTGAACAACAAAATTATGTCAAAGCTATTTTGAGCTTTATTTTTTTCCCCTACTGTTTACTCACCCATTCCTGAGTGATAAGTAAACATTTCACTACTGTGAAGGGGTGGAAAGCCAGCATTGGAACTCATCTCTGGAAGTGCCAGGGATGTCCTGTTATTTCTTGGCCCAATCACATCCCAGCTTTCACATTCCTTGCTCCGTGGTGAATATTAGGGGGACATGCAATGGTACCAAGGAAAGAAATGCCAAATATATCTTTCTTTTCTTATGTTCGGTGGGAAACCTTGAATGAGATGCTTCATGGACCCAAGAGCAGACAAGAAGTTGCTTAGTAAAGAAAGTGCTTAGTAAAGAAAGAAAAAAAAATACTGCCAACATTTTCTTCTGGAGTCAGTAATTTGACTGTTGACACCCTTTGTGCTTCAAATGATTTCTGCCAACCACCAGTTATAAAATATCATGAAAAGAAAGGTTTTTCTTTTATAGACATTTCACACAGTTTTTCCATCTTCCAAAATACCGTAACACACACACTAAAAAAACTGGTACCCACTAAGATGCACAAAAATAGTGACAATAAAATATGCTCAAATTCCAAGGTGGGGCATAACACTATTACGTGAAGCCATATTATTTGGTAACATTTATGAAAAAAAAATCTGTTCTTAAGGTTTCTGTGTATTTATTCGTTGAACACATATGAATACAAATACACCTATATTACATGCAAAACTGTACCTACATAGAAGGAACACCTTTTAAAATAGAATTGCTTAATACTCTATCTTAAAATGAGCATTAATGAGCTAATCAAAGCATTGTATCAAATCAAAACATATTTTTAGAATGTGGATATCTAAATAAAAATAGCATTTTTGAACATTAATGATCAACAACTATATGCAGATAAAACACCAATGGTTTCTCTTGACAAAAAAAATCAAATCCATGTAGTAACTTTGCTTCCTTGTCTCAGTGTGCAAACCATGTAATTAGGTTCTTTATTTAAAAGTGATCACGAAAAATATAAAAAATAGTCCCATTTTCAATAGCATTAGCAGCACAAATTTACTAATGTAGATATAAACGAATATGCTTAGGTTTTAATGCTATCTGGTGGAAGTAATGTAAGCAGAAAAACCTCTTCAACATACCAGGTAGAAAAAATCAAATACTTGAAAACTGAAAAATGCAAGATGCCAAAAGAGATTCTTCAATGTCTCAGGCATTTACTATAGAGATCTTTTCTCATTTGCTGATGATTTTGGCAGACCTGGTTTTGTCACCAGTCACTCTATACTTCATTTAATTATGCAGTACACCAACAGAAATTTTCTTTCTGATTGCATAAATCACACTGCTTTGACACCAACCTCAATAGGGGCTGCTAGAACAATACAGTGAGAGCTATTGACTCCATCTCTCAAGTCCACAAGGTGTATCATTTAGCCAAGAGTGATAATTAGACGCTGAATATACTGAAAACTGTCAATAGACATGTCAATATGAGGACTCTTAGCATCCAGCATCCAGTGAATCAATGGTGTTTTTCAGCTATAAAATCAAGAAAATGATAGCTTTCAAATGAATGGTGGAAAGGAAACATGAGGCTCCTTAGGGAGGAATAAAACAGCTCAATTTTCCCTCACTGAGTGGCTCTCCAACTGCCTCACTCAATGGAAAAGGTCACAGAACATTACAGCAAAATATCTCTGAAACAAGATGTACAACAACGCTGGGACATGACATGAAGTACAAGCACACTACAAAGGCCTGTATATCTCTGACCTGACAGAATTAAAGCATGGGTCAGCAGATGCCAGACAAGACAGGAATTGAAAGACAATGATTGATCTGTGTAGAAGAAAATATGACTGCCTGTCCATATCAAATATGTATGTATGGACACAAGGATATGATTATGCGTATGGTATGCCTCTTCCCCTCACAACAGAGTATAAAGCCAGTCCTTTATTTTTATTTTTTTTTAATAAATGTATATATCTTTTAGTGAAGACCAAGGAAGAGATAAAGCTGATATTTCTGATATATAACTTTATGTTGACATATTGCATCCAAAAACTGTGTTGGAATTAAACTGGTCCTAGCATACCACTTATCATATATTTCTAAGCAAAAAGAGAAAACATCAATCTACAGTTCAGTACAGTTCTAAATACTCAAGGAGTGATGATAGGATGTCATTTCCATTTACTCTGAATTCATTCAACTAAAGGTTTTAATTGGTACAGGGAGACAAAGGACTCCAGTGGTAAATGACACAAAGCCTGCTCTGGCAGCCTGAAGGTCTCTTACAAAGCCTGGTTTCCAGAAGCATCTGTGAAGAAAACATAGCTTCTGCATGATAGCTGACACAGTTAGAAATTAAACTAAAACCACACAGACTACAAGCACACAGGAACTACAGTGCTGAAAAGAAATGGGTAAGAACTGGGACAGAACCCACTGAGGGAAACGTTTATAAGTTGCTAGAAATTCTTTTCTTTTAAAGTTTTGTTTGTTTGTTTAGTGTAGCTGCTTAGTAGTTGCAAAGCCATAGCTTTTCACAGAATCTACGTTTGAACATCCAACAGTGTTTACTCAATGAAGCCTTGTTATGAAAGTAGCTAAACAGTACCACGGCATCCAACACTTCTCACTTTCTTCGGTAATTGGACACCAAAGAAACTATATCCTAGGATCTGAAAGTCAAGCGTGATTCTTTTTTGCTCCCACAGAAGCTGAAGAATAAAATAAGCCATAATTCAGCTTACACTAACTCACACTTTTGTGTGATATGAGTTCCACGCAACTAAAAGGAATTGGAAGATGGCAAAGCACTTCCCCACAGAAGCCATAAAAGAAGCACATTCACAACTCAGAGGGACTGATCTGTTGAACATGAAGCTGCCATTCTTACAGTCACTTTTATGTAATTATTTTTTAGACATTAGAGAGTTGTTTTCTGCATCTTGTACAGAAGTGCACAAAACATGAAGCCATAATTAAAATGAATCTTAACTCCTGGTAACAGAACTAGCATAGAGTAGGTCTTCTTCAGCCCTTCCCGACTCAGAAGTTTTAGCACTGAATGGAAGTCTAACATTTGCTCCAACAAATTGTTACGTGAGAGAGAAAGGTGAGCTCAGTGAGTCAGATGGAGTGTCTCATCCCAGAAGTGGAGAGAGAGAAAGCCACCAGGAGCAGTAACACTTCACAGACAGGAAAAAAAGTTAGAATTTATCTTCTGCGTGACACAGTATTTAAGAGATTTTGCCACAGACAAACCACTCATCTGGTGAAATTACAACTTTAGGCATAAGCCCTTTGCATCACATATTATGGAATGGCATATATTGCTTCATTCTAGCACGCTAACCAGCCTTCCTTATGACATCAAACAAGGCAGTACAACTACCCAAGGAACTGGAAAAGTTCAGCTGAGCACTGACACCTCTGGTAGAATGAAATTTCATAGAATGTACTATTATCAAGAATAAAAGGATGAGATTTCTCCTTAGTGTGGATAATTTATAAAACTATACCCTCAAATACTCACACAAATTTTGATAAAAATCTGAAATCATTTTCATAACATACCTACACACCTTACAGAGACACAGCTAAAGGATGTAATTGATTTCTTTTTTTAAAATGTTCACAATACTCTTTAAAAATATTAACAAAGGAGAACAAACTAGATGTAATCTTCAAATAGTCTAACAGTATAATTAACGTTATTTAAATGTTGAAAAACACTCCAAAGAAGGTAGAGAATACTCAAACTCAAAACATACAAGCAAGAAAAAAAAAAACAAACAAAAAGAACCAGTCTCCCAAGACACTAGATGTCATGCAATCCATTCTCATGGAGCTGAAAAACCACATTTTTAAAACAATTTTTATAGATTAAAACCCTAAATGGTTTTGTCTCCAAGTAGTGCATTTACACTTATCAACACAGTCCTTGTTTCATTATAACAAATATAATTGTCAAGATCATAGAAAAATCAGTAATTGATGATTAATACAGTAGAAAGAGCCCTTGCTCAAGAGGCAAGATCATCAGCATTTTTACTAAAGCTATCAGAAGTTAGGGAACAGTTACAGAGATATCAAATTTTCAGTGGCAAGTGTGCATACTAATTTTCTCCTGCTCTACTCCATCTACTCATTTCCAGTCTCACACCACAGTTGAACTTCTCAGTTACCCCCAATACAACATTCTGCAGAAGTGAATTTCAAACTGAAATGCTCAAGTGATCCAGGTGCTACAAAGCCTCTTGTTCTAGAGGAATATAATTACCCCAGCTGGAGAAAATTCAGCATTTTGCAGTGGTGGGCTCATGGCTCAGAACACAATGCAGCTTCTTCCTCCCTCTCTCTCAAAAACAAAATTGAATAAAAGAAACCCAACTTTGTACCTTGAGATCTGTTGTGAAGAGCCATCATCTTTTACTCAAAATAGCCCTCAAAGAGAAAATTCCCCCATTACCTTGATTAACTACAAACCAGTATCATGTCTTGGGAAAACAAGCCTGTGAAACTAGCATCCTTTATCATGGGTCCTGTTATTGTTTATGTTTTTCTTACTACTTTATGTCAGTAGAAATAAAAATTAAAGGCATGATATAAACAAGTAGGTAATTCGGCATTTTAAGCATTCTCAACTCAAACAAAATAAAGGTTCTTTAATTTTATTTACTTTCTGAGATACTTATAATTTTGACTAAAAACTACCACCATGTCTACGCTACTGCATGTTCCTACTACTTCCTCTCCTTTTCTCTGAGAGAGCTGCTGAAAGACACTTTATCAATGCAAAGGCATGTTTCATGACAGTTACCAAATAAAGCAACAGCAGTTTCAAAAATCAAAGAATGTTCCTTTGGGACAGCATTATTTGCATGTTCATAATGAATACTTAACTACACATCTGTGCAACTCTTTAGGTTTTTAGGTAGAAAGTGATCTCTTAAGAGGACTTTGCCAACTTCCAGCAAACACTCACTCAGCCTTTGTTGAGCTGAATGAGAGCAAGCTTCTTGGTTAGCTTTCAACCTCATTTTAAACAGTTTATAAGTAGTCGTATGATTAATTACTGATTGAAGTGACCAGATTGCTAGGACAGGGACTGCCTTAAAATCAGAGGGTGACTGCTGAGCAGGAATTTTGATGAAGTGCTACTGTTTATTGTGTATAATTCACCTGACAAAAAATGAAGTATTCAAATTTAGTGTCACAAGTACTACTAATCTAAAAGATGATCATGCTAAATTGTATTGAAAAGTACCCTCTATTTTTTTCAAAGAATATGTGATTTTAAGTTAACAAATGGACTATGGCAATGAACGCATACACATACACAGAACTATATTCTAGTATGTGAATACATACACCTACATTTAGTGTGTTAAAAAGGATTCAGAGAAGGCAATGATGTAAGCATATTCCCATCAAATTTAACCCATCACAACTCAGACATATAAGAACATAAGATATATCATCATCATTTAGCATATCCATCATGCTAAACTTCTGCCTTAGCCCACAGACACATAGATACATGTGTGTTCATAATCTAAGTAAGAAAGAAATTGGAAAGTTACGATTTCATGTTTCACCTTCTACCCCTCCATTCATGCTGGCTAGTGTTCTTCCTCCTGCAGTGTGGAGTAGAGCGTTACCATGCAATAGTCTCCCTCATCTTACCCCCATTTATTTTGAAACGTTATTTTTCCCTTTCTTAAGCTCTTCACTTTCAAGATACTATTCAACTTCACTGCTCTAAATGGCTGATTGAATACAGTAGCTAGTGGCAATACACCCCCAAATAATAATGTCAAACTCTTTATAGGGGCAGGGCATACTAAAGAAATCCCACCAGCAAAACTGAGCTGAAATGTTCAAAAGAGTAACAGCATCAAAGCAAGATAGTTACCACTAACATCTTATTCTAATTATGTGGAGACAGACTAGCAGAAGCAGCACTAGAAGACAGAAGCTACAGAAAATCTTGGATTAATAACAAGAAGCCTTAAGTTTTAGATTCTGTCACGGTGCTCCCCCCTGATTCTAGATAATGACATTGGCTCAATAATAGCAGATAAGAAAGAGGTGATAGGATTAAAAGCTTGAGGAAAGCTTAGAAGGATACAAGCAAAGGCAGCTGCTTTTAAGAAGCTAATAGAAGCAAATACAAGACGCAAGCTTGTACTTTACTAAGAAGCAAATACAGTAACTGATAGATTATAAACAAAGGCTATGGATTTCTATTATTTTAGTAATATAACAACTATCACATTGTTTTCTGAAGTGGAAATAAAACACAGATGAAGTTTGAGATATCAAAAGTTCATTGTGGGCACACAAACAAAGCTCTCCTGCAGCATCATAAAATTACTGCCGTTGTTTGGATCAGCAGTTTAGTCAACAGCATCATCTACAGCCAGTTGTTCCTGACTTAAAACATCAAGAACAGGAAGAGGACAACAATTTTAATGACTTGGATAAAATAAAGAAAACCAAGTTTTTGTCATGAGTGCTACATCACCCAAAAATAAATACAATTAAACTAAGAATATGGAAAATAATGTTCAATACACATTTGCAATTGCATATTCAATTGCTTATATACAGTGGCATCTACTTCAAGCTGCATTTTAAATATATCACCCTTGCAAGCAAAAGAAAAAAAACAACACTATCTAAACGTAACAACATCACAGACGTAATGGATTCTCTCCAGCCAAGTTGATGTCAGCAAATCCCACAGTCACACCTATTTATGCCCAACAAATTAAAAAATCTAGAGTATAATTCCTGGATGATTAACAAAAGCCCTTGTCTACTGCAAAGTGTAGATCCCAACACCAATGCAGAAACTGAAATACTGCAAAAAAAAATATCCAGATGCACAAGGACGATTTAGAAAGTCTCAAAGAATATGCTTGATAAAGATTTGTGGCTGCAAGCGATGGTCATGCATGTACTTTGTAACACAAGAACACTTGGTTTCATTACTACTGAATATTATTTGAACTGTTCAGATACTTAGAATCATAGAATCACTTGACAGCACACTGCCATGAATGAGGCAATCGTACACATCTACACTCCGAGCCAGATGTATATCTAGTTATTCAAGAAAGCTGTCTGGGAATTACATCTGAGAAATGTAAATGTTACAATTCAAATAGGTCAAAGATGTCCTTTAAACAGTTCACTTATATATCAGGTAGACAAGCAATTCATGAAGACACATAAAGCATGTTTTCAAACACTTTGATACCTAATCAATAAAATCAGATTTTCAAATGTGGGAGCCAGAGGGATAAGAGGCATGATGAGAAAATTTTGTTGTTTTGATTGTGTTTCTCAGTCCTTTTTAAAAATAAAGATTAAACAGATGAAAATTGATTAGTGAGCCCACAGATGTGGATTTCTCTGAAATAGGTCTTCTGCACTCTGTGCATATACAAACACGTATATATGTATATATACAGGTATATAAATTTTTACTGCATGGGTGCTCACACAGGAAAGTCATCTAAGCTGATCACTACAGGCCTGTGGGGACACAGTGGAGAGGGGAACAAGGAGGCATGCACATGGACATCACAGGCTTTCAAATACCCGTTTCCAAAGTTAAAACTAACATGAAGTCAGGGGGGAAGCAAATAGGTGATGCTCTGAGTTGTCTCCAAAACAGGCAATATGTCCCAGCCTCAAGAGGAACTACTTGTCTTATCTGTAATGAGATTTCTAAGCACAAAAAGTAGCTAAGTGTGAGATGCATCCTTGAAAGTACCCCTCACGCCACAACATTAATTCAAACCAATAGTTCAGATATGTAATGAACTTCTGCTACTATGAGTAGCAACAGAATGTGCTGGGAAATGCCACAGACATCTAGTAACATATGTCCCAAACATCCTTGCAAACAAAAGGAAAATAAAAAGAAATACTACAGAAAAAGCACTGAAATCAAAGCAGACAAACTGACAGAGAATGTACTTTACAGTGACAATAAAACCTCATGTACATAAGATTTACTAATAATTGGAGAAATTGCCTCTACTGTTATTTTTGAAGCAGATAACATGATTAAAATCTTAAGGTTATACTTCTAAACCACACTGCTAATTTCTGTCTTTCAAATGAAAAGGATTCTACAGATACAACTAAATAATGCAGCTTTCTCCTAATTCCTATACTAACAGTATTTATCTTGCAGCTCGTGAAATCTGTTACATGCTCAACTTTTGAATTTAATTTGCATGGTAATTGCAATTACAATAATACTTCATCATTAGAATAATATAGGCTAAGATCCTATGCAATTTTTACTTTTTAATGGAAACTCCGAGGCTAACGACACATCTCAAATACTATATATTAATTTCAACACAGCTAATACCCCCCAAAATCCCACCAATTTACTTTTCAGTGACAATGTTAAAAGAAAATGATTTATGCAGATCAATCACCTAGCTCATCAAGTCATTCAGTGACAGCCAGCCTTCATCATTGCTATTTAAAAGGCACTGCTGACAGAAAAGACCGACTCTTTGATTAAGGGCTCTGTCTGGCTAACCTTTTATTTGAAGAATGATTGCTGCTGAGTGACAAATACTTTTCCATTCATTTCAAGGAAAAGATATTGACATTCAAATTCTTGATGTCTACACTGAGCAGATGCCACTGTTGGCAAGTGGCTTGATAGCAACAGCAGGTACACCACTACTCTGGGGGGTGAAAAACAGCACCACTGGCTCAAGTTAAAGGCTCTCAACAAGTGAAAGCTACAGATCTCTCAGCCAAATCCTCTCCCTTCAACAGTTATCATCAAAGAACATCTGTTTGTTGTTTCTCCCTGGTTCTCTTCTTGAAAGTATCCTAGCCTCACCTTGACCCCACTTCCAATTGTATTGGATGTTATTACTAAAAATAAAGAGAATTCAGCAGTGAAGTGACCCCTTGCTTGAGAAGGGTGTCCTCCCTTACACAATATCCCCAAACACTAGTCGAGGAAATCCCAAAGCAAGGGCTGCTGCTTCTGTACTAATGTGATTCCTGTTGACAGTAACGTAAAATGGAAGTTGCATCTGCAATATCACATACAAAATCAAAGAAAATCTGTTTGTTGCTTTAAGCTGATCCTGCTGTCACTTTCTGCTTTATTTATTCTGTAATATATATAAAAAAAAATGTGGCCAAAGAAATTAGATAACATGTAAAAGATAGTGAATGCTCAGTTCCTGTTTTGATGATAACTTACATTTCTAGAAGTACTAGAAAAAGAAGAGATTTTAAATATATTTCCAAATAAAAATACCATAAAATGGTGGGAAATATTGTAGATATGTGTATCACAGTTACAGTTCTCAATAACACTTGTTTTCAGAAATAAATTCATCACAGTGAAATAATTAGGTCTTTTTGCATATCTCAATATCTCAGATGGATATTACTTAGCAAATACTTATTGATGCTGTTGATACGAGTTATCTGACTTCTGTTAGAAGCAACAGTGCACATGGTGATGTTTGTATGTATTAATAACTCAATAGACTTTTGTGAAAAACTTTGCCTAATCTCATCTTCAAACAGGGTAAACATCTAGCATCCACAATAGTTATTCTAATTACTCACAAAATGGCTGTAACAAACCGGCACTAAAAATACCTATCTTGGGGTAAATAAGACAAATACGTAGACTGCAAACAGAGCACAAGTAGGTAAATGAGTACCCTTACAGCTGGAAAAAGAACACAAAGGATTCTAAAACATTAATTTGAAGGTACAGAATCTGACTTATGGACAAACAACTCGCCACACAGGTTAAATCTTGGCATTAGAGATCAGAGAAATAAATTGATATCACTCCTGCGCCCGTATTTCACCAATTCCTGTATTAAAATTAATACTTCAAGTTCTAGCATAAGTGCTAGTGCAGCGCTCTCAATTTAATACTGATCTTCATCTGGCAGTCTTCTTAAGAAAGGTATGTTCAGATACGGGCAGCAGAAATGGTGACAATATTTGGTGGTTGGAATGCCGTGAGCATCCAAGCAAACACAAATATGCAACAAAAATATGATTGAGGAGGACTGTAGTTATTAATCCTTCAGGTTTGCTAGCTGCCATTCAGAGAATACGTTAGCCATGGCACCTCCTTTAATTATGACTACATTGGTAAAAGCGTCAAGGAAACAAGAAATGTATAGCCCACTCCCTCCCCCAGAAGGTCCTCCAGGGCATCATAGCCTCAGTCATAGCTAAAACAGTTTGAAACCATTTGTTCATGCTTGAGAAAAAAGGAAAAGGAACAAAATATGTAATTTCTTAAATTTCACATGCAATCATTTATGAAAAATTATGGGGTTTATTCATATATAACATAAAGCATAGGTAGGTAAATCTGTGTTTGTTTAGCATTATTTAACAAATACTTGGTCACACTCTCCTGCTCTTTTACATTTTAAACAAGATTAATTTGTGATATAACTTTAAGGCTGTCATTGTAATCAAAGGAAAAAAGTACCTTCAGGTTTTCACTGGTCTCCCACATGTTCTAGTAGTACTTTTTTTTTCTTAAACAGATTTGATTGAACTGTGTGAATACATTTACTCTTTCATCTCTACAGCTTTGAAAACTTCATATTCACACTTTCTATCTGATCTACAACAGAGCAATAAGGACTGCAGAGATTGACATCATGGGCATAATTAAAGATTACCATCAGTACACTGCCATGCTGAACAACACTCACTTAGAAAGCTCTCTCCAAGATCAACCATTTACACTTAAAACTATCTCATTAAGAGGTCTAAAAAGGAAGTTTGGGTTGTTTTCATAAGAGGTCTGCACAAAGAGAAATGAACTTCTATGTAATTCTCTAAGTAATGTTGAAAGATTCCTGCCCTTTACTAGAAGGTTTAAGATTATATACTGGATAATATAAATCTGTAAGCAATGCACTGTAGATATCATATCCAAATAAAGATGAAGAAAAAAAACCACATGTACATTTATTATTTTTACATCATCAATATAATGTCAGACAGATTACTTGATGCATAATTCATGTACATTGCAAATACTTAAATCACATAGACAACATGTTTTATAGTTGATAACTAGGACTTTTATTCAGGAAATGTTATTATTGAAACTTCAATTGAAGAAAATTCGAGTTCCTTCCAACACTCTGCCAGCAATAAAAAGCCCTTCTGACTTATACAATTTACAGTATTGTCTCTCCCTAAAAGAGTGATATACCAACACATTTTCTTTAATGGGGGGAAAATAAATAAATAAATAAAGCACCACCAAAAACAACAAAAACCTTGAATTTAACACTGAAAAGACAGATGAAACACAAAAGCTAAACGAAATTGTACATTTGCATTCTGCTGAGCATATCTGGTTATACAGTGACGTAAGTAACCAACATTCATGCTGTTAAAAAAAAGGTATGTAAATGTTAAAGATACTCAGAGCAAGTGAACGTGTTTTAATGTACCTATTTCAGCATGAAGCAGATGAAAATGGAGTTTCTCAGTCCCAAAAAGTGGCGCCAGTTCAAAGACTTTGGAAGTCTGAAATTTAACTCTTCAAATTACCGAGTGAAATCAATTGGGGATACAAGTTCATACTGAAGTAAAGGTCACAGTAATATGTCCTCAATACTGCTTTTAAACAGATAAGCTATAACAGCTCTATTTTTTTCTGACTACACACATTTTAACACATTCTCCTCCTTGAGGATAAACAGTAAATTAATGGCTTCTCATTGTAAATCAATTACACACTCCTTTCTCACAAATGTGTTTTGCAAGTAGATACAAAATATTTTCAATATTTCCAGTGGCCACATTTGGTTGATTTTAATACAATTAATTAGGTGATATTTGAGATTTTGGATCTCAAAGTTACTTATCTTTTGTTTTGGTGTCAGACACCCAGAAGCAGCAACTGACTTCACGTGATGCCACATCACAAATATGAGATGTGCTGCATCTGAGCACACTTTTGATTGCTTTTTAATTGAGACCTTGTAGCCTTGGTATAAGTTCAGATATCTATTAAGTGCCTGAAACCCAACTGTATGTTTACATTCTGAAAAGGATTTTCACCATTTCACTCAAACAATCAGTAAGAGTGAGACTCATAAGAGATGTTTAAAACACTGAACATTAGTAATGCTTCATACGACACAGAAAACACCTGCAAGGAAACTTTGCAACTGGTAACAGATTGCTTTGGGTCCAAATAAAGTTTGACACAGAATATCTAGTTTCCTTTCTCCAACTCCCTTATTTCTCTCCACACATTCTTCACCACCCCGTATTATTCCCGCATTTGTGCCATTGTCGGCATACTGTGGGACATCATCCCCATCTGACCTCTAAGAAAACCAAGGGAAAGAATAAGAACAAACAGCTGGGGGTAAGCCAGGAGAGCCTTTCCACTGACAATAAAAAGCTGATGCCAAATTAACACATCAGCATAAATATACTGAAAAATCATTTGTCATTTTCTTACTTTACTACCTTGTCGCAGGGAGAAAAAAAAGAGTAGATGCGTATATAGCAAAGTTATTACCATACAGCAGTCAAATTTGTCCTAACCTGACAGTTGTTTGAAAAATAAATAATCAAAGGTAAGATAAATACATGTAAATAATCTGTGTTGGGTTGGTCTTTTTGCTTGTTTGTTTTGTTGTTGTTCTTTAGGTTTTGTGTTTCATCTGTCTTTTCAGTGTTAAATTCAAAGTTTTTGTTGTTTTTATTTTTTGTATTTTTCCCGTTAAAGATGTGTTGAGAGAGACAATAATGTAAATTGTACAAGTCAGAAGGACTTTTTATTGCTGGCATAGTGTTGGAAGGAACTTGAATTTTCTTCAATTGAAGTTTCAAAAATAAAATTTCCTGAATAAAAGCCCTAATCATCAACTAGAAAATTAGTCATTTTCAGATTGATATACCATATGTATAGACACTAACATACCATCACCAACAGGCTTTGCTTAATTTTAGACTGATCTCTTATATTCAGGAAAACACAAAGCATCTGGTGAAATAATATAATGCTTTATTTCATAATAACATGAAGAAAATAGAACAGAAACTAAATTTTAGCTAGATAAATTAAATCAAACTCAGACGTAGAAACTATAACAAAAAGTACTAAAAAAAAGAAAAAAACTACCCAAACTCACATGCGTATTAGAGGTACCCTGCAACAGAGCAGATCTATGAGCAATAGTCCCTTATAATGATGATACTGTTTGTATTTGTTGCTGTCCTTTGAAGCCTAACTCACTGTTAATAAAACCTCAGCACTACAGAATTCTTCTTCTTCTCCTGCCTGTGATTTATCTGATATATACTGAATCAGGTAAATCATATCAGCCTTGAAACTAAGATTCTTTTGCAGATGGTGAAATCTTTGTACACATTGTTCTCAGAGATTTTTCTGGTTTAATTTGTTTTCATTTGTTCCTTTCCAAGGAAGTTCCCAGTTTCACTTGCATACCCTATCATTTCCAAGACCATATCCAGCAACATGATATTGACCAAAAGAAAAAAAAAAGAACCAAGAAAACACAGCAACGACCAGGAAATCAACTATCAGCAAACACTGGCTCATAAAGGAACCTTTAGTATTACTACAACGTTCTAATCACAAACCTTGGAGAAAATATTTTGACACTGAAGTCTGTAACTTGTGAGAAAAATAGCACTAACCTCTTTCATGCTCATAATAATGGTAGGCCACACTAGGAATGTAAATAAGCATATTTACGTAAGTATACATGTAAACAAATATAATAATACATGTATACATAAGTATAGAGAAGAGAGACTTTCTGTTAACAAAGCAGAACTGCAGCTATCACAGCAGTTTGTGGATAAATTATCAGGTTTATTTCTATTCAGACTACTTTAAGAGTAGTGTTCCAGCTGTTACATCTGATCACCCAGCACACTGCCAATTTTCTCTGCCAGACTGTCCTCTCGATGCACTGGGGAACTTGTTGCAATTAAGGGATTTTCTAACTTTCTAATTCTGTGGTTTACCATGCATTCCTCAAAATTTGACTGCATAAAGCATACTGATATTTTGCTGTCCTCAGATCCTAAAAGAACCACCAAACCCATTCCCAGCTGGTACCCCAGGTCAGCTCTATTCCAAAGGTAGTTCCTGTGTTTGTGTTGCTGCCAGCATGTCCGGCAGCAAACAGCCACAGGAAGTCTCACAAGGTATTTGCAGGCAGTTGTTTTAATGGTATGGTTTATGGCACAGTAGTGCCTCAGTACCTTCAGAAACATATTTAAAATCGCAGGCTGTGATATCTAAAATGATATGTTATGATTTGTTCCTCAAACTGTTCCATTTCTAAAATAAAATATCTAAAGTCAAAAACCACTACATTTTGACCAGTAGAAAGACAGTAACCCTCTGATATTCTAAAATTTATCCTCAATTAGACAAACCCACTCAATTACTGGATGATGAAATAATTACATTTACTCAGCTTCTTTCGCTCTATACTATATCAAAACATATTAATTCTTTCTAAAGGAACAGAAATATTCTATTTGCTATTAGAAGGTGCCACTAGATTAAGGTTGGTACAATGCACATGGTAGCACACATGGGGAATGAAACAGGAGATTAAGCAAATTAAAAGCGACTGTATAAAAAGTGCTTAAGCAGGTATGAAGAACGTATTTGCTCAGGGAATTTAATCAAAGCATCATTGCTTTATAAGTTTTTGAAGAGTGGCATATAGTCAAATGATCAGTCAGAAAACAGGTTAAAGACAGCACATAAAATATTTCCTACTGAAACTTCCATGAGAAGACCTCACCTACCTAATCACAAGCATTGTTGCCTTCAAGAACATCTGCTTTCCCGAAAGCATTTTCTTCACAGGTCTCCTCAAGTCCAACTTTGCTTACCTTCCAGTACCTGACGAGATGTTCCTCAATCACACAAGGTGTGTAGCAGGGAAATTTACAGCCCAATTCCCAGTATCTGAGAGCTATATTCCAATGTACAAGATAAGGGAACATTCCTCAAAAGAATCATCATCTGGCAAGCAGAACCACAAATGCCATTTTGTAGAACAATCTTACTGACCGTACATACATGACTTGCACATATAAAAAAACCCATGTTACATTTTATAGTTCTGCACATTTTGCACTTTTATTTTTTCTAAAGTAATCACAGAATTTTGAAAATATAGCTCATGTATTTAACCACAATGGTACCTAGGTACTGAACCAATTCAGGGCCATGAGTAGGTTCTGCTCCCCGCATTCACCCATCTTCCAATTACTTGGCACAAAAATGGCATCTGCACTGCAGCCCTTCTAACTCATAAGGCAAGAGTGACCACTGCCCAGGATGCTGGGAATCAATATTATGTTTCACTATAGTACTCATTTTTAAGGAGATACCAGCCTGCAATGTCCCTCCTTTAGTTGAGCAGACTAAAAAAGATTCTTAAGTTATTTCTATCCGCTAGCAAGCGGGAGTAATCAAAAATTATCCTACTTAAACATGATTCTTTATCAACCTTCACTCTATAAACAAAATAGAGTACATTGATTAAACAATTATATTCTCAACTCCTCCACTGCACCTATAAGGAGAAAACATACAGAATCACAGAACTGCAGGGGTTGGAAGGGACCTCTAGAGATCATCCAGTCCAACCCCCTGCCAAAGCAGCTCCCTAGCCCAGGTTGCACAGGTAGGCGTCCAGGTGGGTCTTGAACGTCTCCAGAGGAGGAGACTCCACCACCTCTCTGTGCAGCTGTGCCAGTGCTCCGTCACTGCACTGGGAAGAAGTTCCCATGCAGATTTGTGTGGAAACTTCTATGCTTCACTTTGTGGCCATTTCCCCATCCTATCACCACACACTGTTGAGAAGAGTTCAGCCTCATCCCTTTGCCTCCCACTCCTTAGATATTTATAAATGTGGATCGGATCCCCTCTGAGTCTTCTTTTTTCAAGGCTGAACAGACCCAGGTCTCAGTGTTTCCTCATAAGGGAGGTGTTCCATGTCCTTTATCATCATCATACATCTGTCTCTCAGCTTCCATCAAACAAGTTATTCCTTTCCACATGTTTGGTTCAGAAGTTTCAGCTTTAAAAACCAGGAATCTAAGCCTGAAGTACTATTAAACTTTGATTGATCCAGAGGCGATACTTCAAATCCACTCTCAAATGGATGCAGAACAGAAAAGGAGGTGTGAAAACTAACCACAGACCGCCACAAATCCTGACCACCAGAAAAGCTAGCATGAGAGGTACTTGAAAACAGCTGTACTGCCATTATGACAAATCAGGCTGTTACTAATTCAAAGCAATGAAAACACAACATTAAAATAATAGATACATTAAGAGTCAGCAACTTCCTAAATCTTTGGTCTCTGAAGAGAGTTTTTGTCCAACAAGATACTAAAACTTTAGCCGTAATTGGTACTGGTAGGCAAATCAGTCTGTAAAAAGAAAGCAGTGCTCAATAAGCTGCTAATATGTTTGGGCTTTTCTTTAATTGTTTGATAAAACATCTTTCAGTGACCATAAAGAAAGCGCTACAGTCTCTTAAAACATTGTCATTATCACTGTCCAATTCAGAACCTGAAGATTACCCATTTATACTTGAGTCCCTGAAGGCATCACTGACTTCAGAGACTTCAGAGTACACACTGCTGAAATGCTTTGCAGAAGCGTCACACAAATAACAGCCAACTGGAGAGCCACAAGAAAAATTTCAGACAAAATTACCTGCTCACTAATGTTAATGATCAGTGAGCACTGTCTGTCATTCACTATATTCCTTTTCAACAAGTTTGCTTACACAAAATCCTTGCTTTAAGCTGTTCAGCCACAGTTATTCTGATTTTCAATTGTGTTTATACACAGTTGATGTGGTCTTTCCCAACAAGTTGTGAAAGATATTCCTTTCTGGCTTCTGGTCCAAACCGAGGAAGAAGAAAAAAGTAAAAGGTATGAAAAAAACCTGAAAATAATTACGTTGTTTGTTTGTCTAAAAAAAATTAAAAAAAAAAAGGAAGGGGGGGGGGAGAATAAGCCACGATTCACAATTTATTTGGTGCCTATCACAAATTGCAAATAGACTGAATTTTTAAACTATGATTACTCCTTTACTGTTGAGATCGCTATAATGAACAATTAGAAGGTCCTGTAAATCACTACCTCTGGCATTGCAAAACATTTGACAGTTTTTGGTCTACTGCCAAACTGAGTTTTACAAGTCCAGCAGAAGATTTCCAGACACTATTTTTTCTTTTTTATATACCTCTGACACTGACATACAAAAATTAAGTAAAGTCAAAGATGTTAATAGTTGAAACACAAGCTGATTCATCAATTGCAATTTTACTACTTCTATAACCAATATATGGCTAAACATCACTTAGCACAAGGAGCACAGTATTGCGAAGGTGTTACTGTGACATAAATCAAAGACAGCAAATATCCCATTAGGAAGATATACTTCATGTCTTATTGCCACATAACAACAAAAAAAGTTTTATAAAACAAACAGCACTCTACCAAGCCACTTTCCTGTCAATTTAACTTTTGCACATCATTTTAGAGCAATTTCAGTTTTTTCCAACCCCATGTATTTTAAGCAGCTGCCTGAAGGAAGAGAGCACAGAATTTTCATTTAAGAAATCAATCCTCACTTTTGATGCAAGATTCTAATTGAAACAAGTGAACTGCAATTAAAAACAAAAACCCAAACTGACTGGAGAAATGATAACGTTACAGTGTGTTCTGGCCACTAGGGAGCTTACATACAATTTGTGAAGTTGTTATGAAAGTGTACTTCCTGAATATCTACGGAATTCTTTTTTGCTGTTCACACCTACTAGAGCAGGACTGGCACCTTCCACGATTGCACTGTAACAAAATAAAAAGAAAGAAAAGAAAAGTGGGGGGAAAAAAAATAGAAGAAGCCTAGACCTGGCTCCTTTGTCACAACCACATAAAAGAGCACAGTGGAATCCCTCATTGTCCTTAAATAAATAAATAAATTGGAAAAAGAAAGGGAATAAAAGCTTTTTTGGAAAAAGAGAATTAAAAAACAAATAAATCAACCCAGACAACAGTTTTTTGTCAAGGAACAACTGTCTTGAAAAGCTATGAGACCAGATGAATGACAAGAAGCTCAAGGAAAACCGTACAAGAAATAGAGTTTGCCAGAAGTCAGTGTTCTGAGACAAAAGAACATTTAAGAAGTTGAGTCAAACTGGGCTGTGTTGACTGTCTAAGAAAACAGTCATCCAACATCACTAAGTACTGAGCAATCATGTTTCACAGGACTGTGAAAGTTTGTCTGCTTGCTTCTATTAAAATCTATCTCTGAAGATCTTAACTGCTGACCTAGAGCACCAACAGCTGCAAGCTGCAGTTTTGGAGAGGCTATGTTTAAACTGCAGGAGAACTGGAAGGGTCGGCAGTGGCCCCAAATATTAGTTGCTAGGCCAGGGAAAGCTGTGCATCCCCATGGGACTGGAAGGATCTGAGTGCTGCACAGTTTCCACCAGCTGGTCCCAGGTGAGAATGGGGCAGAGCTTCAGGGCACACTATGGAGCATCCCATGTCATAGGTGGCAGAGAGCACAGTGTCTGCAGGAGTCCGCAGCAACCTTAAACTGCACCGAATAAATACCTGAGTACATGAATCACTGAACTGAACTGCGAACCGCATGAATATGGAAACAATACTAACCGTTACTAAGCAATGACAAATCCATCAATCAGAAATGGAAAAATACAACGTAGAAGAATAAAAAAGTCATTAGGCAAAAGTGAAATATTCTGAAAATGTTGCTTAATTGAAAAGGGAATGAGAACATACTTCTAGATTTTAAAACCTGCATATACTAGGTGTTAGTTTGTCAGATGAATCCCATTCCCTCTTCACTTATCTGCAGAGATAGTCCAATTGAGTGTCTGGCTCTGTGTACCATCTAGGACTGGTAATCAAGGAAGAAGTTTGCTATAATCTTGAACAAGGTTACATTCCTCGCCATCATGTCCTGACAGCAAAGCTGTATAGTTCTGTGTACCAAACACCTTATGGCACTTAACCCAAACAAAACTGGATTGACTACAATATTTTCTTTTATTTAATTTTGTCACTGCTTTGTAGATTTGTTAATTTATACTCCTATCATTTACAATGAGACTTTTAGTGGTCTGCTTTTCCCACTGATCTAGCGGTAAGAAGCCTAGAAGTGAAAACCATGCCTTTTCCCCCATTTTCACTTTTAGAGTAGATTCATTCCAAGTAAATAAAAAATATCAGTACTCAACCTTATCGAAAGGTGTGAGTTTACTTTGTCATCTCAAAAATATTTCTTCCTATTACATGTGACTACTTTTGTATGTACTTTTATACATTGGAAAAGCCCGAAGAAGTGTTTCTATATCAAGATTCAGCTAAATTAGTTACCGGAAGTCCTGAAAACAAAACAAAAAATCATCCTATTGCAAATAGCTGGCTTGTTATTTATTTTAGTTGACATTACTAACTCTAATTACTGAAAACATTTAAGTGTGCAAGTAGCTTTCCTTAACTTACAAATTACTTACTACGAAAAAGAAAAAAAAAATAGAAATCCTATGCCATAAAGAAGAAGCTGACTGCGCAATCAAAAGCCCAAAGGACCCAATTTCTTCATAAAGTACCTGATGGACATCGTGACAGTCTGATTACCTTCTACCACCAATTTTTGGAACATGTGAAAAATACTGTATGCTTCTCGCTGGTATGTGGTCCAAGATGACTCATAAATCTTCCTTTATCTCCTTCGTGGTGTTAGCAGAAAAGGATGAGTTGCTTTTTTCCATCTCATTCACATGTCTTTCTGTCTGTTACCCGTGCCCTTGAGCAAAGATTACTGATGCCCTGCCGTTGATATATGACACATCACATACAGCAGCTTTTCATCAAGTGAATTAACCTGAAAAAATGCAAACCTACCTGCCAGTTGCCTCCCAACTTCTCAGTATTCCTTTGTGTACCTCTTTCCTAACATGCCACACACAAGGCACAGAAGAACAAGGTTACCAGACACACAAAATTATACTGTTATTGACTGGGCACTGACATAATTTATTGAAATGTTTATTGAAACACTTAATATTCACCATTGTAACTGATTCCAATAATAAAATATCTTGTTAACCTTATTCATAGTACTCCAAAAAAACATATTTGGAGATCAGAGAATGAATTATCTGTTCATATCACCCCAAATTACTGTTCTGAATCATATAGAATAATTGCAACTCACGTAAAGCCTTGCTGATACAGCTTCACAAGTAATTCTGCAATGATGCCAATTCAGAAACAGACTGGATATTCTGTTTTTTCTTACAATTAAATAAATATTTTTAGATTCCAAAAGCACCTTATTTATTTTAAGATACTTACCACAGTATCTTAAAATGTTGACTCTCTCCACTCTGCTTGAAATGTTCATGAGGGAATTTTAATATCTCAAATTAAAATTCCATCATACTCTTGTTTTCTGCAGTTGTATTCTTTCAAGAAAAATAGGCAATAAATGCATCCCTTCTGTATATACCTTCAGTCTCATATTTTAAAGATGCCAATTAGGTAACTGCTGTGCTGCTAATTAGCAAGATTCATGCACTAGCCTGAGATTTTTTCTGCTTGGGAATTTTTTCCACTGTAGATTATTAATTTTTTCACATTTGTAGCAGATGACTGACACGATCATAGAGACATTTAAATACACAAGTTCCTAAGTACTTCAGCATTTCAAGATGGGAAAATGAACTTCCAGTATTACAAAACAAAGCTCTGTAAAAGCAAGTGCCGCACTGTTCATAATGAAAAAATTGAGGGTTTTTTTCTTTTATCAAAATTATATTACATCTCTAATGAAAGCTGTGACTGAAAAACAGAAATACTGATATACAGTTTCGAATGAATTGGCCTAAGAGTAATGTGTAAAAATAGGATTAATGGTAGAAAGCATGTACTATATAAAAATAGCCTGTAGAAAAAAGCATTAAGCAATTACAACTCTAGCACTGAAGGCTCCAGTGTTATAGCGTAATATTTCCTTAATGTTAGACTTCATTAACCCTAAGATAATCTCTCATAAATTTTGCTGATTTTTAAAGAGAAAAAATAAATTATGTTTATTAAACTACTGAATATGTTTATGAAAACAAGACATAATCTAGTGCTATAAACTTCTTGTCTTTATCTGAATAATCAGGAAGCTCATAAATAAAATATCATATAACAAAGTGAGTGTTAAAATTCATTACCGTAATAGCTATGCTCATGATCTATTTCATTAACACTCCTCCTTTCTTTGAATAAATGGGTTCTTTGGTCTACCAGAGCAAGGCCATTTATAAGACAAAATACTAAGCTGCTTTTCTCATTTTCCCTTATCTGTTCTATTCCCAACTTTCTAAATTAATTCTTCCTTTAAATCTTATTGTTCCTTCCAGTGTAACTCACAGCACATTAGAGAAACTTGAAAGAAATATAAGCAAAGAAATGGGTCTACGGAGTATAAGTTAATTAGAAATCTAAGCGACTGGTGATGAGACTTGATGGTACGTAGCTTTGGAATGAACTTAAGAAGCTTAAGTTCATTTAAAAATAAAATATAAATATATCAGGAGTTCAAAAGAAGACATACCTCAAATTAAGTCGTGCTAATGTTTCAGCCCCAACACCATTTAAAGATAACAATATGTGACGGCACAGTGATTTTATCACTAAAGTTTCTTCTCACTAGCATGTATCAAAAAGCCAGTAGCTTTCAGTGGGTGGACACCTACTATTACACTATGGACTATGGACACCTACAATTAAACATTAGCAACTGCTAAACTCACCATCAACCACTAAGTATATGTCTACGGTATTATATTAACAAAGAATTCATTAATAACCTTTTGCAGTTTCAGTCCCCCAAAAAACAATGCATCCTTACATCCATCAGCCTTGAGTTGATTTTTTTTCTCCATTTTTGCCAGTTTCATGTATAGGATGTGATATGGAGAACTCTACCAAAATATCTGGATTGCAAGGACATAGTCTTGGGAAAGATGCAATATAACAACATGTGTCTATGAAGCCATATATGTTTTTCAGGCTCTCCTAAATCATTGTTTTTCAAATTGATCAGCTAGATAAACCATGCATTTCAATTTCTAATCGTTTTCATTTTACTACTTAATCTCAGTCTATCAGCAATTATAATTACAAAAATCTTAATAAAGAGCCATTTGAAGTCATAAGACACAATACAGGGGCCCCTCTGCCTTCTTAGTATTTTCTTTTCCACCTTCATCAGCCCAGCCTGAACAGCCTACAGAGGCATATGCTTTCCCTGAAGCCATAACAAGATCTACGCACGTGTAACAGGATACATGGCAAGGGTTGGCATTGCTTTTTCTGGGGGAAAACAGTGATTACAAATGCATAAGAAGTTAAAGCATCAGCAGTGTTTTAGATGATTAGCAACCAGGTCTTGGCAGAGAGGTTGGACTAGATGATCTCTAGAGGTCTCTTCTGAACCCTACAATTCAGTGATTCCATGTTCTAGGAATGTTGATTTTATAAAAATTCAGGGAAATAAAAACAAAACAACAGGATGAAAGCTCCCTGAAAGCTATAAAATTCATAATGTTAAATTAATGTAAAAGTTGCCCTTATTTCTGGGAACTCCTGGAACCTGTGAATAAAATCAGAATATAGAGCAAGATGCAAGATTTCAAAATCATTAATATCACTCCTTTTAGTCATTTATCATTTACAAAGACAAAATATTAGATATAATACATAAAGCATTAATAAATTATTAGAAGCTGTTAGAAATTATTAAAGATAAGCAGTACGTGCATTATTTATCATGTAATCTACTGGACTGTATAACCAGGTGGTATAATGGATTGTTATCCATACAATGACTGATGCTTTGTACCCTAATGCAGAAGGCATCTCACTTGGTTTTTTTTTGTTTTTTTTTTTTTGCACACAAACTGTCACGCTCCAATATAAAGGAGGGCGACGAAGGTTCTTTGAGAACAGGAGAAGCAGCGAGGAAAAAGTCCAGGAACAGCATCAGTCAGCATCAGAGAAGCAGCGAGGGGTCAGCACCGTAGAAGCAGCGAGCAGTGATCAGCTCGTGAGAGTTCAGGTGGTAGAACACCTCGAAGGAGCGGCGAGGTCCAGGAGAAAGCAGCATGTCTCAGGCAGCAGGCCCAGGAGGGAGTTCAGCAGCAGGGATCAGCTCAGGAGGTTTCTGATGGAAGAACACCAACACAGCAACAACAGCAACACCACGACAATCTCATGGTGGTCGATCCCTCTTTTATCCTTCATTTCTCTTGCCTACGTGCCAAATCCCGTGCTAGCCTGCCAGGCAAGCTTCTCCTGAGATGGCTATCTCCCCACGGAGATGAGTACCACACAAAAGAGTGTTCAGCGGCCACTGAGCTGCAGCTTATCTCTCTTTCGTTGCCCCAGGTCATGCCCATCTGCTTGTCCCTTAGACAAAGGATTTCACAACCCTTGCCCAGGACTTGCTTGGACATGTTCGGACATGTTCATCAGCAAACTTTGAGGCAATTATATAAAATATTAGTCTCTTACACAAACCCAGAAGGGACAGTGCTGGTCTGCGTGCTTTGAAATGAGAAGAAGCTAATGACACTTTGAGTACTGAGATACCACTGAGGACTATGGCATTCAATCTTCACTGAGAAACATCCAGAAATAGCCCACACCACACTTCCAAAACCAGTTGTAACACAAGGATCAATAACCTCAATATAGCATCTTCGTGTGTGACTTATATTTCCATGAAGTGCTGGTGGCCTTGAATTCAAAATGATCAGAGTAGTTTTGGAGGAAAAGAACATTAAAAGATAGCTAGGTTGTCAGAATCAAACCAGAGCTGATGAATGAGGCAATCTACAGGACATTTCTATATGGGAAATCTTTATCAATGGAAACGCAAAAAAATATCAAAGGGAAAGCTCGTATTAAAAATATTACTTTGAAATGGTTGTGAGTGGTCCATGACGCATGAATAGTCTTCTTTCTCTCTTAATAAAGAAAATTCATAATTTACTAGTGAACTAATAGCACCGTGACAAGAAAAAACATCAAAGACCATAAAAATACAAAGAAGTTGTTCTCTACAGTTAGGCTGAAATAGAACACATTCAATGTTCTTCTGTAACAGCCTCAGTAAGCACTGGGAAATGAAACAAATCAAGAACTCTTCCTCATCCTCAACCTTTACAGTGAGTAGGAAAATCATCCTTTGTAAAGCATGAGTTAAAGTCATAGAAACTTGCTTAATGCTTTGATTGGTACCTACAGGTATCAAAATGAATGTGGTCTTTTCAAACATATACTAATATATGTACACTAACATTCCAATCCTACATCATTTCAGATCTTAAAGATGTCTCATATCTTAATATAAAGCACGTAGGTTTTATCCCTACTAGGATAATCCTTACAAAAATAAGCCATCAAACAGACATCCCATAGGTAGGTAATGCTACCAAAAATACACTTGCAATATCTTAAAAAAAAAAAAAAAAAAAAAAAAGCAAGATTTATTACTGTTTTAAAACATTAGTCTCATTCAGACCTGAAGAAAAAAGAAAAAGAAGATTCAATTCACATAAAAGAATAATCGAAGTAATTAAAGGCTTGTTTGCATTTCATACCATCTAGGCATTTGGTATCGCCAGTCCTAGAGATTACCACATCCTTCAGTTCCTCAACCATAGCTGGATACAGGATAATTTTTCAAAAGAAGCAAAGTGTAAACCATGAACAAATCCACTAATAATTTGAGGTGTCTTATTGCATGACAAACATAACGTGACCAAAAAAAATATATAAAAATGATTTTTCGACATTTAAACCAATGACCAGTGTAGAATCCACTGATATGTGTTAACTCACTGATAAAGAAAGGGGGAAAAAAAAGTGCCCAATTAACCGTAACACATTTTTAGCTGATTTTACTTGATAAACATTAGAGCCTGTTCCTATTATTCATTCTTTTCCCAAAGAAAGTATTCAGTGAATTTTTAGATGCTTTTTCCATTATAATTCCCACCATGTAAATTTACGAATATTACACAATACTAAGATTTACCCATTTAGAAATGTTACCTTTTCTCACCTATAAGCATATGATTGAGGCTTATCTAATAAAGCTACAAATGGTTACGCAAAGTATATCTTCAATCAAACCACTTTAGTTCTGCTCTGGTTTTATATATCAAATCTTCATAACCATTAGATTTGAAATAATAAGAAAATGGATATATTATCTGGTGAAAAAAATCTGGTGAACATTACACAATAAATTAGTTGATTTCCCACAGAGAAATTTTTCTGAGATCACTACCTATTTGAAGGAGTGATTCAAAAAAAGCCACCAAACAACAAATTTATCTTTGATAAAGTGTGTAATGTGTTGGGGAAAACAGAGAAGTTTCTTTTAGGTGTTCAAAATGTACTCAATACTATCACTACATCTATTTCACACACACAAAAAAAAAAAGAAAAAAAACCTCTCTTTCATTAACTATAATTTTAATCGTAATTGTAATTTTAGTTTCTTAATCAAGTTATTTTTTTCTGAAGTCATTTTACTGCTAATAAATGAAAGACATGAAAAACTAAATTGCATAATAAAGCATGAAGGGCATACAGTTATGAGATATCATGCCCCTGAGAAAAGCGAGTACGATCTTATGTTTGATGAAAATCTCATGAATGCCACGCCAAAAAAATTAAGATACTATTCTGCAAACAATTAACAACCACTTTTTTTTTTAATGGACTTTTAAAGTACTATTATTTCTCAAGAAATGAGACAAAGCTATACACTTATCAGTAGTGCAAACAAGCACAATCATCTTTTCCTTAGTGATTTCTAAAATACTTAAAATAATTATTGCAAATATATCTTCCCTGTCATCTAGGCCCTTCAACAATTGACAATTAAGTAAGTAAAAAACCACTTCACTTCAGCAGCTATTAATGCTCCAGTGATTTTACTGTCGACATAGTTTAACAACTCACTAAACAGTGCCAAAATTGTGTTGGTTTTTCTTTTTTTTATACTTTCTGTTAAGAAAAAAAAAAGTTTTACAAATTTCATGGAAAAAGTATTACCCCAACCATTTTTTACTCGAGTAAAACCCAAATTCTGTCTCCTAGCATGAATGTGAATTTGTTTTAGGCACTTAAGAAAAATTAATTGCAGCTAGTCAGCACTGATAACAAAGGGCTCGTTAGGCACACGCACTTGAACTCCAGAATTGAAACCGGTAACAACAATGTGGAGGTTTTCACCTCACAACATTCCTTAACAGTAGAAAGTGATGTATTTTATACCACAACTAACGGTTTGCAACATCCTCTTCAAAAAGTATGCAAAAAATACTAAGTTTTTCCCACCCTTGAGGAACCAGGAGAATGCTGTCCCATTCTGCTGGAGGAATATAAAACAATGTAAGTCCTTCCACTATTATTTCAAGGTGCTTTTTGTTCCCTGAGCAAACTCGCTTATTTGCGCTGCTTAACACTGTGCGATACAGCTATGTCCAGAGAAGAAGAGAGATAGCTTTATCGGAAGCAGAAAAAGCAAATAGCCATCTTTTCAGCTCAAGAAGAAACATTAGAAAATTCCCAGTTTGCCAGACCAACAGTTAAATATCAAAAGCAAAAAAACAGGAAATAACAGGAGTAAGTGGTTCTAGGATCAACAGCACCAGAGCCAACATTTCTCTTGCTCTCTTGATACTGCAGCAGAATATTCTGACAAAAAAGCAGAAAAACCATAAGGTTCTTCAGGTGCCAAGATGCCTTCCTGTCATTTCAACTTTTCTAAATGTTTGCTCCACCTATTTCTATTTGTCTAAAGGTTTGAAACGGTTATAGTAATGTCCGCTTTTAGCCCAAGCACTCCTTTACACTGTAACAGTTTCCATATTTTACCCCAAGCGGGTCTGTGTTTCTGTGATAAATGAACTCTTTGTATCACGCTCTTTCTCTGTGTGGATATATATGCATGTGCAGATGAGACTATTTAAAGTGTGCAGAAGCCTTCCTGATGGTCTGAATAGATTGAACAATGGCAAAAACATTACTGCAAGTAAGATTCTTCATTTTTATACACTACTGTGTATTTTTTATGATTCGTGTCTAAGATCCTGTTAAATATTTAAACAACAATACAATACCAGTAAGTAAACTCTTTAAATCAGGCATCCTCTACACTGTAGTGTGGAAACAGATGTGCTCTTATTAAGGCTATATTGTAACTCAACAATAATTTGTCATATGTGACATATTGTTAAATTACGCGCACCTGCCTGAGCTGTAGTAGCAATTACAAACAATACATATAGCACTTTTACTTTAAATACCTAAACAACTTATGTAGATGTGAACACGATGTATGGAAAAATTGTAATTTCCTAAATGTCATCACCAAACAACACCTAATGTCTCACAATTTCTTTTTATGTATATTTTATTATAGCGTCCAACTGTTTCAACACTCTAGTGGCTGGGCTTTAATGTGGTTCAAGCAGCCCCAAGTAACATCACCAAATGTTTAACATCTGTGAAAGTTGGACCAACAAACGCTCATATTTTCAGGAGGTCACGCTGGCCAGCTTTCATTAACAACTACTTTAAACTTCAGTTTTCTTTATAGCTTTTTAATTCAGGAAGGACATGCAAAGTTCACCTTCATTAAACTGCTAAGTTTATTCCAAACTAATATAATATTAATCTGTAGAATATTTATCAACTTTTAAAATTTTCTTTTCCTTCTCCCATTACTTGGATTTTACTTAACTCCCCCAGCTCTTTAAGATAACACTTCTAATTAGTTCTGAAGAATTCTGACAGCGTCAGAATCTCCCAGCTCTCTTTTAATTTCATTTCCTACTTTTTTTTTGTGCCCACCTACATTATTCACATCAGATTTATGATTAATTTGCAAAATTCCTTAATGACCTGGATACTTTTTGCTGCTGACAATTCTATAATCATGAACCATTACATCTTGAAAAAATCTATTCAGAGTGAATTTATCTACCACATTCATTACCACAGCATATTCTAATGGCAAGGTTTGACTTTTGCTGAAGACTTCTAAAAGGAAGAGCTCCCCTCTGTGGTTGACACCTCCATGGAGGTCTGTGGGCCAGAGCCCCACAGGATTCAGGCTTGCAGGAATTCAAGGGAGCAGATTTCAGTGCTGGCTCTGCATTGTACAGTATACGACAAATAACTCTCAAATGGGCATAACTCACAGGAAAAGGAAAAGGAAGGCTCATTAGGAGTAGGACAAATAGAGGAGATGATGATTAAAAGAACAAAATACACAACTTATTTTGAAGAACAAAGAAAACCAGCAATCCAAAAGAGAAGGGGAGCAAGCACTGATTATCCTTATGAAAAGCCCAAACTCCAGTCTCCTTCTCCCACATCAGTTCTGTGCGACTGATAGTTCCACATTGCTCACTACAGCCTCTCTGCCTTTGAAGAAGATGCAGTAAGTAGTTGCAGGACGCACACAGGTGTTACTATCTCTTATACCTTTCTCCATCAGGAACTCACTATACTGTAAGTCTAGATGTTCCACTAAGTGCCATTTTATTAGTATGAAGCTCTACACTCCTCTTTCAAAGCACTGAAAAAGGAACAAAACTCTTTCCCATGCCTAGAAGTTGCACAGAGATGCCTCTGTTCTCTCCAGTCAAGTAGCTTTGCCCTCGTGTCCTCAGAATGATACTAGGAGTAGGCTGCTCCCAAACTACATTGTGATGCTGGATAAAGCCAGTCTGAATCCCTGACAGGTAAGAACCATGACTCAGAGGCTGCTTTGAGACTCAGCTCTGCTACAAGAGGCTGGACCCTGCACATCCAGACAAGGACCAACACTGAACACACAGCTTGCAAGTGGCTGTTTCTCCCTTTATAAATAATAAAAGAGCACTAGTTCAAATACAATGGTGAGGAAAGTGAACAGAAAGCTCATTCTAAAGACCATTAATATACTTCATTTTGTTTTAGAAATGTCTGCATTATGTATGGGTTTACAAAAGGGCTTTATAGACTCTCTTAAATGATTTACTGTTAAGGTATACGTTGATTATAATCTCTAGTTACTTAAAAGGAAACCTGTTTTCCCCACAGCACTTAATACATGGTGACATGTTTCAACTTAACAGCGACACTGGTAAACAAAACTTACCGATCTACACAGTAAGTTATAAAACTTATAACGTGCTGTAAACCGCTCTGTCATTTTATTTAGCATATTGCACTGCACAAGTTGCTTTATTTACCTAGTGGTAAATCTTTATGTATCAAAAATGCTACAGAAGGCATAACAAATAAATTAGAAACAGACACTAACATCTGACTAGTTAATCAAACAAATAGGACATGTAACAAAGAGAAAAGCTATAAATATTGACAACAAGCTGCTTCAGTCACAAAAACATTCAATACTTCAGTTCTCAAGTGTGAGTTTTATATCAGTCCCCTGGAAACAGTTTGTATCCTCCAATAAATTTTTACAGTTGATTCACCTGCCTGATACCCTTCAGCCATTTCCTTCAGAAGCTGTCAAACCCGCCAACAATAATATATGGCCCAACCAACAAGAACAGCTGTAGCCATTCTCTCTGCTGGTTCCCGCACCCTGTTCTGCATAAAATAATACATCAAGATTAATTGATTTCCCGTCAGTCTCACAGAACAGAAAATTAATTTTCATGTAGCTATTTTCCCCAGCATATGAATTTCGAACATGGCAAGTAATTTAAGTTTTTAATTATTCATAAGCAAGAGGAAAAAAAACCAAAACAAAACACAACACATGATAAAGTGAGCCCCTGAAAGCCCCAAGGCCACGGCCTGGACCTTGATTTGTGCTGAGACAACAATAGCATTCACTAATGCCTATATAAATAATATATGTATTAACATACATCTTAGTACAACACCAATTTCTCTCACTCTGACCCAAGACTACCAGGTCATATAGCAGCAGTTTGTCACAGTTCTTGCAGTGGGTTACATTTGACACACAACAAGACAAACATATAACATGTCACCTACACTGCATTGACCTCAATTGCCTCTAGAGCATGAACATACCTATAATGTAATGGGAAGGTAATGGTCAGTGTTTAAGCAGAAGAGTAAAGCTTACTAATCAGCAGGGTGTCCTGTCTCAAAAACCTTCTCTTTGCTGATAACACTAACTTGTGTAAGGAAAACTGCTAATGGAAAATTAAACAGAATAATCCGTCTTGTTTCAGTTAAATGTTTTCTAGATGACTGCTGAAGCCTTAAACAAAAACCACAGGCCACCTGAAAGATGGCAAGATGTCATAAAGCACATTTAAAAAAAAAATCTCATTTTCTATAGTTCAATTTCTTTTTAAGTAGATATTCCCATAAGTTGCAGAATACAATTTACAACCTTGAACTGGGGCCAGGATTATATAAGTAAATAACCATAGTTCAAAACATTCATTATCATCATTTTAATGAAGCATAAAACACTCATTATTTATTTAGCACAGCACATGATCAATAACATTAGGACTGGATTTTTTATTTAAAAAAGCAGCACTAACTAAGCACTTAGCAACGCTCTTTCATGGCTTGAGGGTGAGGACAAACTACACAGTGGAAACACCTATAAATTTATAAGGGACTAGGCAGATGCTGAAGGCATGTCACTAAAAATATGAAGCAACAAGTTCGCTTCCCAGTACTATTTTGATTCTTGAAATGTTTTAGGAAACATTTATTTTACTAGTTAAACCTCTCCAGGTTTAACGATGTGTGCCATAAAGTTGCTCCATAGGACTTTCTTACCATTGTCAGCAGAGCTACGTTTTCAAGGGCAGAAGTCCAGCAAAGAATAGTAAGATGATACAAGCAGGAAGCACTGTGACCATTTTTATTATGTTACAATGGCACATTAAGCAAGGAACAGACGGAAGTCTAAAAAGCACCACAAATGTGGTAAAAACACTCCATATAACTACAGCCTCTGTGCTGGAGACAGAACTGCTTGCAAGGTGACCGGGCCAGTAGCACTGCACATTCTACTCTTCCAGTATTGGCATAAGAAAACCATTGCCATTACTTTTTCAAGCCTCCTGACTTCCTTAGTCCGAGAAGGCAGAAAAATAAGAATTTGACATTTACACCAAAGGTTAGTAAATATACATTTAGACTTTAAAAGTGAGTCTTGAACAAGGATCCTACCTTCAGTTCTTCATTAATGTAAAAGAGGTCTTCAGAATGGGAACACCATGCCAATATCTTCTCAACATATGTACCACAAAACTTAAGTAGAGTTGGAAAAAAGTCTTGAGTTTTTAATATCTATCTCTCTCTATATATATAAAGCAGTGATGGGAGTTAAAGGCTCTTATTTCCTGTTCGTTTAGCCTTGTGAATAATATACGGGTACTATATAACAACAAAATTATCAGGAAGAAACAGCAAATAGGTACAGCATTTGCTCTATAAATTGTGTTTGTTGACATCTTAACATTATCGATTCCAACCAAACACCCGCTGAACATTAACTAAAAATTTCCTTTGCCTCCAAAATGTAAAGAAAGACTACTGAAAAGTATTACATTATTCAGAACTACATCCATATTGCAATGTTCGAAACTAGAGCTTTGAAGTCTAAATCAGTCTAAAACAGTTGAATTGGTGTGAAGTATTTTCTGGAGGTGTGGGAAGAGGTAACTGATGGATTGGGGTTTTGTTACTTTCTTCTCATGTTACTGAACAGTTAAAATACTGCATTGTACTTAGTAATATCAGCTATACAATGACTGTATCTTGACAGTTTTTCATGTCGTATTTATCTGCAGTCGTCATTCTAATATTTACTTGGGTTTTCCACCCTTTCCTTAAAAAAATAACTTCATTAAGAATGCAATGAACTCGTTATGCTCACCATAAATATACATGTTTGCAACTCTGTAAATGAAATGTATAAAACAGAAGAAACAAACAAAAAAATACAGCAGAAAACCTCTATGAAGTCGATACCACTGCAATAGATACTGTTTCTGGCATAGCTTAGAGGTCTTTGTTTCTGTAAATTCAATTGAGTGTTTCTATTTCTAAGTCTAGCAAGAGGTTCTAATTATTGTTAGAAGTCTAATTAGCATTTAGTATTACATTACAACAACTACAGCAAAATTGTACCCGTTCTCCAATAAACAGTATTCACAGTGTGCAATCAAGCTGCTGTACGATGCAATGAGAATTAATAGCACTGCACGACAATGGTAAATCCTACAACTCCCGCTGTGTGTGTTTAATAATTTTTCACTCCTTCCAGATTGTTCCCATCAAGCACAATTCCCAAGATTCTAATCAGCTTTCCTCCCCATCAATACTACACAGAGATCCGAGCACTGAAAATTATCTGCAATTTCAAAAAGTGCTTTGTTGCATTATTAGGCCACTGACCTAAGAGGTAATGGGTAAATAGTTCCTGAAAAATGTCCAAAGCACAACATAAATTAAAGCTTACAGTCCTTCCTGCTGTTCATACCAGAGCTGTAACTGCAAACTCTAACAGTTTTTAAGCAAAATTCTTAAATACAGGGTTGGTTTTTTTAAACAAAAATTAGTACAAATATGACAACATTTGCATGTAAATGACTTGCTTCACTGTGTTTTACACAAATAATACAAACTGGAAAACAATAAGCACCTTTTAAACGCATCGCAGATATACCTACACACAGCAGAGATCTACTGCCACAGTTCTGTCTCTGTTCATGCATGCAGAATATGCAACTCACATCTAGAAAGATGAGCACACACAGCCATACATGCTGAATTCCAAACAGCATTTTAGTTTTGCTTTTTAGGTAAAGGGAGAAACTTAAATCCTAGGCAGAAAATTTCTTTGTGATGGATAAATTCAAAGTTTACTGTGTTCCTAAGAGCTTACATATTTCAGAGTCACATCTCTCTGTCAATTAAAGTTCACTTAATGAAACAGGGCCACTACAGGAGTAACTTATTTCTATAGGAAAAATGCCTGATACCTTATTGTTACATTAACAAGGTGCGTATTCCATAAGCTCAGATGAATGGTCTCATTTCACATACAAAACCCTACCTGTGCCAGGGATGGGGCTCAGAGGAGCCCAGAAAGCGACTAGAAGGTCAATATGTCAGTTACCACACACCAACAGACATTTGAATATTATGAAAGAAGTTGTAAGTTTGGCAAAGCACTCCCTATGGCTTCACCATATTAGTTTGTTTCGGTTAATGCAGTTTCAGTCTTTCCCCATAATCACTACCCTCTATTATGGAAATCTTATCTGTATAATAAACTCATCTTCTCACAGGGGACTTCTCCCTTCCTTTCACAGTTTGTCAGTGCCAGTACCATTTATGTTTTACCTGGTAGACAGAAAGTAATTTTAATTTACCCAGTTATCAAGAGAACTATAAAACACTCCAGTATTAATTACCAATTACCACTTCCTCTAAGCAAATATGGCATTATTATTTATCTTCAAACAAAAAGAATATTTTTTTATTAGTTCCCATAACAAAAAAAAATAAAGATACATCCAAAACTATTCTGCAGTAATTTGCATCCATTTCTGATGCACTGACACGTGGTAGGGAGGAGATGGGAAAACTAAAGACAGACAGAAATAGTGCATGAGGAAACAGGAGAGAACAAGTTACAGGATAGTTCCACTGTGATCTGAGATGCTGGAAGTCTTTGAAGGAAGAAGTAGCGTTTCTCACAAAGACCACGTGGACTGGTTCATAGGTTCATTAGGTTGGAAAGGACCTACAAGATCATCTAGTCCAACCATCCTCCTATCACCATCCCTACCCAACTACTAAATCAAATCCCTTAGCACCTCATCTAAACGCTTCTTGAACAGCGCTAGGGATGGTGCCTCAACCACCTCCCTAGGCAGACCATTCCAGTGCCTGACCACTCTTTCAGAGAAAAAATGTTTCCTCAAATCTAATCTAACTCTTCCCCGGCGCAACTTGTGGCCATTCCCTCTCGTCCTGTCATTATTTATCAGGGAGAAGAGGCCCACCCCCTCCTCACCACAACCCCCCTTCAGGAAGTGGCAGAGTGCAATAAGGTCTCCTCTGAGCCTCCTCTTCTCCAGACTAAACAATCCCAGCTCCCTCAGCCGCTCCTCATAAGACTTGTGCTCCAGACCCCTCCCCAGTTTTGTTGCCCTTCTCTGAACACGCTCCAGGGCCTCAATGTCCTTCTTGTAGTGAGGGGCCCAAAACTGAACACAGTACTCGAGGTGCGGCCGTACCAGAGCTGAGTACAGGGGGATGATCACCTCCCTGCTCCTGCTGGCTACACTATTTCTAATACAGGCCAGGATGCCGTTGGCCTTCTTGGCCACCTGGGCACACTGCCGGCTCATGTTAAGCCGAGCATCAACCAACACCCCCAGATGCGTCAAATAGCAACATGAAATTCCACAGGTTCTGGGTTAGGCAGAGGTAAATATGAAATATTATGAAAGGCTAATATCAACCTCTTTTTCTCACCAGTAGGTTGTGTTAATAGATATAGAACCAGGGTAGTGCAAAGGCAGACATAATTCAGAAACCTGGAGCTTTCAGTCCATTCTGTGGAGACGTTTTCCTGAATGCCTCTAAAGCATTCTAGTTTTATTAATTAATTAAACGTACCCACAGAATAAAACATGTAGCATCCACATCATAAGTTTAAGACATAAAAGCAGCTCAAATGTATGTGATGCGGGGAAAAAAGGAGGTTTCAAATATGACTTCCTTTCTTAATGTATGGTGCCTGGCACATAGCTATGGCCATCACAGAGTATGCCACACAGTTAGCACAACTACCACAATTAAAACAACAGAAAGGGTTTATCCAACGTAACAAAATTGCTGCCACGTGACTAGCAATCATTTCTACTCTAAGACTCTCACTGGTTTCCTCTATTCAGGAAGTGCATAAATCAAACAAATTTACACCTCACAAAACCCCAGATCACATAACTAATTTTATTATTAGCTGTAGATACGAAAGCCATACCAGGCGGTTGACAATACCAGCACAATTTTTATTCTGCACTGACACTTGTCTCCATGGAAGCTGTAACACGCTGCTGCATTGGTGACTTTGAACTTCTCTGCTGTCACAATGTTTGATTGCTGATGAGCTCTCCAGGCAGCTTTGTCCAGTACTTCCTATGGGTTCATTTCTCCTGAATGTTCAAAATCTGCCTGCCACTCAGTGCTAATTCTTTTTTTTGTATATTCACTTCTTTCTTTTTTGGCCTCTAAGTTGCTGTATCACCCCTAGTTCTGAAGTTTTGATATACAAGCAAGGATGTCTGATTCATTTTGTTTAAAAATATGAACCGAATAGGCTTAATCCAGAATCTCTGGCTCAGAACTGGGTTAGCATGTGTTGTATTTGATTTGTATTTCTATCAGTATCAACCCAAGCTTCCTTACACACCAGCTATGAGCATGATTTATAGCAAGTCATTCAAGGCAAAGCCTATAGCTTCCCTTCACAATTTGACGTTATCAGATTACTTCAGAAGCTGGCAGCAGCTACCATAAGTAACAAGCTGTCACTGTAAATAAATCACTCCCTCAGAAATAACAGTTAAAAATATAGATTAGCATGAACAGAGGTCAGTATTTTAGGTTTGGGTTTTCTTTCCCCTTCTAGCCAGGTCACAAATCAACCTTTTATCTTACCAAAAGGGAAACTGAGAATAAACAGAAGACGTTTTCATTAGTATCAAAGAGAGAAACTAAACCAAAAATTAGAAACAGCAACAGCAAAAACGAAGAGGTAGGCAGCATGTCTTTGGGTAGCCTAGCTAATAAACACAACCACATTAAGCTACCATCTTTATTTGCAATTATTATTCTATTATAGACATAATAATCATAAATAAAAACAAAAAAAAAAACAAACAAACAAAAAAAAAACCAGCAGCCAAAAACTTGAGCAAAGCTTGTCACAGCTCGCCTTACCAGGTCCCCAGTATTCTAAATAATATCTCCACTTGATACTCATTGTGCGTTCTGGGCCACACTTAACATATTCTAAGTTCAATTTTGATAGCATTCCTATTCAAAGGGCTACTGTACCCAGCTAATACAAGTCCACAATGAGTTATTTGGATAGGCCAGCAGCACCAATGCATTCTTCTGCAGTAATGCTACCTTGCAATATGGTAGTCCCATCAGTTTAGATTGGAAACTAATACATACATAGAACCTGTGACCAGAAAACAGATTTCTTACTTTATCGGCTTGATTTCTTTCCTAAAAAACAATGTACAAAATTTAAAGAAATTGAACTTGCTGCCTGTTATGGCTTTTTAATATTTTTTTTAATATCATATGGTCTATGTTTACCACAGTCTCAAAATAAGTTGCATTTAACAAATCTAAAATTGTAACAACTCATTTACTACTCTATACCTTGAGTCAAATGACTCAATAGAAAGAAGTCACCAGCTTAGAACAGGTCACCAAACCTAGAGTAAGAACTTGTTAGAAAGCCAAAACATCTTTTGATAGACTTTTATGGAATGACAGAAATACTTTCTTCTATTTGGCACGGCTTAAGAAGTTATACTGAGCATGTTCTGATCAATGAACTACTCAAATTTTAGAAGGAATCAATGGGAACCAGAACAGCTAGCTAATTTCTCTTCCATTTCATTACCAAATGAAATCCGATTTTTTAATTCCCCCAAAAAACACTCTGGCACAACCTGATATATTTAACTTTACTTTGTACATATCCAGCATTTTTAACATAATAAACACAAATAAGCTGCACATCCTGATAGTTAGCCAAAGGGAAAAAAAAAAGGCAACTGGACTACATAGGCAAGACTCTCTAACTAGGATGTTTTTTATCATTGCTCGTAAGAATTAAGTTTTTCCCTTGAAAAAAAATAAAATTTCAAATGTAGAACAACATTAATTTCAGAAGTGTACTTGCTGCTTAAATTATTCAAATATGTTTGAGGTTCACTTAGCAGTCTCACTGCAATTTTACTCAGTAACAGATGTGTTTAGTTAAACTTATAGGTGTGGTTATCTCCCACAGTCAGCAATTCAAAGATTGCCAAGATGTCTTCTACCTTTTGTGTCAATCATTTTACATCTGATCAGCCCATTTATTTTGCTTTTTGCAGTTTGACACTTGAAGAGTTATATGCTGGCACTTCATCATCATAGAGAGCTGCATGCACTTATCTCAAGAGAGAAAATAAGAATCTGAAGTCCTAGAAAACTAATTTGTTCATTAAAATACTCAAAAGATGTTTTTGATAATGTGACACAGACAGCTAAAAATTTTAGCATTTTGAAAAAAGAAAATCTCATTTAATTATATTGCATTACATGATCCATCTAGGTATCTTTTTTCAAAGTCAGTACAGTACAAACATGAAAGAAACTAACTGCAAAAGTTATATCTCCGACAGTTTACCACTCTTTGATATGTAAATAGATCACTGCAATCCTCTTTTATATTTTTCCCTCTGGTGTTATGCTGAAAAAGCACCTTTTTGTTGTAAAAGAATATGCTACATTTATCAGCACACGTATGCACAGATGTATGCACAAAATATTGCATGTGGACATAACTGAAGAGAGGAAAAGATGAAAAGAATGCAGAAATTGAAACTCAATACCTTTTAAATATGTACAAGTTTACCTTTTTAGATGTGTTCTGCATTTCTATATAAGTAATGAATAAGCAAACGTAAGCCTGAAAAAGCAGAGAACAGTAGACAGAAACAGCCAACATTAACTGAAAGTTTCTAGATTTTAACATCTGTGAGACATGAAACCCAATACAGATTTCCTATAGAGGACTGAATGGGAACTGATGCATATGGATGTTCTAGACTTCAGATGGGGGCTCTGTTCTTAAATAAACAAAGAACTTGTTTTGTTTCAGCTAACTTAGCTAACATCAGAATAGAGATAGCTATGTGAATATTAGCAATGATTAGCACTACAACCCAAGGGCCTAAAACAAATTAAGCAAATTGATTCATTATGCATTGTAGTCTGTGACTTTTACTGTGAACTTTATAAGGTAAAAGTTGTCAACTAGCACACAAGGGAGTACACGTATATCTGTGGAGACAAGTAATGGATAGGAAAAACAAAGTAAAGTGGGAAAATGATCAATCTTCAAATACTTTTGCCACAGTTTGTTTTAAAGCTGTTAATCTGTACCTCATGATCAAGGAAAAAAATTATGTCAGGACAGGCAAGAATTGACATCACACAAGGGTCTAATGAGTAGCTCTGCAAAGCATGCAACAGCCAGAACTAAAATGTTCAGTTTCCTCTAATAAACAGTCCACAAATTTGCTTACTGAATCAACAGTTTCAGTGCAAACACTATGACGTGTTTTGCAAAGAATGATTAAATTATTCGATTTTGCGCTTGCAATGCACTTCTGAAATCTCATAGTTCCCCCTCCCTTTTGGAAACTTGTTATCCCCACCACATGCCACCTCCCCTCTCAGCACGGGCCTTGGTCATGAGAAATGGCTCAGCTGCCTCTTGCCCATAAGAAACCGTAGGGCCTGGTGTTAGAGCCATTCAGGCATAACAAGTTATTTCCCAGCATGCTCACTGATTAGCTAGCTTCCATAACCATAAAGTCAACAATAATCTACCTACATGCCCTTTCTGCAGGTGGTTGACCTATAAATGTTAAGTAAGTCAGTGGCAGTTCAGTCTAAATTACTTGGGAAGCATTATGCGTAAACATTAATGCTGCAGCATGTCCTTAACTATACAACTGGGACTCTACAGTCTGCAAAATAATCTTTACTTGATATGTTTTTTTTTTCTCTCTTAGAAGTCTTTTCCTAATCTAAAATTATCCAGTGCCCCTCTTACCTGATGTTTGAGTCTTTCCTTCAAGTATTTCCCATTAAAAATAAAAGCAATTTGGTCCAGTTTGGGGTCAATTCTTTCTCTATTAGCTGAGTTCCTCTTTGAGACGTCTACTGTCCTAACAACCTGACACCACTGGCTATCAAACATAACTGTATCACACTGAAACTGAAAAGGTATAGTTACGCAAATGCGGCCAACAAGTATTCTTCTCTGGATAAAAATTTCTATTTTATTTCCATTGTCCACAGTCATGCACTCCTCTAAGCAAGGAGACTTAATTCTTATCGGTTTCTCTGGCAAGCAAGTTTTCAGTGCAGGGAGATGTACAAATTTTCAACTGAAGGAGAAATAAAGCGTACTCAAATACTTGTAATACAAAGTTTTGCCACCCCAGTACTTAATCAAGATCATTTTTAGCTTCCTTCAAACCATTAGACTGTGGTCATGATACTAAAGATTTAGGGCTTAATACTTTAAAAAACAAATTACAATAAATAAATAAACAAACAAACAAACCCCCTCACACACCAAGGGAACCACAGCTATCAAATAAAATGTTATTACATGCACCATAAAAGAAGAGTAGGAATAACTGGGGCTGCAATGTTGAAGTAGCAGTACTGAAGAGCAGAAAGCCAGTGATTTCATGGAACGCCCTGTGACTGGAATGATAACAATCCACATTCCCTGTGCAGTCACTCAAGCCCTTCCCTTTGGGTATTGCAGTGCTGAACACAGTCTGCTATTAACTACAAGGAGGGGAAAGAACATGTGTCATTTTCTCAGAAATTCCAAGATGCGGAATTGTCTGACACTGCTCTGAAATGAAAAATCAAAGACTCAACAATTCCTTCCATAAGTTTCCAGGATTAATTCCTTTACAGAAAATAAGTGCCTACTGGATTTAATAAACAATAAGGCACGTGATTTTGTCACCACTGGACGCAATGGCTGAATTCATATTTCTATGATTTTCATTACGAGCAGTATCCAACCATTCCCACTAAACCACGTCCTTTAGTACATCTCCATATTGACTCAAGCACCTCCTCCCTGGGCAGCCCCCACCAGTGACTGACCACACTTTCAGAGAACGTTTCTTAATATTCAAACTGAATCTCCTCTGGCGAAACTTGAGGACATTCCCTTTTGTCCTATCACAGGTGACAGAGGCAGGTTTGTTTTCTATAATTTAGTTCAAGATTGACAAAGAGAAAAAATATTTATGTGTGGTGTTGAATGAAAATTTATCCAGAGAAGTTCATGCAGACAGTTGGTATTTTATATTAACTTCAGCGATATAAAATACCAATAAAACCCTCTTGCCTCTTTTCTCAGCTTAAGCTCTGGTAAGGTAAGCTTCTTTAACAATTTTTTTCCATTTTTCCACTAAAAACAATATCCTAGCTACGTTAAACCACAATTTAGTAAAATACTTGGAATGTCTTAAAAACATCACTGGAGTCGATCCTAAGAAAGCAAACAGGAGGCATCAAGAGAGCAACTCAGCATCAAGCATTTAAATAAATGCTGTTCATATCAACTTTTTCACATAGATTTTAAGAAAGCTCTGATAAGTCAGTTCACTAAATTCCATTTCAGAAAGCAGACAAAAATGATCGCACTGTATTGAAAACAGTCACTAAGTTGCAGAGCAATCACTGTGCCCAGCAGGAAAGTAGCCCAAGAGGAATCATCATCCCACCTTGAACCAGAGGTTCACCAACTGCATTGGCACCTGGGCAACCCACACGGGAGATCCCTCTACTGCAGGATGGCAAACTCCAAGCATTCTAAAATACCATCTAATATTAATTTAGATGCATAGGGCTTTTCCACATGTTGATCTTGAAATGGCATGAAACTTTTGTAAAGGCGTAAAATTCGTGTATGGATTGAGACCACAAAACACCAGATCTTAAGGGGATCTTCATCTTGGCCCAACTATGTGTTACACTGACAAAATGAATATTGATTTCACTCTGATAAAGTACAGCAGCACTCAAACTGAAATCAGCTTCATCAAGAAGTTGGAAACATGGTGACTCAAAAGGAAACCAAAATTCCATACTCAGGAAAACACAACATGCCATTCTAAAGCTGCTCAGAAGTTCAGAATGGAAAAGACAGATAACATGGCACGTAAGGCAGTCAAGGCCATGCCATTTTCTAACAGCCACGAGTCCTACTTGATCAAGAGAGAAAAATCACTGACATATACTCAGCCTCTGTAAGCTACAACGCAGCAATATTTCCAGGAAGTTCACTACTGCTTACTCTTTATGGCAAAAAATATGTCATGCTTTTTAACCTTCACTCGGATTCCCTGTTACTCTTTCAACAGAAGCTAGGACATTGCTTTTCAAGTGTAAAAGAAATATAAGTACTTCTGAAAAAGTACCCTTCAAAAATTAATCTATCTTGTAATGTCCCTAGTAGGTTTAAAAATCAACACCAAATCGCAAAGCATACACCATCATTACCCAGTACACATTTATTGTATGCTAGAGTTCAAAAACAGTTAAGAAAATGGAGAAGTTACTTTTTTTTTTTCCCTCAACACAAATTTGTTAATGGGTAACATAATGGTAAGCCATGTTTGCTGGCATTCTGTGAAACATCTACAAATTGCCTCTGCAAAGCATTATAGGTTGTCAGACTAATGTAGTTGAAGATAATTTGGCCTTTCAGTGAATTGAACCTCACAGCACGATTATACTCCAGCACCAAGTAGAGTGTCACAATTATTCTTTCATGCTGAATTACCATATAATGTCATAAGCCTACCTGTCATAAGTCCTGCAGCTGAGCTTGAATTTTTTCTAAATCTATGGCTTATGGCAAAAAAAAAAAAAAAAAGAATTTTTTTGCTTCTAATGGAAATCTGATTGTTTTTTATCAACAATAAATTTCATAGCAAATCAAAGGATATGCTTGGACAAACAATCCGATACTCAAGGTTAAAAAACACACAAATAATAAATTGCTGGTGTGTCATGTTCAATTTTTACTACTGCATTACACTGCAATAACCATAACAGGATCTAAATTGTTGTCAGAACATTAAACAAACCCCCATACTTCACAAAGGCATCCTGCCTGAGTAATTCACACAACGGAAACAACTATCACATTTTCCACTGTCCCACCACCATACCTTACATCAGCGCAGTTTATGCATTTGGACAATTTTTTGAATAAATTACTTCCATCCTGGCTGCTGTTGCCACTTCTGTTAAGAGTCATATCAGTTTTAATTGTCTTTTTGTCTATACTGAGCCACTGTTTTTCTGGCTCCTTCCTGCCTTTACATCCTGAACACCAAAATAAACTATGACCATATCAAATTGCTTAACACCAGGCAAGGCAATGTACTGAAAATAAATAAATAACCTGTGAGTTTGCTTGTCATTTCTCCCACTACTAGCCACCTTCCCTGCACTGCCTTATACAATGTTGCAGGAAGGAGGGGGGAGGTCTTTTCTTGTTTTTGAGGTAAGAAACTTGCTCTGATGTCACTCATGTGAACAGTGCACTATGTAAATGAAAAACGTAGGGTCGATCGATAAATATTAGTTAAAATGTTAACTTCAAAACCTTTACCTCAGTGAAAATATAATTCCTGGCAAGCAAACTTCAAAATACACAACTATGAAAGAAAAAGAGCAGCAAACAGAAGACCTTAATGAAGCTGACAAGTTAGGCTCCCTACAACACCTGAAATAAATGCATATTTCTGTAGTCATTCTTATCCTAACGTAAAGATGAGGCATTAACTGTGTATACACACCAAGGACTCGCTTTTATCATGTGAGATGATATGTTAGGACACAAATAGGCCAAAATTAGAAGAAAAATGAAACATTCACCTGCTACTGAAAATTGCTCAGCCCCAGTAGGTGGTCATTAATATTATGGTACATTAACTCAGACTCCTTGTGATAACAGATACATTTTTAGATAAGTGTACATTAAGCACCTCTTTAATTAGTTAAAAAAACAAAGACAATATTAATGTTCGAAATAAAGAAGACATCTGTAACTCCTTGTTCGAACACAGACATGAAGTAGAAAGAAGGGCACATGCACCCTTCCTCCAGACAGAAACATTCCCACTTTTACATTAATTTATTCAGTGGCAACCACATCACCAAAACAAAGCTCGGTGCTCAGCTGCAGAGCAAGAGAGAGCAATCAGCATAAATAAGCTGACTCCATACAATATAATGACTTAATATTACATTTTACCTTGCCTTTAATAGTGAACTAAATTGATATAACCTAACCCACATCCAATCAGTTTGATACAACTCGAAGGAGAGACCCTTGGACCACCCACAGCCCAGCCCAGCACTTTGCAGTGGTGGCCAAGGGCTGCATCCTTCAGATGCAGGCCAGCTCGCTGATGCATTGCTGGGCAGAGGACAGGCCTTCTTCCTATTGGATAGCAATTCAACAACACAAGCATTTCTTAGCTCCAATTCTTCCATTTTAAAATCAGAAATAATGAAGCTAGCCCCCATCTACCTCATCTTCTGAAGTGAAAATGTAACATATGCCCCAAATGTCGATAGCAGACTTATTTTTCCTTGTTAACTAAACCTTTACCAGTTGGTACTATTTATTTATAACCTCCAAAGCAATAATAAACACAGAACTATGATTTACTTCAAGACTTTCTATTATTAAAACACTTTGTCTTATTGTATTATTGATTTACAATCTGTCCTACTTACTTTTTTAGCATCTGAAAACAATCAAGGCACAAAGCTGCAAAATGTTTAGACATTAATTGTTAAGAGACAGCATTTTATTCCAGGCTAGGGGTTTGAGTCCTCGAATGCTAAGCATTCTGGTACGGAAATGATTTATGGCCTTGTAGCAATAACGATGCGGCAGAGCCATTAACATATTGGCAGACCCTAGGATGGATTATCGACATTGATTATTTCATGGACCACTGATACCCATTTGTTAAGAGAAGCTCGAAGATGGCCTCTCTCTGACTGAAATCTTTTATGAGCAGACAGCATTTTAAGTATTAGGAACCTGGGATTTGGGCCATTTTTTTTCATCCTTCCTTCCTTCTTTCCTTCCTTCCTTCCCATGCCTCTCACCCGGTCCCCAGTCTACCTCTGTCTCCCCCTCAGACTCTAAAAAAAAAAGTGTCAAAAATTAAAGTTCATTCTTCACTATGGACTTAATTTCTCAACTCATCATAACCACGTCTTCTTTAAAAATTGATTGCCAGCATTTAGCCACTGGTTGTTGCTATGAAGATCTATGCAAAAAGCAAGGATCCCTATAGAGTGTGTGATATATGGAATTCTCTTTATTACTACAATAAAACTTACTGACATTTCAATACTTCTGCAAATAGCATTATAGTATCAATCTTCTGAATTAGGTTGAAAATTAAGTTGTAAATTAAAAGAAAGTGTACTTTGGAATACAACATGATATGTCACCTAGAAAAAGACCTTTGTGCATAACAGAGCTGAGCAGAAAAACTGAAAGATAAGCCCAGGTGCCTCTAAAGTGTCTATTTCATCATAAAGGATCTGGGTTATATTTTACAAGAAGAATACAGTCTGAAAGCCCTGATATTTCACCTCAGGAGAACAGATTCTCAATCTCTTTAAAAAAATATGAATTTGACAGCATCAGCTCATTAGCAGAGATGCCAAAAAGCCTTCATGAGGGACAGGTGGGATTTTAGGTAGGAGGAGGGTGAAGAGGAAAAGGGAAAGACGATTAGAAAAAAGGGGATTAGTTCAGTATAGGGTGAAAATACGTTCCCCTCCTCCTCCTTCAAAAACACGTCCACTTATTGAAGTTATCAAGAAATAACAAATGATATCTACCATTACAGTTGCATTGTGTCAGAAGAGCAAAAAGCGTTATATTTCAATCAAAGTATAATTCATAAACACCTTCACTTCTGGACCTATTTGAGAGTGTTAAAAATTCAGGTTAATGGCTGAAAAATGAATTTCTATGCCCCCCAAGACAGGCTTTCAATATTTTCTAAAAACAGGAGCTGCTAATGAGGTGATACATCAGGCTGAAATTCAAGCCAATATAAAAAATGTATTCATGCTCACTGTGCATAAACACAATCTAAAAAAGTTGTTTTTCAGAAGGAAAAAGCACAGTGTATTAATATCTGAACAAGGAAGATGTTATGCAGAACAGGTACCAGAATAAAAACCTCAGGCCTCCAGGTCAATTGTATACATTCAAATATTTGAACAGTTCTATTACCAACTCTTCAAATTTTATGAAATTTGAGAGAGATGGTGTTTTCTGGATATAACTGCACACCACTTCCAGCAATCAAACTAACAATGTCAGAATTTCTTTAATTGAAGTTCGCAATCGCATTATAAAGATATTAGAAGCCAAAATGTTCCTGTTCACTAAATGGGTTCAATAATTAGCCACCAAGTGTTACAAAACCAACCTAGTTAACGTTTATAGTAATATACTGTCTTTCATGAAGTGGTCATGTCTTATGGTTTGTCACAGCCATTTCACTGAAAGGGCACAACACCTGAGACTGAAAATAAACCTGCTTACGGTACAGATCACATTCTTTCAAGTTATCCAAAATACATGGTAAGCAAGGTCCTAGTCCAACAAATGAATAAATTGGAAACGCCTCTGTTTGCAATGCAAGAAGTTCTAAGGTTCAATGTGTAACCTGTGTACTTCATGTGGGAAAATAGTCATCTTAATAACATTAGCACAATTACTGTTGTGATTTTATCAATCAGCTTAAAGAGAAACACTCACACAACCTGGTAAACGTGTCCGTGTTTGCGAACTACACAGAAAGCAGGGCAGAGATGGGTTAATAGGATGCGTTTCTCTAAATTGGAGTTAAGTCTAGCAAAATGCCTGGAAAAAACAACCCCACAAGCAATTCTGTTTTCAAAGGATTGTGCATAAAAGGCTGCTTTATTTCTACTGCTACCGCATCTCCAGAAAGAGGCAGCTGAGAATCCTGAGATGCACAGGAATCGAAAATCCATGCCAGAAGAATAAGGCAGAAGGAAACACATGTAAGCAAGCTCAGAAGGCCTCTTCATATCTGCTCCAGGATTTACGATGGAAAGCCGCAGTGGTCCCCTCACCTTGAAGAGTCACAGTCACAGAGTGCAGGTGCGTGCTCCAGAGAGAGATTCATCAGGGGATAGCTGGAGCTCGCAGAGCTGAGACACAAAGAAGCTGCAGCAGCACCAGGTGAGCAGCTGATCTGATCTTGACACAGGGCACAAAAATGCTTTAAGACCAGGGACAGAAATCCAAGCAAAAGCAATGTTTTCCAAGCTTCATTTAAAGTCTAAACAGAGAATAATGCATCTACATACTCTTCTGCATACACCAACAAAAACTTATTTTAAAAGTATGAAACAGTTCACAAGGAATAACTGAAGTTTCTTACACTATTGCTTTTGAAATTGCTGCAATATTCAGTGCAACTGCACAGTATTCAGGAACACATCTTTGTAGATTTACAGTTTCCTTATGGACAAGATGATCCCCAAATTTAAAATTATCTCTGTTGTAGTTTGGCAAATTAACCATCACCACTCATACAGACAGATTTTAAACACAAACCAAGAAACGATGAGCAAAATAGAATTACTTAAGAAAATAAAACGTTCCTGGAATAACTCAAGGATGTGCACACCCTATACACGTACTTCAAATGAGATTTGTTTTACTGCTATGCAATTATATTTTTACACTGTTTGACATGGTAAAATAAGATCTTAGTGACAAGCCACTGAATATGCAGTTACAATTGCAGATTTGCAGTACTATGTTGAAATCAGTGTCACATTCATGTCTCTAAAAATGATGCAATGACTATTGCTGTTCAGCAATAGATCTATACAAATTTAAATGGACTGTGGTTTTCTGTAGCAAACCTTCAGTCACACTGCACTTACCATTGTTCTCATCACCTAAAAGCAGTAAACCACAACTTGTCCTTAAACAGTATCTCTGCTCTGTTAGTTAACTTCTAAATGACTAATACACAGAGAAAAGAAGTACTTTTGAGAGAGAAACAAGAGAGGAAGAAAGAAGAAAAGTGACTCAGAGTCATGTTTGTGAGATTTTCACAGCTAATCACACACAAGACTGATTCACTGCTCACCTCGCTCTGTTCACTCATTTTTCATATCATACTTTTCACTGCCCCATCAGCCTGCTCCACCAAGGTCAAATGAAGGAAATGATAGCACACATACCACACTAAGATTTATTATAAACAGATTTGCTTTCTTCTTACGTGGAGGAAATACATTACTGACATTACTGTTTATAAAAATTAAGGTAATCTGTAAAGGCTTTACAATAAAAGTAAAAATTTCATTCGTCTCTACTTGTTTTATTACTTTTGTTTTCTCAATATCAACAACCTAATAAAAATGTTCCACATATAATATGAAAATTATCACTGCTACAGAAGTCTAGTACTAGCATGTCTTTCTTTTCTGCTTAATACTTCAATTTAAATATCAAACCTGGGGCAAAAATTCCACTTCAGACAGATTAAAAAAAAGCAAAGTCTCCTTGAATTTATATATGTAACAATTCTGAATGAATGCACACTCAGAAGACCAGGCCAGAAAGTAACCCATTAACTACAAGGGAAGATCTGCAGCATATTAACCATCAGTAAGTTTCTCCTTAGAAAGCAGAGAGCTATTCCACTATTTTAAATCAGGAACTAGCACAGTAATGAATTAATGAGTTACACAAAGTAGTTAGTAATTTGTCATATATGCAGTCAAATATCTCTCATTCTACAAATGGAGGAGTCTAATTTGAGGACACTCAAAACCCACTGCCTGGCATGGAAAAAGAAGATTCTGTGAGACAGTACAGAAGAGAAAAAAACAGATTTTTTTACACTGACTATGAAAGACTGTGGTACATTACCTCACTAGCATTCCAAAAAATGTACTGATTTTACTAAAGAAAAGTTTATTAGAATGTAGTTAACAGCTCTTTATCACATAAACCACATACTTCAATACTTAATCCTGAAAGACAGGACATTTTTCTTAGCAGCTCCTCAGCAGAAAGATCAGTTTGTGCCATTAGTTGAGCTCTAACAGTTAACACTGATGTGTAAATGAGACAACTACAAGAAAGATAACAGAAAAGTACAGAGAACCTGAGGCCATACTGTATTTAGTACTTTGCAGTTGTAGTACAAATAAACAAATCCCTGTATTTAGGGAAAAATGGATAAAGAAGAATAAAGCAAAATGTAAGAGACAAAAACTACTGCAAACTGCTGATGTATTTTACATATCTATCTTCATCTTAGAACATATTGACTTTTCAGTCTATATTAAAGAGGTGTCATGACAAAAGCCATCTGAAAAAAAAAAAAACAGCCATCAAAAACCCAGTTACACTGAGAAGGACCTGGCCTCAAGTTACAGTTGCCCATGTAAATGACCAACAGTTCTTCTTCTTTAGATGCTTACCAGAAATGGTATCTGGCAAATGAACAATTAATGTTCTCTTCTTACATTGCACCAGAGGGGCCTGCTCATGACAAGTCATAAGGGACTTATATCAGGGCTGCCTGTACAGTAATATCTGATCTGACATGCTCCCAAAAGAATTTGCCGAGAGCAGTAAGTACCCTACTGTCTTACATCATAGTAAATACATAAATCACACCTCTAAGCACCCAGGATGCATGACATGGATTTATAGGATCTTAACTTTCAATATAGTTTCTTATATAAAAACTTAAGAGAAATGGAAGATCACAAGTGGAGAAATTGCAATGTTTGCTGTTGTTTTTTTTTTCTTTCAAGAAACTCAACTCCTCACCACAAGATCAAACCCCCTTTCCAGGGGAACTTTCCACATCATTACTTCCTTAAAAAAGCAGAGGATACAGCACATCATATCCTGAGGTTAGCCAAATCACTCTTAAAAATAAATTAAATAAATGCAAATTCTGTAATCTAAGCTAATGTAATCCACTATCTTCTAAGAATCCACTGACCAGAAGAAGAAGACTCATATTTGTCATATTTGATAATCATAAAATCAACTAAAGCTGGAAAAGACCTCCAAGAACATCTAGTCAACTGTCCAACCACCACTATTATTTTCCCACGAATCATACCTTTCCTAAACAAAAAGCACTAAAATTTGAGAACTTCTCTTACCAGAAATAGTTTGTAAAGAGATAAATGACAACCATCCAAGTGATGTGCCACCTTTCTCTCTTTCATTAGTGTGACCTGAAATACTTTGCCTGATGCAACGATTCCTCAAAGAGAGAACGTGAATTAAAGTAGAAGATGGTAGATACAGCTCACATCACCAGTTCCTGAGCCTTCCAAAGACACTGGAAACGTGTTCAGTGCTCCCATTATCCACATCCTGAAACTACCGTATGTGCCACAGGCTTCCACAACAGATTAGCAAATACACTGTCCAACATGAACCATACTAATTTCCCTCCATAACTTCCATGCACCTCTCCTAGTCCAAAATAATTCCCCAGAGATGCCTGGAGGCTGTAATAATAAAGCCACATTTTCCAGTTTAAGGCTGGTTATGTGTTTGATGGACGCTCTGGAAAACTCATCAGGAAAAACAATATACTATAATTATCTTAATAACAATTTATACATTGACACGCAGAGAACAAAATTGCCTTTGTTAAAATTCAATTAAACATATTATATTACTGTGTAAATAGCTGTTTCCAACACACTACTGAAGCCAACAATTGAAGAATAGTTTCTCTTTATTCTGATCAATTGTGTTTTTCCCCAGTTGAAAGCACATTAGGGCACTACATGGAAATGTCTTGTTATCACACTGCATTCAGTTTCTTCTTCAGCTGCAGAGGGGAGGGAGGAGGCAGTGGCTGGGGCCAAACCATGCTCCACAAAGTGATTCTCTGAGTCAGAAGGAATTCCAGTGGGGACAACGCAGTCCCACAAAGTTGTCAGCAGACAAAATTTTTGCCCATTGTGTTATATCTAAACCTTCCTTTTTGTTTGCTGAAATATTTAAATTTCCTTAACCAAGGCAGTCATTAGAATTAGGACCCACTGATTTGTTTCAAAACAGTAATTCAAATTCTTCTATTTCTAGATAGCTAGTAAAACAAATAAAAGCACTTTGTGATCTTCTCATGTAAATAAAATTGGGTATTAGTATGAAGCTACGGGCCTGCTTCTCTTAAAAAAATAGACTAAGATACTGTGGCACTGAGAATCTACATAAGTGGGAATGCAACTGATTTTTCTTCTTTCAGAGAAAATGCACATAATGGGTTTATTATCCTCATGCATCTGAATGCTCTACCAAAGGTGTGCCTCCTAGCAGGAGCACAGTTTGCAAGGGAAATAAATATTTTTATTTACAATAGTGAAATCAACAATAACTGATTAAAGTAAATTTAGTGGAAACATTAAAATAACGGCTGTGGAAATAAAATTTATCCTGCTCTAGCATACTGTGTGGACTTATTGAAAATAATCAAGTGCTCAGTTTGAATTAACTGAGTGTGAGTGAGTCTCAAAAAAAAATGGAGAGAGATGGCAATAAAAAGCACTAACAAGAATTTGTTAGCTCCTTCTGCTGCTCAGTTTCTTCATATATTTTAAGAAAATCTGCAAAGATGCAAAGAATCCTCCTGTGTTCCCTTAGCAGTAAGTAAATTGCTGTGGGCTCTGAGTGCTGGAATACTTTAGCAGGCAATTCCTCTCTGTCTTTCATTCTGTTTGTCTGTGTTAAATTCCCCCTCTGCCCTCATCCATTCTCACATCCAGTTCCCAGCTTTGTCCATCCATCAATCCGCACACTTTGTCAGTGCTGACTTCATCCTGGCGCTCACAATCACATCCCAGCCCCGCTGCTGCCATGAGGGAGCTTTTCACCTCCCATCTGTGTCTCCCCGATCTGCTGACTGAGGCCCTGACGCTTGTCGTTTTCTATTGCACAGGCAAGCAAAACCACTAATACTGAACCTGATTTCTATCGTGCAGCTTTTCACCTTTCCTATCGGGAGGAATAGAGAAAGAGAGAGACAGACACAGAAAGGGAGAGAGAGATGTTTGCTGAATTTTCTAAAACAATTCGTACTCTGGTCAGGTTGAGGCTCAATTCATCTTCAGCTCTACAAAACATCAATAGAAATCACAAGGAGAAAATGTATCACTAATTAAGGGTTGATAAGCTCTATGTCAAGAGCAGTTTAGGGGGAAAAAACCTCACCAACACATACAGATTCTCTGCCAGCTGAAATCCACAGAGCAGTTTCATGGCAACTTAAAGTTAAAGCCTCACATAATTTTCTTGCATTAAACACGTTGTCTTAAAAGCAATATTCTGCAAAAATAGCACACCAAAAACAGATGTGGCTTTATGCAAAAGTTAATTTACAAAGATCTAAATTTCAACTGAAAAAACAAAAGATGACTAAGGAAACAGATTGTTACCTAGCAATGAAATAATATTAAATTATTCTTCAGTCTTTTGCCCATTGCCTTTTCTTGGTTCAGCAGTAAAATATCATAAGCATGAAAAATTGCTATTAGTTCTTAATTAGTATTGAAATACTTGCTTAAGCCTGGTGCTACTTTAAAAACAAAATCACCTCAGCAATTACAGATGAGAAAGTTCTTCAAATGTTTGTGTACGGCAGAGAAAAAGCAGCATGGTAGATTATATGCCATCACTACTTTGGTGGTTTAACAAGCAAAAGTATTTTCTCAAATGGAAATTAACTCATTTGCATCACTATCATATACTAGACTCTACCCGTAAAAATAAACCAGAACAAGAATATTCCTGATGGTTTATTTTAGAAAAAGAAACATAAAGCTGGCATGAAATAACTCACTGAGGAACCGAAGCTTTTGGAGTCTTTGCCCACAGCTTCCATGGCCTTGAGGAAATCTTTTCACCTAATTGTGTTTCAGGTTACTAACTGCTCACTCTCAACAATTCTGTGAATACACTGTTTGATTCACTGCTACAGAAGTATTTCAAAATGTTCGTATAACAGATCCTATCAATTTAAATACAAAGACATGATCCCTACATCAAGCCACTTCAAGCACCCTGGGAGCTACTTGGTTAAAGGAGGCTGTTCCCAGACCAAGATTTCCTTACTGCTAAGTACAGGACCTGCTGCTTTTCCCTGTGTCTCAAAGCTGTTGAACGAATAAAAAAAATGCAGCAACCTAACCCAAGCCTTTTTCTCTCATCAGAACCCCTTCCCTCAGGCAACAAACCATTTCTTCCTCAAAGACATGCGGGCACACCCAAGAATCACATGCTGTCTGCATACACATTCACATTCATGTAATTGGCTGCATTTCATAAGTAATTTTACTTTATTTGGTATTTTTAGATGAACACTAAGACAATAAAAGAAAACTGACAAAAGAGGAGAAAAAGAGACTTGTAGATGATCTTGACTAATTAAAGAGATTACTTTCTCCCAACACATTTCTGTTCCAACCAGGGCTTTACTGCCATGCAACTCATATTCCATTTCACTTGTTATGAAACACAGAACCCAAGAGTAACACCCTACTTTTAATCCCTGAACCACTGGTTTCAAATACATTGTACATATGACATAGTACAACTTGAAGAGCAGCAGAAGAAAGTCTTCTTTGCTGTGCTACTATACACATCAGACATCTCTAATTAGACAGCAACAAAATTTTATTAATAGGCTGGACATTATGGAATGAGCTTGTTATAAATGGGCCCTGTCAAAGCCTTATTCAGCTACCAAATGAGTATTCTCAGTTCACTGCTCGCATCTGAAGCATCACCGCTGGTGCCGGATAACAAATGATTGCTATTAACCGTATTGTTAGTAATGATGGCTGAAAACAAACAAAAACCCATAAATAACAGTCTACAGAAAAATTAACCCATAAACTTGATAGATATCCAGCTGAGAAATAATAAATGACACTTTGGATCCTGCTGGGAGAAGCTAGTGGTTTTTGTTTTCTTCTCTGTCATTAACACATTTTCTGTGCTAAAAATTAGATTCTGATATATAATTATCAACGCTTTCAGATATTAATTCTGCTATCGCTCCCTCTGTTTCTCTGCTGGTTGGATGTAATGTTATTCACAGATTACTCTGAGAAAACACATCAAACACTTAACAGAGCAGGTCAAAGTGACAAGCAGCTTTTGCTGACAACACCAACCTGCACAGCCTTTTTACCAGGAACACAAAACAAATTTCTCATATTAATTAACTCTGGTTTCTTTGCAGTGAGAACAAATCTTTGCTATGTAATGTGAGCTAAGCATATTCCCAGCTGTCCTAATGAAGGCTGTATTGAGGAGGATGAACTGACAATTATTATCTTGCATTTATACAGTGAAATCCACATTTGTTAACATCCTAGAGAAATATGCCTATTTTCACAGACAATTAAAACATGTTTCTTTTTACTAGATACAGTTTCAGTGGCACAGCCATGCTTTCTCTCTCCTTTTAGGATTATATATATGTGTGTGTGTATATGTCTATAAAGTACCTTGGAATGCTTTGACCAAAGGAAAAAAAAAAACAAAGCAACCAGCCATATTTTTACTCATCAGAAGAAAATTTAAGAGCCATTATTCACCTTCATCTTGAACACTGAACACAAACTTAGCAAGTTTTGCACACAAACTCAGCTATGAACAAGTCTTCATTGTTAATACACGTCAACTAGAAAACAGGATGATATGATGAAATAATTATGCATTACTACCTTGCAAATGTTTGTGTACACGAGAAACCTGAAGAAATTGTACTAATTGTAGTAATTCATTCGTAGCATCTCAGCCCCACGCAGAACCAGATCCTTACTCCCTAGCACTCTGTACAGAGCACATTAGACAACACCTTTCTTCCTTCTTCCATGCCCTCCCCAAAGTCATTATGGTCTAATTTGGTGTCCATAGACTAAAAGCCTGTTCATATGACCCCAGTTATGTATGCCTGTTACATTGGCAGGAACACATTACATTTTCTGGTTCATGCTCTTCACAGTTTGCAATAATTTTTTTTAATACCACTCATAAGCCTTTTTTATAACACATTTTTAACTATTTTGACATATATTCATATTTGACTTGCTGTATTTATAGTGACATTTAAGTTCACTCATTTGAGCAATGACTTTCAGTTCCTGAGAGTTTGACAAGTAATATATGCTTTGGAGCATTAAAGGAAAAATAAACCTTAGGTAAACAACATTAGACGATGGAAACCGATGCAGATCACTAATACTGTGAAGTATGAAGAACACATAGTACGAAGCAGACAAATTTCTGGACAGCATTTCCTTCCCTTCCCCCAGATACAATAAGCATAAGGAAAGAACTGAAGCAATGTTTTTGCCACCATGTTAGAAACTCCCTTAATTGCAATTATTCAAGGGAAATGGCTTGCTCTCTATCCACATGTTCTTTTCCAATTAAGCAAGTCTCCCTTACGTTCATAACAGCATCTAAGGAGAAATATTTTGGAAAAGTATTCAAATAAATTTAAAAAGAGGGTTGGAGGGAATATTTCCTGCTCTGCATGCTTAGCTTTTAATTTCCACACTGCGTCCCTATGGCCATGTTTTGCTGATGACGAGTCTGACTGCAAATCCCATACCTACTATACACTACATTTTCTCAGTATCTGGCACTGTGATATTAAATAACTATAAAACTAGAAAGCCAAAATAACTAAATCACCTGGCAGCCAATTTCTGAGAGTTAAACCACAAACCCGGAAAATGGTGGAGTGTGTTGAAATAATGTAAAGGAAACCCATAAATTCAAACTTTATGTTCTGTAAAGAACAAATATGAAAAAGGCATCAAAATAATGAAAGATTGTTTATGTATTCTGGCATGAAATGGGAATGTGTTATGAGAGAGAGCGCAGTGGCAGAGACAGATCGACAGAGCTGACAGTGTGGTATTCATCCTGCATGGTACAGCAGACGTCCTGCTAGTGGCAGTCGACAGCGCAATAAATCAAGGGCTCTCGATGCTGTACCTACAGCTTATTACATCCAAGATGACAAATAAATAATAATCCCTGTCACAGCGGCCCTTTGCTCAAGGATTGAGCCTGAAACCTTTTGCTCATCACTCCTGGTCTTAAGTGAAAATACTAGAACAAGGGAATTGAAGGCCACGGTTTACTGAGCTCATGAAACACAAAGCAAGCTGGCCACAGGAACGAGAACCAAGCAGGAAAGGTCAAATAGCAAGAAAGGATAAATATTTAAATAATCTTAGCAGAAAGATGGCAATGGTTCACAGCTGTGAAATTGCAAGAGACCTGTAAAAACACTAAGCCTCTGAAGTCCCAAGAAAAGATTCCCAGCAATTGAGACCTGGTAGCATCAACTCCCAGAGCTTCCCTTCTCACATTATACACTAGGGCACTTACCTACACATACTCTTGCTTCCTGCATTATCTTCTAGCAGGACACTGGAATCCTGGAAGTGGGATGTCAGGCATGGAAAACACCAAAACCTACCCCCCATTAAGGCCAACATCAAATCTCAGAAAATAACATCTCTCAGCTTGTCCTATATCTTGCAATGCTTTTGACATTTATGATTTTCCGTTAGAAGATGATACAATTGTAAAACAAACCTACTTATTTTAGAGTATTAATCCTAACTGTGTTTACATCCACTTTATCACTTTTAGCCTATTAACTTTCAGTTTTACTTTCAGGCAATAAGGATGGGAATGAATTAATCCAATGTGTTTCTCAGGCTCAATGTCCTTAAATATATATTCTTCCTTCTCCTGAGTTACATCTGTAACTCACTTCTCACTCCTTATCTAAAGAAAGAATATGTATTTCATTATGTTCCCCCAAAACTTATGTAGTGTACAATGTTATAGCAGTACATGTTGAACAATACATCATCAAAAATACATCATCAAAAATGATGGCCTTACATGGACTTATACACTGAGTGAGGTAACCCCCTTGGAATTAAGTGAGCTATTCTATTTCTTTTCCCTGACCATCTTTATCTTTACTTCTCCAGGTGTATCCCTATTTCACAGGGTAGCCATGGATAAAAAACACTCATACAGACTGTCCACCATTGCTTGCCAAAGGTGGCAACCATCACCACACAGGTATTCACTGACCTGACAAACACTCAAAGCTTCAATGTGACAAAGTATGTTTTTTATATCAACAGTATGTCTCATTTTGCATCACAATGGCTGGAAATCATACAGTGTTTTCTTTTTTTGCCTCATTCTCACCACTTCAGTTTCACAAATTTCCATGTTTCATAATCTCATGCATCCATTAGATATACTGCCTCTCATAAGCAACTTCTGGGAGAGAATTTGTCATTTCCTTTAGTCTTCACAAATCCAAACTTTATAAAATACTAATTTCACTTGGTCTCCACATTACATAAAAATACTGATATTAAGAAAGGATGGTCACAATCAAGATACATCGACATCACCATATTTCCAAATTACATCTATGAGTTCACCCAACTTCAACATCAACTTCAAGTAAAGAGGTCAAACTGAAGGGCTGTTAACTGAAAATCAGGAAACTGTTTGCCCAGCCAGTCTGGAGTTTTGATACATATCCAAGGGACAAATAGGCTTGTTAAAGGCAGTGTCTTTTAATAAATCAGTATGTACCACTGAGAAGAGTTGAGCTTTGGAGACCACAAGTCCAAATACTTCCTTTGATTGAATACCTTTGCCAAGCAACATAAATTTCAGTGAGAAACAATCTAGATTTAAAATTGTGCTAAACACTGCTCTGTTAAGTCTTTTCAAATCTTGAATATTTTAAAGAGTGTATTTTCCTTTCTTTTTTTGAAAATAAATACCAATGCACAAAATTACTACCTACACAGAGACAAAACAGTTAACTTCGATGAGGACGTAGCTCCTACTCACAGATCAGTGGATGAAATCTTCATCTCCCAATTGCATTAAACCTCATTAACATCTACAAAACAGGAAATCACCTTCATTGTTACAGATCTGCCACTGTGATATGAAATTACAAATAACCCTGAAAGCACAATTCCAGTCAACTGGGTCAGTATTTTACAACATAGCAGCAGGTAACTGTACTAACACCATGCTGGGCTAAATGCTGAAAATCCAAGCAATGTAATAGTTATATTTTAATTGAAATTTAGGATCAGATCAAAAGTTCCAAAAATTCTCAACAGAGTGAAGCCCTGCCCTTCAGGAGAAAGGAAATCCATTCCAATTTGCTGATTCTTGTGATGCTATGTTAAAAATGGAAAGTTTGAGTCATACTTTATATTAAAATAGACTAGTTATAAGGAATTAAATATTAAATATTACGTATTAAGACAAGATTTTGATAAATGCCTATTTATAACCCATGCACAAACTATTCACGTATGTATGAAGAGAAATAGTTTGTTAGAAGGACTTGCATGACTATTGCAGTTCACTGAGGCAGGGACAACACTTCTTCCTCATGCTAGGGAGCCATGACCGTCATCAAAGTGCAATACAATCACTGTGAAAGCATAAGAGCCCCAGGATTGTTTTCAAAGAATAATAAAACTCTAAACACATTTTATATGCACAGGTACACACAATTACAAATCATTTTAGCATATTTTTTATACTTAATTACTTCTATGAGCACACTGGAATATTTTGTAATCAACTAATCCACTCTGCTGTATACACCCTAAATAGTATTCTGAAAACTGAACCCCTCTGCTAATGTTTTTATTTAAATAAACTATTATCCAGCACAGCAACCATCAACATTTTACAGAACAAGAACATGGATTTCTGTAATTTCTCTGGCCCTAATGCCAGTCACTATTGGGAGCATTTAGTTATAAATTGTCTTTCAATAAAAGTAAAAGCTCCCAAAACAACAAAATGAAAAGACACAGCAGCTTAAATCAAGGAAGTCAATTTCCACATGCCGATCCTAAATATTTCATAGCCCTATTTTATTCTGACATTTGTAGATGACTAAAGTGTTACAAAGGAAATAAAATGCTGATTAAAGAGTTCACTGTCATAAAGGTTACTGAATTGTAAATGGCCCTTTCCATCTTCCTGTTAATAGGTACCCAGCTGTAAACATCATGAAGGATGTGACAGGAGGCCTGTGCTGCTCCTTTAGGAGTCGTATATACATTAATCACTGAATCACCAAGCCATGCTTAATTGCAAGTTGTATATCACACAAATCCATGGTAAGTAGAAGGAAACTCATTATTGCTGCTTCATAACTACTGGGTACTTCTCATTTTAACCTTCTCACACCTGGGACACTGTTGTTTTACTATGTGAACGCAGAAAAAGTATTAAGTTGCTAATTACAGTTACACAGTACGTTATCCTGCCATTTCAACATTTTTCAAAAGAAAAGTAAGTGCTAACAACAACAGACATACAGTATTTTTTCAGACTACTTAAGTGAATTTTAGAGCATTTCTTCATAGCGTATAAGACTTGCAAATCCATTATTCTTCCATAGTTTAAGGAACTGGTTAAATGATAAAAAAACAAACACTGCATTTTGTTTTGACAAAATTATTGATTTAAATCCCATCCAATAGCACAACACTATTTAAAGGTCACCTAAAGAAAAATGAGTTTACACTCCAACAGAGCAAGCTTATCTGTCATGAAAGTGTAATGATGTGTTTATACTCTCATGAGTGTATATATTTTTTTTTTCAGAAAGATAAGAGTTTTTGTGCACATGAAGTCCGATGAGAAAGGAAAAGTGGAAAGAAAAAAAAGCAAACCTTAAGTTACAATTAAGTAATTGCTAAACCACTGATATTCATTTCATATTTTCAGTAGCCTCCCCTCTCCACACATGTAAGTTTTTTTTTGTTTTAATAAACTGTTGAGCATTACAGCACTGGAAATTCTTCCATAGTATACACCACACGTTTTTTCAAAACACCTCAAAGATTTGCAAAGAGTACTCCATAGATTATATATCTAGACACTAACAAGTGAGATGCCTTAAGAGATACAATAAGTGTTTCAATCTGTACATCTTTATGTTCCAAGTGCTTTAACGCAAACTATTTTGAAATTTTGTTTCACAGTGAAACACTATTATGTGTTCTAGTACACACTGCTCAGCTGAACACATTTTAAAATATATTTATTAATGGAAAACACTCCAAACAGCTCCATTATGACTCCATGCAACTAGTATCTACATCTTAGTGCAATGTCACTCTTTCTTGCTCCCACAGTTTTCAATTCCAACGGTAACTGGAATCAACACTTTTTTCCACTCACACCTACCTGAGATGCATTAGGGTGCTCTTTAAAACAGCTTTGCCCAAATATGTCCATTGTCTGCTATCTCAACCATTTTGTTACTCCACTTTGTTACGACAATTAATAGCTTGACTCTTCCAGTAACATGACTCAATGCACAAAATACGATCCCTTTGCAAATACATTTCAAGGAACCAAAGACTAAAAAATGATGCTCCTACACTTTTTTAAAAAAGAGAAAAAAAAACAAGTGCACAAAGAACCGCAGCTATGGCTTTTTAATTCATCATAATCATCCATACTAGCTGGCATTAATAATACATGCTTCATGTGAATTAAGGTATCACGATTACTTGCATTGAACCCACGTGACCTTCACAAGACCCACCTTCAAAGACCACCACCAACATGAGCATTCTGCTTCATCACCAAAAATAAAAGCAACTGCTGATCCAACTAGATCCTTTTTATCTGAGTTATTTACCAATTCTACATTCGCATATACATATTTCTCAACATTTCTATCATCTTTCGTTATCAAGATGTTCAAAATATAAATGGAAGTCATGTTATAGAAACAGAGATTGAACGTCTTTGATCAAAAGAGCAATAAATGTTCTCACATATGCCCACAGACATTTTGAGACATCATGTTTACCCTTAAATTTTGATTGACTTTTTCGGTAGTCCTGTCCAAAAATTTTGCTAGATGATTACAGCTAGTAATAATACAATAATTTGCTAGATTACAGCTAGTGCTGTAGATAGCCCTTACATCCTTCAAGAGGATGATTTCATCAGATAAAAAGATAAGCAGGGAAAAAATTAAGAGAGGATGTAGAATATGTTATTCCACACTTACTGAAAATGTAAAAGAGCATCTTGACCAGAAACAATAATAACTTAAAGCGGTTCTGAAGTTATTTGTACCTTGGAGATGAACAGTAAATTAGAAAAAGAGTTAGTGAAAAAGCAGTATGACTTAGTGATCCTAGTGACTTCACCACAGGCATCTACATCCCACTGAAATATTCTTCCAGAAAGAGATCTTTATGTTTCCAGTTTGTACACCACACTGAGTATACAAAAACTGGCCCTTTTATTTAATTTTAAATTACAGATATCCTTTGACTATTTGAAAAGCTATTTTTCCAGCTGTTTCAGCCTACATCAGACCAGCTGCAGAGAGATAAAGGGCTAGCCTGCACAATAAGTGCTGGAATTACTCTCCTCAATGCCTATCAGAAGGATAATTAAAAACAAGTTTCTCTACTCCTCAAAATTTCAATTTTTTAAAGAGTTTCTTTCCATGTTTTTAACATCCAAAAGAAGTCACACATACAAACTAAAGAACGCATTTTTATAAAAAGATTAAGGACTCACCACTCTGTAATTGTGCACAAAAATTCGAATTTAAAAACAGAAACCATGACAATAAATGTTCCAACCCTGACTGATACCTAACCTATGAACTATATCCTTGTAATTTATTTCTGGTCTCAGCTTTTCAATATCTCAGTTTTGTTCAGTACACAGAAAGACTGGTGCAATAATTTCAACTATTTTGTATGTTTGGTCTGAAAGTTTAATCCATCATTTTACAGAAGCTCTTAGAAAATTTCATTAAATCTGAAGAGCAAATGCTCTACATATGCCGTCCTTTTGCTTTTCATAACCCTCACTCAAAAATTATCCAAATTTTAGACATACAGTCCTCTTCATTGAATTAACCATTGAGATATGCTCCGTAAGGAGAAAAGGTATGGTTTGTGATCTACTAACAGGAAGTGATGTCTAAACATAATTAAAAAAATAAATTTACAACACAATCTTATCTGCACACTATGTAGTTGAGCACATCCTAAGTGACATGTAAAATATATCATGCTGACTTCCGCTCAGAATATTTTGCTGTAAATTAAAAGACCAAGGCTAGTCTCTCATTTAATTAGTTGCATATGTGTGAAAATACCAAGTACACTCATACTGGAATTCTAACTGCTGTTATGCTGCAGTGTCCAACAAGTCGTCTTTATCTTTTTTAGTTTTTGTCATATTATCCAGAAACTTGTAATAAGTTTTGTGTTTTTTTTTTTTAAGAAAAAAAAGAGGCGTGATAAGATAGATGTAAAATCTGCTTATTTCATGGAAATTATATATTTACAGACACAAGAAGATAATTTATACACTACCTCAACTGGATAAGAAATAACTGAGATTTTACATTCAATGCTACATTTAAGTTGCAATATTATCCTTCGAGTCATTACAAACTTGTTTAAAACATTGTGGGGAGGCAAGTTTTAGAATCCAGTAAAATTTCTTAAAAGCTATGAGAAAACTCAATTAAAAAACACCATTTTTCAACACTGAAAATATCTGAAAGTCTATATTGCACTAATTTGGAAGAATTCTAAAGTTCAGAATGAGCATTTTTGTGAGCACCATATATAAAACATAAGATTTTGCCTTTTGTTTTTCTAATTTTTAGCACTTTCCCTATATTAAGTCAAGGACAAACGAATAGGAGGGAAACAACAGAGAAAGGAATCTCCGTTGTCAGTCACTAAATTTTTTGTTAAAATATACCAGTAACATTTTAGAAAAAACAGCAAAAAGACACTGAGTTGTTAATGTAGTAAACGTGCATCCATAAGACAACACAAGCAATGTATAGAGGTGTAAGGAAATTTGCTTGCCACACTTACTAAATTGGGCCATTTTGCTCCATGCCCAGGCAGCCTGTGGAGCATCACCTTCTCACAGCTGGGAGTTACTTTGTCCACTTGCAAGTGACTGGATGGAGAACAAGGACCCTATAGGTTATAATCTAAAGGAGGCCTCTTGCTTCTTAGTCATCTTACTCTACAGCATATTTGTGTTATTTTATAGTAAATCTCTTTCATGCATCTTTGATAGGTTCTACACAGTTCCATCACCAACAAACACAAGTCTTACACACTTACGCAGAGTGTGGGCATGCAAAGTTGTTCAGTTTTTCATTAAGGATACTATGTACTTTTGGAAGAAAGTAAAATTGCTGAACAGGTTGTTCAGGCATACCGCAGAACGGAGCCTGTCATCTTCAACGTTAACAGCTTAATGTACGCAACCAAAACTACAGTACCCCTTTGTTTAGAGTGAAGTAACTATAGACCAGACAAAAGAAAACAGAAAAACTGAAGTGCATGCTGCTGTGAGTACCAACCAAAGACAAAGCTTAGCTAACCTCAGCATTGCACTGATCCTGCTCAAATATATTGTGCTTCACCAAGGAAAGCCCCAATAGATAGACGAGTCAAATTTTCAGCATCAATTAGCGGCAAGACAGGTTTCAATATTTTAACATTAATATGTAGATTTAAGAGATTTTCTACTGAGTCACAGAAAATAGCAAGTATATAACACGCTTTCATAGTCATAGTACTGCTAGGTGATGCTGTCATCTTATAGAAAGCACAAGTTGCATCAATAAATTGTCAGACAACCTATATTCTGACACTTGCTGTTCATCATAGTTTTATTTTTACATTCAAAGAAAAACAAAGTTATAGTCTACATTTGGTGGAAGTTTGAAAACACGGATGGAAAAAATGTGCAATTCAATTAGCAGTTAGACAATTAACTGTCATAGATAATAACTTCTTATGTCAGAGAATCTGCATATTGATCACCGTGAAGCCATAGCAATTGCTTATACCAATCATAAATCACGTTCTATTTATTGGTGGTTCCAAACCCTTGACATAATTAAAAGCTATAGAAAGATTCACAATATAATGCTGTGCATGTCCACAACTCCTCCTGTTTTCAGGTTCTTTCTGTATTCCATTGCTCTCAGGACATGTGGGGGATGTTTTTTAAATTATTTTTTTATTATTATTAAATTAAGCATGCAGCTTACACCTGATAAATCCTTGTGCTAGAGGTTAAAATGGGAATTTCCCATGCCTGGATTTGATTCCTGTGTGCAAATGCAGGCTTGCCTACATGCTGCTCATAATCTGATTTATGCACCAATTTATTTTATACATTAGGCACACTGTATGCAGCCTGACTGATGCATAAAAATTTCATGCAAAAAAGGACTTGCTTGCACACAACTGCTTTTCAGTTATTATTACCTCTTCTGGGTAGCATCATAAGAGTAGGTAGGACAAATGACTTGATACAGTGCACACATTTTGCCCACTACACAAACATTTTGATCAGTACCTATTTCACTTCCCTTTCAGCATATTCTTGAATAGAAAAGCTTTAGAGAGATCTGATTCTAAGCTTTGTAAATCCCTCTGTGGTAGCACTCCCTCACACAAATTTTCATAGGGAGGGCAAGTAGTTTTTCCAGCAAGGTACCTCAAATAAATTAACAAAAGGTAGTAGAAAAGATTACTGTTGCTAATTTTCTGATTATCTTCATACATACATGCTTCCTGCATTATTATCAATCACACTGAAGATATGTTTTTGCACAGCTTTTATTTAGGGAAAGAAAAAAAAACAGAAATGCATCTTTCTATATTTTCCATTTATTAGAAGTCTCTTTTCATCCAAGAAATATGAGACCTGAAATAAATTGTACCATCCTGCTTTTTTTTTTATTCAAATCCTTGCCAGTGCTAGGCAGTATGCTAATGAAAACAGGTTGATAAATGACTCCCTGATATTTTCCAGACATTTTTCTCTCAGAAGTGCTCTAAACTGATGTAGCTCAAAGAGAATAAGGCGCATTAAGTCATTATATCAATTTTTGTTACCCAGATACTTCAGTCCCAGTTAAGAGCTGACAGCCAATATAAAACAAGGCAAGGGCATCATACGACTCCATCGATCAAACCTTGTCGTAGATAGATTGCCTATTACACAAATAGAACCAGCAGATTCAGTTTGTAGTTTTATGCTCTCCAATTAAAGGATAACAGGGTACTTTCCCATAAATCTGCTAATTGCAACTGAATTAATTTAACAAATTTCGCCAAGCACAGAAAAAAAGTGATTGGTTAAGCTAATATAAACTAGCACAGGTTGTCACAAAGAGAGCTCCATAACATGCTTTTGCTGTACCTTGACTGGGCAAGGTGTCACAAGCATTTAACTCCATGGTGCTTCTTTGGCAACAGACAGCTGACAACCATAAAACATTGCACAAATAGGAGATAATTTATTTGCTGCACTTCCCACCCCCCAAAGCAAGGAATAACTCGTTCTTTGCACTTAATTAATGTTTCTCTGCAAGCATGCTGTTTTTCTGGATCAGTATTATGCAAGGCAAAGCACTAGATCACAAAAAGTGCTCCCATATGGGCACTCAGCAAACAATGGCAGTGATCTGCAAAAACCAGAAAATCAGCCTATAGCATCGCTGAGAGGAGCACTTGTGGCAATTATTAAACTGCACAGTAATGCAGTATACCGTGCTTTGGATGTTATTCTAATGAGTTTAGATATTCATATGGAAATAGCCAGACTGACAAAACAGTAAATACAGATGTGTAGAGAAAGAGCAATCACAAGAGATCTCTGTAACTTACAAAAGTAAATCATGGTTGCAATCACTCTTACATTGATACATTACCGTGATTACAATCTGTATTTCTACCCCAAAAATAAAAATATATATATTTCCTAATTGATTTAAGGAAATTTATGTACAAGCCCCAGAGATACTTTATGTGTAATGCTTTTTGTAGACAGAAGAAAATGATTTTTTTGGCTGGAAAGTTTTGCACTAATGTGGCAATGTGGTTGCATGTGCCGTTACAAACAAACCACAAAACAACAGTTATGATTGTAACAAACATACAGTAGAGATACCATATGATATATTGGAATTTAAGACAGCCAGTACTATTATTACTATGAAGAGCCAAGCATAAGAAATGCAAGTTGCATGCAACAACAATATTTCCATATAGTTGGCAGCTGCAATCTAAATGCATAGTCCAAGAAGAACATTTGACTCAGCTTGGTTTAGTCTGACTTTTTTTTCCTTCAATTCTTTTTGTCTGGTGCCTAGACATTCAGTTTCAGTAAGTTCATGCAAAAGGAAAGCAAACAAACAAAAAGAAACAAGAAGTGGTCAAAATTCTACACTTCAAATTCACCTTAGAAATCCCCAGACAATTTTCTGACATCATTAAAAACAGTCTTTAAAAACAAAAGATGCTAGAAAGACCAGAAAAAATCCTTTGCTCCCATTGTGGTGGTTTTGCTAGAAGAAATTCCAATCTTACCCATCCACATTTGTCTTTTATCACTAGTTTGATATAACTGGAAGGAACATACGAAAAAGCCCTCCCAGCTTCAAATACAAGATCTGCTGTAAGCTGTACCTTCTCTGGAACTGAAAGAAAACAACAATTATTCTCTCTTACGGGGCCAGCAAAACAACCGAGTCAAAAGAACAACTGAAATGAATTTCAAAAATTCTCAGCAAATTTTACACTTCCTCTGAAAGGAGAATAATGCCACCTAGGGAACAAAATACTCACCAAAACATAATCAACATACTTGCTCCCAATTATGATAATTAGCAAATACTTCATGCAGTCATTTTTAACTTGAGAAAGTTCTGAAAACAAATTGTTTAACACAACATAATCTGTGAGGACTATGTTGAATATTTGTATTTCCCAAGAAATGAAATATTTGCTTTGTTTCATAACTTTAGATGTTTCTGGTATGACACTATGTCTTCCTAATGAGTTTAGTACAGAATGTAGAAATGTAAGGAAATGTAATACAGTTCTCCAAACAAATAATTTGTTCACTTCCACAATGACTTTGCAAGAGAGGTCTTCCAATTCTAACCCATTTTTACAAAGACGTAAATGGAACAAGGGATCTGCTAGATAAGATATTTGCCTGACATCATTTTTAATGCAGAAAAGTACAGAGAGTATGGCCACCGTTCTTGTTTGACTTATGGAAGCACTGATATATTCCTTCTATAGCACACTAAGAACATATCATCAACTGTGTATCCTGTGCTCAGGAGGCATGATGTTCTGGATGAAACTTTTGACCAGCAACCAAACAAGCAGGAACCTAGACCACACCTGTTGTCAGCTAACACAAGACTTGATGTACATTAGCCTAATAAACATTTTCAGCTATGTTAAATGCCTCTAGTAGAATTATCAGAACTCAGACAACATCCTGCCCATGTAGAGAAAACACAAACAGGTTCTGTAATTCTGATTCATTAAGTGATGTTCATCAAAAATACACAATCTTAAGCTATCAAAACATCTATGATTATTAAATTGCCTTCCAAAGTGGTGTCTGAGAGAATAAAATCAGTCCAAAGTACAATTTCAGTAGCACTTCTTATCACTAGCTTTAATCTTAAAGCCCACTTAAGTATATTCAGATTTACTTCATGAAGTCAAGACCAGAATATTCCTAGCTACAGAAAGACCTGTGGTCTAAGGACTATAGAGAAATTTAAAAAGGCACCATAGATATGAATTAAATAAAAAAAAAAATCAGATTATATATCCACCTTCTCCACTTTAAGAGTGCCTTGTCAGAATTTGTAAATACTGCTACTACACTCTTCTGTGAGTCAATCACTATTTGACTGCACAGGATAAATTTAATTGCAGGCTGATGAGAATAGAATACCAACAAAACAGAGAAGAGCTGAAGATAAGCTGCCACTTGACAACAAGAATTCTTGAGACAATGAAAGCACAAAAAGGCCGAAGACAAGGTATCAAAAGAACTCTGACAAGCGTACAAAGGCAAAAAGTGCAGAATAGCAGTTCTGGAGAAAGAGTTAAGATGTCCAAAACTTTTCAGACTAGCTTGACAGTGAGCTAGTGTGTCACACTACTTCATGCATAGAATCATTCCTGCAGAGCAGTTGCCTGTGAAGCTTCCTCTCTAGCTTTGAATTTGAGAGGGAAAAGGGAAAAGATGCCAAACCACACCAGTGAAGATGCAGCTACCTCTACAATTATTAAAAAAGAAGTTCAATTGAAGCAAGCTACATTGAGGAAACAACCTGTACTCCCCACCAAAAACTATACTCCAGCAGCTGTAAGAAAACAAAGATCTGAAAACCGTAATAAAGACATAAAACTGAAGAAGAACAAAAAGCTAGCTGAGAGAACTGCTACCTACAACAGGTGTAAAGATGTACTACTTATAGCTCTGGAACAATCTAAGACATCAAAACCACAGACAGAGATCGAGTGGAAGATACAAGTATTCCATATCTTGAAAAAGGATATCTGCCAATAGTATATCGAATACAATCAATAGAGTAGGACAGCAGTAGGGAAGATCCATTAAGAAACTCTTCCCTCCTTTTGATTTCTAAAAAGAATAGCAACTCATTTTTTTCACAGTTCATTTTCTGCCAAACAACTTTTTTTTTCCCTCTTTTATTCACTAGCGCAGAATTTGTTAATGAATATTTCTATTTATACAGACACTGCAGATTCCCATCCAAGGAATTCCAATTCCAGCTCCTGACATCACCCAGTTACATTCACACACTCAATTGCTAAGAAGGCTTTGCCAGCATGCTCAGAGAGCAAGTGTTGGAGAGTCACCTCAGGATTTGCCTTAACACCCTTGGATGTCAAGACAAAAGAAATCACTTGTATCATGAAGGGCTAAGGGACTCTCCCATTACACAAACCAACTAGCATACATGAAAGTTTTTACATCTATAACAAGAAAAATATATGGACTGCAGAAATGCTTCCACGTCGATTCATCCAGAGAAACTGTCTAAGGATTTCTTTATATTTATGGGTATCATTATATATACAGTAATGATCACAGAAATAGGCAGGGCTGAACTAGATTTTAGGTCTGACTAGATAAACATGCATTATTTTGGACTCTAGGAGAATATAAAGAATGAAATTTAAGTGACTGGTGTAACTAGTAGACAAAAGACATTAATAAAAACCGAAGGCAAAAAGAGAACAGTTATATTTAAAAATACAATAAAACTCTAAATGTGACTGCAAGGGAGATAAGAAGAAGTGTAAAGATTTCATGAATTATATTTTAGACCTACTTTGGAGAAAAAGTGCAAATGTCAATTATCCCCTGCAAATGGTTTCAGGCTATTGTTTACTAATCTCAGAACAAAATATCATTAACATTAAAAATATATATATAAAATCTGTGTTTAGACTGAGCAAAAGCTATTTCAGCATAATGATACATCTTTTAGCATCTTTGCATGCTAAAGAACTGTAGCTTTAAAAACAAAACAGCATTTTCGGGACTGCAAGTTACAAGACCATTCTTAGGAATTTCTTGATTTCATTGTGTTGCGACAATCACAACATGGAAGCCTGGCAGAAAGTCACAAATTCGATTTCAATTCTTTCCTTTTCCAAGTAGTACCATTATTTAAAATAAAAGTTTTCAAACTGCATAGCCAAGTAAATTCCATCTTGAATAAAGAAGAACAAACAAGAAAAGTCTTTTTTTTCATAAATCTTCAATTTTTTTTTAAGAAAAAAATGCATTATTCTTTGACTTCTGAGAGGCAGCCTGGTAACAATTAAGAGATCAGGCAGCACTTTAAATTACTAGGAATGACCCAATAACTCACAAATGTCTGAATTTCTCTATGTACAGTGAAGAGAGCATTAATTTCTCCAGATTTTAACTGCCATTCACATTATGTATCACTCTGGGAAAAAGATAGTTTTAGCATACAGTGGTCCCTAAAACTTTAATTTGACTTTGATTGAGATCTGAAAGTATAGTGCTAACAAGAATGAGTCCTAGAGATAAAAGCTTTTACCTATGAAGATAGCAATAATTTTATAAATTTCTTCCACATTCCTCATCAACATACTTTATAATCCCTCCTCAAAACTAGCCCTTCACAAAACAAGAGGCCAGCTCAGTCATTTGGCATTTATTGTAAACATTTCTCTAAGGCACTATCGCTTTTTAATTGATGCACTCTTCAAAGTTAAAACAAATATTTCAGAATGCCTAATAAAAATTCAGAGCAGCCTATAACAATCATATTTTGGGCATTTACTAGCTTGGTCTGCATTTTGATTAAGGAGCAAATGCAGAAAGCTAAAACCTTTAGTCCAATTTTTTTTTCATCTTAATATAAATCTGTAAGATATCAATGTACACAGTTTTCCTCTCAGAGTTTCAGATGTTTTCTTAGAAAAGGAAACCGTAACAAATTCCTTCAGACACTCTATAGGAGGTTCTCTGTTTCTGAGACCTACTCATTTGTCCCTGTCACACAGACCCAGCAATAGGAATCTAGAGCACAAAACCTCCTTCTACAGAGAGCAATAAACAATAAATATACCTTTGAGAGTCATTGTATCATTCAAATAATTTTTCTACTCCAAAATGGCTGATCTAGTTTTCAAAACCAAGTGTAATTTGATAACAAATAAGTGATTTGAATAACCAAGTGAGTCAGTGAGCACTAAGTTCTTCAAAGCACATAGTTCATTCTAATTTGTCCTCAGGGTGGATTTCCAAAAAGAAAAATCTCGTCCTCACCCCAGCCAGCTTTACAAATGTTCAGGAGAGGCCTTTGGTCCCATTGGCCTATGGAGAAGACATTTTGTGTTGCTAAAAATAGGCTGCACAACTTATTGACATCTGCATAGCTACAAAAAGAGGTAGGTTCTACTGTGCTTACAGCAATACCACTCTTCTCTTAAAAAAAAAAAACAACTGTATAAAATGAAGTTCTGTAGGAATACAGATGTTATGGTAACCATAAAGTATTTTACTTTCATCTCCAAAGAGCAATAGTTTGATTGGCCAAGGTAAAGTCTTGTGTGATATCTGTTCTATTCAGAGTGTTTTACATTTCAAAATTCATTCTGTTGTAGCTCGAAAGAGCCTCATTCATTTCTGTTTCACTTTCCAGAGGAGAAAACACAAAGTAACAGTTTCTGATACCATGGTAGTCCAAATTGGAAGTGACAGAAGACCTATTAGCTTATACGGAGAGAGGAAAACCATCTCTTCCCAATCCATCACCAAACACCTCAAAAGAAAGCGATAAGGTTCCTAAGAACGGATGCTTGGTATCCCTTGGAATGAGAGAAGGTGGGGACTGACAGTATCCTCCCAACTGACAAATGGTGACAGAAATCTTCAGTGAAGTAGTGTAAAAGTACAAAGGAAGCACAATCTGCACAAGGAAAGCTACTGATTGATAGATCCCAGATGTGCTTTATGGTAAAAGCTGTAGCCCTGCAAGGTATGTCCCTGGTGTCTTGCCTCCTCTTTGTCACATCTGGAATAAAAAGCCTTTACTGAATCACAACTGCCTGCTGGCTAAGAATGATATTTATTTCAGCCTTTCTAATATAATTTTGATAAACAGAGATGTTCTGAAGGGAGGCACTCCTGCTCCCTTACACACACACACACACACACCTCCATTCTCAAGCTACTCACCCAAGAACTGAAACAAGCAAAACTGCCAGTTTAAGGCCCTTAGCACTGTATTTACAGTGTTACACAGCTAGAATGATCTATTACATCTTTTTACATTATGACCTTACCAGTGACCTGCTCAGGACAACATGCATAAAGACTGACAAGAGACTGCATGAGTACAATTTCTGATAGAAAGCAGAGCTCAACATTTATTCATCGTTAATTTGACTGTACAGTATTACCAAGATTACTGTAGCACACAATGTTCTTGTAAGGTTATGAACTGGTTTGCATCCTTTCCCTGTTAGAATTTAATACTGTACTAAGTGTGATATATCTCATCCATTATTAATCCTGTCCAGTTCTGCAGCAAGTTTCTGTAAAACCAATGTTGAAATACTGCACTCTTAAGCCTCCTGCCAAATCTTTAAGACGTAATATTAATATAGTTATTTCCCAGATAGGTATACATTTAACCCACACTAAACAATCTGCATGTTCTGCTTGCATATTCCTGCTGAATATTTATTCTACCACTACAGCCAAGGAAGCACTACTTTAGTGTAGTTTATGACAGTATTACAAATACAGCTCAACACAAAGTAAAGTTACAGATAAAATCTGAATAGGCCTATTATTGTTTTCAGAGAGAGCTAAATAAGCAATATTATTTTTGCGGACTACAGAAAGTTCCTGTTCAAGAACAAGAAAGGAAACATCGGTGTGAAATGCATCAAATTCTAGTATTTACTGATGGTTAGGATCACTGGCTGTAGTGAGTCAGCATTCATAAATGGTGTGAAGTGCCTACTTCCAGTGAAGTAAAGCAGATAAACCTTTATTGCAGAGGACCATTCCTACTTTTTATAAAGCAAATGTTTTTTCAAATACAGAGAGAAATCTATTACCAACTTCCATTAGTTTCAGCACTGTCTTCCCTTCAGAGACCTACTCAAGAAATTCTCCAACATTAAATGTTACTCCCTGCCACATGCCAGCAACAATGAAAGAAAATATCTTTAAACAGAGCATAAAGCAATACATTATTTAAGATACTATTCCATACAACAATGCTGTAAACCTTCCTCTGTTTTCTGAGAGGTCAGTAGGAGTTTCACCATCAGCTCCAGGTGGAACAGATTTAACTCAGTATTTGAAGCAGGCCAGTGTCCAATACAATCACAGAAAATACATTTTTCACTCAACAATTTGTTTTGCTATCCTCAGCATGTAAAGTTGTGCATACAGACACACAGCCCCTGCTTTGGCGGTCCTGTAACAGAAACTGTATTTCTTAATTTAAACTTCAGCCCACCTAAGCACGACTAACTTACAGCGAACACTACACCTACAAGAAAAGCTAGGAAAATCCTCACTTAATGGATAACTGAAAAAACATCAGGACGTGATACTACTTTTCACTCTTCCAAAATTTTCTGAAGTTAGTGTAATATATCATAAATACCATTACTTACTATTAAATAATTTACTCTCTTATAATTCTGGTGTTTTGTTTCACTTCCTCTACTTTGATCTAAGGTAAGGTTGACTATGAAGTTGCTTGTTCCAAACACTGGTGGGAATCCCAAGAGTAAGGCAGCAATAACACAAAAGAGAAGGTTAACACACTGAACACGTATAATTCATCTTTGATACATTAACAGTAATTTGAAAGTCTCGCTATCATTAGCACTACACTGAGCATACTGAAATGTGAAAATATCATACCACAGAACTTCCATTTCTGACAGCAATTTCAACAGACAATTGTAAGAAACATTTAACTGTGTAATTAAGCTATCTAGATAAATAGCAACAAGTTTTTTCTTTGCTTTTATTTCCTCCTCCCCATTCTCTCCCTCCTACCAAAGAAACAGACTTTTTTGCAGACACTATTAGTGTAATACTCTAAAGATACACCACAATATTTTTAACCGTACTTTATATTTATGTGTAACATAAAAAATTACAGAGAATTATTGAATAAATTACTTGACATGAAAAATGAGTTTTTTTTTATTCTGTTCTGTTCATTCTCTTCCCATTCTTAATTTGACTTGAGCTTTTGAGACAGAAACATACATGTTCTGAAAAACATATATACTACAATCACTCAAAAGGTAAACTATATTTTACTATATATGCAGCAGGTAGGTGGAGTACTACTGTACAAGCAGTGTTCCACTCAGCAGCTTCTGGTGTGACCTACAAACACCTACACTCTGCTGGCAGCCTTATAAGTTCAGCTGGGAAGTAGCTATCTATTAAAGAAGAATTAATGTATAGATCTTCAACCCCATATCTAACTGCAATAAGAAGTGAAAATGAAGGAAAAACTAGACCATCCAACATCATAGAAATAATAAAAGGGGAACATATTTCTCATCTGTTAACCTTGAATATCTGCTAGCTCAAGATTTTCACATTCTTCATGCATCTCTTTGCTGTTCATTCCTTAATAACCACTCGAAAATCAGCTGCACATTAAAGAAATGCAATATAAATTTGACTGGACTCACTACATCTGAGATATCCTCCAATACAGCATAAAGCTAATTTAGCTGTCACTTACTGTAAGTAAAATGACAAATATCTGTAATATCTGTCAAGATATGAAAGCTTTAAAAAGAGTTATGCAGCTGTCAACATTTTGATGACTTTAACAAGAGGAAAATAAACGAAGAAGAGAAAATAGACAGCATGTCTGTTGTGAATCTAGTTGCCAAAGTCTTCTATCACTTATATTAATAAAAATAAAATTACTTCATAAAATAAGATAAATAACACAGACTTCTGGAATAAACCGATACAGGTAAACATATTAGTACTAGAAGACAGCTGTAGAAAATGCTGCTAAAAATGGAAAGTACATCTTTCATTACTCAGTAATTATCGTATCAAAATATCCAGCATGTCTTTGATTTAGAACTACTGTTTAAACACAACACCATAGGAAACCTTAGCACAATTGAAGAGATTGGTCAAATATTTTGACTCATATTTCAATACATAGCTTTTCTTTAATTATTTTTATTTTAGCATATTTTTGTGATACATCAATACCCTAAATTATTTCAGCTCATCAAGTATGTGATGTTATATCATTTTTTCCAAAGAGGAATCCTAAAGATCCTCAGTAAAGGCATTTTGACTTAAGCAGTTTTTATCCTCTTTCTTGCACACTTATGTCAGTCAGTTTTTATTTAGCTGTCAGTTTTCAGGTGTTGACAAAAGTTTCTGCCTTCCTGTTCTCTCCCCTCGGGTAAAAAAAGAGTGTTTGTTTAGAGTTTTAGCATGACTTATCTATTTCATACCTGGTTTTAGAGGTTTTGCATAGAACATTCTGCTCTAAAGGAAATACAAGGTTTTAGCACACATGCACGCACACGCAATTTATGCAACATTAAAATAGAGATAAAATACTGTAAATTAACAATTCTATATTTCCTATCCAATCCCAGTAAAGATGAATATTAACAGCACATTTCTAACAGGTAAATAATGGTCAAAGTTGTGTCAGATTGCTTGTACAGGTACTCACTTTTAACCCATCCCAAGTATTGAGTTTTATAGCTATGAGCCTTTGCCTCTAAAAATATATTAGACTTTAACTATAAGAATTACCTAGAGAAAGGAGTACAATTTTATCTTCTTCCATCCCTCCCAAGAGACCTCCTGCTACTAAATACCTTCACATAAACCTTCTGCCTCTCTTATTTCTCTAACTTGTTCTCATTTAGACAGAAAATCACTGTATCAAGCTAACATTTCTATAGTGCAAATGACTATATGTAAGCATGCTAATCATTCTTTGCAATAATGCATTTTTCAGAGTAAAGACTTCAAATTCTATGCTGCATCTAGGACTGTGGGAAGCTTACCTGAGATGGAGAACCTTTAGTAGTACGACAAGACAATGAAAAAGATGTATCTTACACCATTGCAAATAAACAAATTAATTCCTTTTCTTTGCACTTAAATGAATAATAGATTATATGAAAAAAAAAACCTAATTAAAGCAAATATGAATACTAGAAGAAATGTCTTCCTTACAGGTCTTTCATATGCTGGAATTCCATCCATATAACCAAGAGTTAAGCCTGTTCTGGTATCTAGGGATGTAAATCCAATCTTTCAGTAATAATTTTAATAGTGATGGAATCTGACACAGCAGTCAAAAAGGGATATCTTATAGCTGCTAAAATAAAAAATCTGTACATTTGAAAATAGCATTTTGATTTTGCCCCTGATTTTAGCCCCATTCTGTGAGAAAGATTTTGCGAAGCAAGAATTTATGGGTGATAGAAAAGCAGCAGCCAGCCTGCTTCTCATCAAATCTCAAGGTGAACCACCTGAGTAAGACATAGTTTTTTTCTGAAGTATTAAATCAAAAAATGAGCTCCTACAAGAAACAATAAAGGAGATAATATAAAAGAGTCTAGAAAGAAGTGAGAGGAAATGTTCTATCTCGTGATTAATACCACTATATTTGTGAAAGACTTCCTGCAATTGCAGGAGGCAGCAGTTAATGTTCATTGATAAAAACTCACAAGCTCTTCTAAATACTCATTCCAATGGCTGAATAAGACAGTTTTTACATGAGCTTTGTTCCTGCCCACCAAAAATATGTATTTTTACGTGTTACAGATAGGAGGTTGCCAACACCTGGAGACCTCTTAGTTCATTTGAGTGCAATACAAAGCACTCCAGCCTATGTTGAACATTCACCACATCCAAGATTAGCTATTTATGCTTTTGCAACAGCTATCTTAAAGGGCTCTCTAACTACTGAAACTAAACCTGTGCAGCACTTTACTTTCCTCACAAAAGGAGTGTTATAATTAACACTTGGGGTTTTTAGGTGTATGGTCAGCACCACCTCAGACATCTGTTGGTTTGGTTAACGTCTTTTAGAGATACTTACTATTTGATTGGAAAAAAACACAAGTGTATAATATTTGGGTTTTTAAGCACGCATCTGCTTCACTTGGCTCTTCTCAGTTTTCAAGCTGAGAGTCCTCAGACTTCCTTACAACACTATTTTTTGGAAACAGAGCCATCCAGAAAAGAGAAACAAATGTCCAGGCATGGTCCAGTCAGATCCTGCACAAAGCATGATCAAGTTGACTTGAAACTTCAGTGAGGGCCCTAAGCAGTGAGCAAACGATGGAACCAAGAAACCATGCAGTTTGCTCTATGCAGACATGAATAATAAGGTATTTAAAAATAAATAAAACTCACATTGTAGTGATTTTAAGAAGCAGTAACCTACTAAGTTTAAAAAAAAAAGGAACATAATACTGACACTACAACAGAAATTGTGCTCTGGTGATGAAATATACATGACCAGGTCAACAAGATTTTACTCCACTATTAATGGCTATATATTATCCATAACATGTTATGACCATTTGAGAGGCCTACTATAGGAAAAGATGTACATTGACATTAGTTTATGTGGTTTCAGCCAGATAGAGATTCCCATGAGACAAGGTTTTGTGGCTCCGCTGCTTAAATGTGTTTATCCATTCTAAAAGACTAATGTCCACACCACATCACATGGCTCAAAAACAAAGAAACCAAGCAAAACTGAAATGAACTGTAGAAAGAGCGGGGTAAATCTCTAGCGTAGCTACTTAAAACAGTAATAACATTTTACAAACAGATTTAAACATTATTTTTGTCAACAAAGATGATTCCTGTTTTACTATACAAATATGTCAATACAAACAGTGATGAACAAAAACACTAAAAAAGAATTTGCACTTGGATTTTATCTGTCTTGTCAATAGTAGAAGTTACTTGTCCTATATTATCAGTAACTTGTATGTATATATACGTATATATTAGATTTATAAATTTAGTAGAGATTTTAAATCATATAAGCAGCTGAATTATTGTAGACTACTTTACACTATTAAATTTATAGAAGAATTTGACCTCCAAATCCCAGCAAACGTGATGAGAAACTGCAGTTCACTTAGCAGTTGCTGTAACACTGGTTACGAATTCTGATACTGTTTGGAGAAAAATAAATAAAAAATCAGCCTTAGATGTAGATTTATTTTTCTTATTTAGCCTGTCCAAGCTCAACAAAAAAAACCATCTTAGATATCAAAAAATGAAGCCTTCAAACATTGCTACTCCACATTATCACACTTATCTGATTTTTAAAAACAGGAACAGCTGTATTCACTGATAAGAAAGCAGGAAGATGTATGTTTTTGCACAAATGTTTGTAAAATCATTCTTTGTTAAGCATATGTCTAAAAAATAAGCCACCTTTAATCTTCTCTAATGGTTAAGTCAAATGAAATAAATGACACGTCAAAGAATCTTTAAAACATACAAATAAAATAAAACACTATTCACAATCTTTATATAGATAGGAAGTTTTTTCAACTTTATAACTTCAATTATCAAAAATACTGAGAACTGATTAAACATCAAAATGAGACCAAATATTTATTAATACTTCTAGAAAACTATGAAGTCAGTACACTTCAAAGGATAATTATGGGAGAGCTCTTGCGAATCCAAGGTATTCCAAAAAACTGAATTATAGATAAAGAAAACATTAATAGTAACCTACCCATTACAGTAAAGGCACGCATGATCATTTCAAAGTTTCATTGATCTTCATTATATAATTTAGCTAAGCAACCACAAGGTTTGGGAAGTTCATTTTAGGAGAATAAAGCAAATCAATGAACTTCTGAAAGAAAATATTTTCTGTATTTTATTCCATGCATATACTTTTACACATGCACATTCTGTATGAAACAACACACATACAGCATCACTACAGGGGTGGGTCCATCCTCTTGAACTTGGAAGTCAAATATTGCTGCACCTTTGTGTATGAATCACACTACTGTAAGACCTGGCCCACAAGCAGAAGGATATTTAGTATGGTTGCCTACAAGATTATGGTAACACTTCAAGGCAGAAAACTGCTTCCTAAGAAGCAAAGAACTAGGTTAGCACAAATAGGAAGCATTACAAAATCACAAGTACCCCCAATTAAAACGCATCACCAAACCCATTTAAAGTCGAGTCAGCACTCAGATACCCTGAAGTCATCTCAGTAACAAAGATTATGCAGTTAGCTATGTCTCACATAATGCATCATAAGGACGACAGAGGGGAAGAGCAGAAAGTATATGGATACGCCATGTGAAATACTAACAGCAGAAATTCCAATGTTTGTAATTGAGGTTTATGTAATTAAATATTTTCATTCACAAAAGAGGTTGTTTTTAACAATACTTTATCTGAATATGTTCAATGTTACTTTTCAGAAAAGACCAACGCTTGCTACAGAGCTGATACCTCAGAATTCTGCATGTTAAAATGCAAATTTTGTACAATTGTGCACACAGTTCATTGAAAACATGTCAGTTCATACAGTGACAGAACAATCTCAAAATGGATATGCTTTTATTTCTCTAAGTTCTACTTGAGTTTGTTTCAGTTCTAGTACTTCCTTCCACAAATGAGAGTAGCTGGCTGCATCATGCAAGAGATGAAGAACCACCATCAACTAAAATTTATGTAACACATGATGTAACTACTGACTTTGGGAGAAGGAGCTAGGTTCATGGCATATGGAAACCACTCAACAACCTGAAACTTATTGCTTTCTGTTCTCAGGACAGGCATATCAGTGATGGGGCAATCCATTATGCACCATATGTGCCTGTCACACACTTCTTAAGTGTTGGCTACACAAAACAGAATATGAAGTGGTCTTTTTTGCTAAAATTTAGAATGTGACCAGGCTACAGTAAGAGCTTCATTGTTCATTAAACAATTAGGCTAAAACTCAACTCTTGGAACTGAAATCATAAAGAGCTTTTAATCACTACAACTCCATAGACATATTTATTTGAGAAGACAGCCTTAAGGTAAAAAGGCTCTGTAACCTATCATCTCTGTGTTCTTAATTATCTGTGGTTACCGTAGAGTTTCAGTAAAACTGAAACTAGTAGTTTCCCCAACTAGTATATTTTCCAGAACACAGCTCAAGATTTAGTACTGCCAATATTTATGCTAAAACGACCCGAATATTTTCCATTACTTTATTTTAAGAACAAAATAGTAAAATAAATAAATACTCAGCACAACAAAGAGAAATCAAACTACAGTAGCAATATAGTAAAGAAATGTAAAAACCTCCAGTGAAATAACCAGCTTAGCATTTGCATCACTACTCTGCCTTCTCGCTCTTTTTATTTGCTTTTTTTTCCCCCCACTGAGTGTCACACAGTCAGCCTTTAATGATGTGGTCTTGCCTTACACTGTGGATGACAGGAGGCAAGAATAGATATTGACAACCAAATAGTACCTCTGCCTCCTAGTCAACCTTAACATAAATTTAACTGAAAAACTCATAGAGGCAGAATTTAGAGCCAGCAACAAGCAAAGTCATCACAATAGATGGAATTCCATAAGGACTATATTGAGCAAAAAGGCAAGTTGAAGCATATAGCTATTTTTCAGTGATTTAACATTAAGTGGATTGTATTCAACAAAGAATCTAGCCAAAAATAATCTCCACTTGTACAAGGCACTTCATGGTTTGACTGAAGTCATTCATGCTGTGTGCATGTTGTAACTGCTCACAGATTTTGCAGAGCCAACAAAACATCAATCGTGAATGGTTATATTAATTGCCTTCTAGATTAACATGCGTGGTCTTAACTGTGCTGCTGGATAGAATAAAACCAAGAACTGACACCATGGTACAGTGCAACTCTGTCAGGCTTTTCTCATGAAGCTTACTTGACAGGTTTCTAAAATGCTACAAATGGGCAGTTAAATGCTAACCGCCTACTCCAAGACAGGTGATGGTTTTTTGCAAGCCATGCTGGAACAAACTTGCTAACTTAATGCACTGAGATCTCTCATTTTAGCAAGGATTTAAACAAGAAGAGTTTTCAGTGAGACTTTCCATCTGAAGTAACAGAGATTCACATGCTACATAATCTTCCTCTTTCCTGCCACTCCCTCCCCGTCACTACTCCTCTATTTAATGCAGATACACTTGGGAGTGAGAAACAGATGAGCCTATTTGTTTTGCTTAAGACCAGAAAGAGATTACAAGGTATGGTGGAATTTCTCCCAAGACTTTAGAAAGTATTACTGCAGTGCTTGCACACTCATTAAGCATAAAAATATTGTTCAGTACAACTAGAGACGGAAATGAAGATGCCCATTTGGTGTCAGCCATTAGATTAAATGCGTATCTTCATAAATGAAGCATATTTAAACAAATCCAAACTACGTATCCATTAATACAATCAACTTATACCATCACAGTACCTCTAACAAAAATCAGTACTCTATACGGAGGTGGGAGAAGGAGACAATAGGAGTAAAGGTATCTCTCCACTACATTTGACTTCAGTGCATATACTACAGCAAAAATTTCCACAAATTTCCAGCAACAGGGCTGGTTGTACAGAAAACATTTGGGATCATTTCATCTCCAAAAAAAAAAAAACCCTTATTGGACAAAAAGGAAAAAAAAAGAAAAACAACACAAAGCTTCCAGCTTTCTCCTTCTGCTGTAAGGTTATAATTTCTCCATTACAAGATATCAGAAAGTTATACAAAAGCTCTTATATCAAGAAGAGAATATTAATTACAATTATGGAAGCAGATAATGATTTTAACCAACACTTAAGAAAAATGTTGATGTTAAGAAATCCTAAATGCAAAAAAGTGATTATATATATATTTTTTTGCTGCTTAATGCTGGTGTAAAGTGAGTCCTACCAAGACTTTTTTCATCTTTCAAATTAGCTACCACAATATGAGGAGATAAGCATGAGATGTATCAAGAACCATGCTGAGATTGCTAAACATAGCTGCACTTTGCTACAAGTACTCCCTACGTTCAGGCAGTCCTTCGAAAAAAAATTATCAATATTTAAATTGATTTTTTAATGAAACAAAATTATTCTGTTATCCTTCAGTAATCTTTGAAGGTTAAAGCTAAGTTTTAAAAATATCTATGTAGAATTGGACTCTATTCAGACTGCAATTTGACTGAGTAAGGCTTCCAAATGACAAAACTGACACTACGCTAATGCTATCATCTCCAAGGGTTTAGCTCAGGCACCAAAGTGATGTCAAGGGCACATCAACATCTGAGATAATCCACAAAATGATTCAGAGTACATAAACAGGTATAACTGGCTGATTTAAAATTCAGTCTAACATTACGTAAAGGGCTGCACTAATTTGACCGCTTCTGTTAATCCCATTTTGTAGCATTATTAATTTATTTAAAACCATATTTGTGTTTTGTTTTTTTCTAATCTCAAAAAAAAAAAAAGGAACTGATGTGATCCTTACAAACATCATCTCAACACAACTTGAAATTCAGATGATACTAATCTACACTATAACATTGTATCAGAGGCTTTGCAAAAAAAAGGCACTGCTAAATATTGGTCAGTCCTAATATAAGACTCAGAGGAGAATGTTGTTTGTTTTTGATGGGGTTGGTTTCATTTGCTTATTTCTCAAGAGAATAATTTCTATATTCATATTATATTATATTATGGGCTCTTATATGTATACGTATTAGGAACAAGTTAATCCATGTACTAGTGAAAAACTCATCTAACTGTCTATTAAAACATCATTTTTATCATAATCACAGTCACTTAAAAGACACAAATATTTAGTCAGGCTATAATGGGCTTCTTCCCACCCCAAAAGCATTTCCTGAATTTACTGGTGAAAAGTAATGTAAGAATAGAAACAATATCATGAAACTTGCCTTTTTATTAACAGAGCATTTTAATTATAGTGAATTAGGAATCCATTTGAGATCAGTCTCTACTTCAATATAAACTACAAAATGCTAGCTATAATGCAACTGATTTCATGTTAATTAATAAGTTTTTCATCCATTCTGCTTTATTCATTAATAATACCTTGTGTTAGCATTCAAGTTTTTGAAACAAGGACGACTTTTACAAGCATGTCCTACCATGATCATAAAAAAAACATTTTTCTCATTCTATTTTAACCTGCTCTCCCTTCATCCATCCTATACTACATGCGTCACACAGACAAATAAGCAGATTGAGGGGCTTTGAATGACATGGAAAACCCATAAACAAACAGGACTCAGCTATTTAAAGGCTACTTCTAGCACAGAGCCCCAAAACTCTGACAGAATTATAACCAAAATAAGTAGCATATCTCTGTATTTCTACCCCATCAGCAAACCAAGAAATCCTCCAGAAGTGAGGCTGCAGCTGGAGGGCATGCTGTCTTTAGCGATGACACCAGTTTAAGATGTTACAGTTTTTCCACCATCCTTCCAACAATTTTCAGGCCTGCATGCACAGCACATTGCCTGTCAGATATGCTAGGACAGCTGAGGAGGTGACACAGAAGTGGAAACAAGAAGTCAGTGATGATAGAGGGAATATTTTCTATGAACACTGCTGCCAAGGAAATGATATATAAAACATCACCTCCCAAATTTGTATCTGGAAGTTTTATAGAACCTAAGCTTATGCTCCTCTTCCGAGTAGGAATAGGAGATGCAGTCAATACAGCTTCAACAGCTAATGCTCCATTTTTATAGCAACCTTAAAATTCAATATAGAAGCAGCTAGTTTATTTAGCTACTAAACCTATAGGAGATATTAAAACAATAATAGGAAAGTAGTTCTGTTTACCTTTCTACCACCAAAGCAACAAAAAAAATACCATTTCACTGGTAAAACTAATATTTAGCATAAAGTTGAAGAGCACTTTTTTTTTTTAACATCCACTTATATAAGCTAAAAACTACACATTTGTATGTCACTACATTTACACAGTCAACACAGGCCGAGGTTCAAGAACATTGAGCATGCAAGCCAAATTTCCTACAGCTTCTTTTCCAACAAACTGTCTATCTCTGGATATTTTCTTATTGTTTTTTTAACCAAACTGTTTCCACGATTAACTGAAATTATCTATAGCATTGATGTCACACAGGCATTCCCCTGTTTTAGATCTGCTGTGGTCTCACAAAGTGTCATCATTGAATAGACCAAAGAAGAGCTTCACAAAAACTGCTCAAGATTCATTTGAGATAGTCATGTATTTCAGCTTCAGTAAGGCAGAATGTATAATAAGGAAGCTTTACATTTCACAGGTTGACATTAGAACGAAGGAGAAGGAACCACACAAGTGTAAAATCATGAAAATTCTGTTAAAAAAAAGATTAAAACACAGTGAAGATAAAAGAAGGAAATAAAACACATCGTCATTAATGATATGACTGTTAGAAACAAAATGTTTCAACTAGAAGCATGTACGACAAAAATTGCAGCATTTTATTCAGGAAACAACCTTACTCCTGATCATGAACATAAAGTCATAGTAGTAGGCTAAAAAATAATCCAGAGGAAAAAAAGTGAAGTGCACAAAGATCAAGAAAAAAGTTACCTACACTGTAAAAGAATGAGAGGGAATGAAGATGCGGAAGGGAAGGTACAGGAGGTCACCACATTTTAATAAGCAGTGATGGGAACGTTTTCTTCACTTATTACAAAACGGAAATTCTTCTGTGTAACATCACCATTATCCTTTCAGCTTACACAAAAATTAAAGTGGAAAAAAAAAAAAAAGGAAAAAAATTAAAGGAAAACATTTAACCCATGTTCCTTTAGATGCAGGGAATCCTGAGCCATGCACCATGCCCCCAAACAGGGCACAGTACACTATGCAGATCCCTCAGCCCCTGGAAAGGTGAATAAGACAGAGTAACTTGAGCTCCTGTAGGGCTTTCTCAAAAAAAAAAAAAAGAAAATAATAGTTTTTCCTTACAAATGGTGACTCATTGCTACAGCAAGACCATGCAAAAAGCATCATGGCTGGCACCGAGCAGGAGCTGTGGGCAGCCTCCTTGTCACAAGGCATTGGCAGAGCTTAGGCTGCATCAAAGGGCACAGGGCACGTGCATGCAGCATGGGTTGATGGCTGTGTAGTACACCCAGCGCAGCTCTACACAGGCCTGTCCTGCATACACTAACTGCTGCATGGATCACTAACTCCCTGATGTATGGCTCCCTTCTGGACAGAATAGACCTTCTTGGCCAATCTCGAGAATCACCAGGCTCTGTACAAGCAAGGAAAAGTCATCAGCATGTGCTCCTTCTGATTCAGCTGTACTCAGTGTGCCACCAGCAAATGTTTCACTCCACAGACTAATTCTTCAGCTTAGATTTTGTCAGATAAAACAGAAAATGTTGCTTACTCATTTGTGCTTGAAATGTTTTGCTACATTCAAGAAACTTCAACTACTCGAAATCATCAAAAGAGCAAACATATCAAGACAATACCCACACTATGCAAAAAGTCTACATGAAGCTCCTTGCAAAAGATAAAGAAAAAAACGCATCTCAAATCAAGTAAAAACTCTGATGGTAAGGGCTATATATGCTCTCAAGTGGATGTAACAGTTCATCGCCCACACAGTAGAGCCAGTTTATGAACAAGTAGATTTTAACATTAAAAAGAGACAACTATTCATTTTTTCCACGTGGAATGGCAAAACTTTTACCTGAATATTAATAATTCTCCTGATGTAAATTTTCTGATATCCATTTTTCATCTTTTTTGTTTCTCTTTTGTTTGGAAATGTATTTTTTTTCACAGTAGCAATAAAAATAAACTGTTTATTATGATAGTATAATCATAAGGCCTTTAAGAGAGACTTAACTGTAGTTAAAGCTTCTCTAAATGAAATCACATCTCCAGTAAGCACAACAGAGATTAGATAGCATAAATTCTAAATACAGCATTTATGGCAAGAAAAAAATCCAACAGGAGCAGAGAGAAACACAAGTCATACTTGCAAATCTTTTCTGTATACAAGCATGCAAGCTGACTAACTGAGCAGGCTGGATTCTATTTTCCTGTTTTCAGAATACTGATAAAATTTTCATCATGCTGAAGAATTTCAGTGCAGACAAAATTACTTGTGTATAATATAACGTACCTTGTACACTAGAAAGTAGAATGCCATTTCTGAAATACCAGGCCCACCCTTTCAGTCTTATGTACTAGTTCCCGACTTTTTGTTTTTTTAATGAGGTATGCAGGAAAGAACAAGGATTAGTTTGTTATTCTAGCAATTCTTGAAAAATTCATCCTCTTCCTACCCTGTTCAATAACAGCAAGGAATCCATAGCCTAGGAATTTCTCCGTGCATCCAGCATCCTCAAAAACTTTTAACTGCAAAGTAATCACAGAACACAGTCGAAAGAGCTAAATCCTTTCCAGTTACAACACCTCTGAAATTTCTACAAATGGATTATTGCTATTTTCTCTTTAAGGATGCAACTGTTACCTCAGTACATGGAAGGAAAAAGAGAACAGAACTGGGTTACAAGTGTCTACGTACTCCTGCACACAAAGCTGTCATTAATTAAGACATGCCTGACTGATAGCAATGCAGTCACTCTTGTCTACACAGTTCCTCAGGACTAGCATGTGCTTTTGGAATCTGGGTAGCCTTCTCCATGGCTCTGCCCCGTTGGTGTTGATTATGTATGATTAATGGTTTAAAGGAATAAAAAGAGAAAGGTCAACGTCTGAGTTCAAAACAGAGCAGCTACACAGGGAGTAATTAAGATACTTGTGTAAGCATGATTAATAAGCACAAACTGGCACACCGTGCTGTAAACAAGATGCAACCAGATGGTTAGGATGAAAAGGATTTTTCCTAAAAAGCAATTTTTCAATGCCTTCAAAGTTGGCTTATTTTCCCCCCTCTAAGTCTTACACAACTCATTATCTACACATCCTAAAGGAAAGAAAGAAATAGTAACCCCTTCAACATTCACCCATTCCTGGCTTTTTTCATACAGATAACTACAGTTTGCATGTAAATGGATTCAACTCATCTTTGTTTAACGTTGCCTTTTATGTCGGGTTTCATGAATTGCTGAGCCTGACAAGGTTCACTGGGAGTCTTTTAACTCCCACCCACAAGCTCTCCCCGGCTGCCATGTGACTGGCAGTACAGAGGGATCAGCCGTGGCATTTATGGGGAAGGCTGGAAGACAGGTGTCAGAACGGTCCAGCAGGCAAACCGAACGAACACTAATCAGCTCTGGTGTTCTTTTACAATCCATATCTAATTCACAAGTTTCATTCTTTCTGAAAAACAATTACTAGGTTTTGAAGTTCATTGTGCATTTACTCAACTGTCTCTTCACATTAACGTAAGTGGTTACAAGAAAAAAAGAGTCAGCAGGGAAGGGACATCAAAAGATCTTAGAGTGGATGAAGGCTTTATTTTAAAGTAATATAATTACAGATGAGCATAATGTTTTACAATAAATTTAAATGTAGAGCTACATCCTTATGCAATTGAAAAATATTGGTTGTCTCTCGAGCTGAATCTGGTACATACAAATTACTTCACTGGGAGAGGCAAAATAAACCAAAAGAAAAAAATCTCACTGCAACATCAAAGGAATGGATATTGCGGCAACAGTGAGAACAACAAAATCAGTACTGAGTGTGAAGAAGTATGTGCAAGCATATGGCTTGGATCTAAGCCATAATCATAAAAGAATTACAATTAATATTTCAAATATTTGGTGTTAGAATTTTTTTTTTTTGTTCTAGGTATTTATTCTCTAATTCTAACTTTTGCCTCATCTACATTAAAAATAAAAATAATAATTAAAAAAAAAAAAACAGAAAGAACCCTCTACCATCCCTGGTTGACAAATCCTCTTAAAAGTTTGAGCATATAATCTAGTAAAGCCTCAGCTAATCTTCATTAGTTATAGCGTTGCAGACTCCAGTATTGGGAAATTTGCTTTTGTGCTATATAATGTTAGGAGACATTATAAACTCAAACATTTTCAGAAAAATTATACATTTCTTAGGCACTTAATTTTCACCTCCACAAGAAGACATGAGCACACAGCACCTGTCTTGCAAAGAATCCTTTTCCTCTATAAAAATTTACACTCATTCAGAAACTTCCATACAGAAAAATAATGGTGAAGAAAATGATGAAGGCCCTATGTGAGGAATATACTGTAAAACCAACCTATTGCTCTTCAGTACTGTTCAGTGTTTCTGCAACCTGAATATAGAAAATTTTTCAGTATGAGGAAGTCACAGATTCAAATGCATGTTTCCATTAGAGTCTTTGCACAACACTGAAGCATTAATAGATTCAGAAGCTTTCCTAATGTCTGAATGATGTCTGTAGCAGGAGGATAGACACCCATCTAGACAGACAAGAGTGCCTGAACTTCCTACTACGACAGACAGAGGAAAAATATTGTTTAGTTCCATGTAAGCAATTCTGGCATCTGAAAAGCATCATGATACATAAATTGCCTTCCCTTTTTCACAGAGAACAATCTTTCTATTTCTATTAAGATAAGCCTGTGTCAATCTTGATTTTTACCATCACCCATTAAATAAATCTTCCTGGACAGGCAGTCATGAAATTCCATAACAAAGTCAATAAAGTTTCCTGACACACTGCAGCTTTGAAGAAGACAAAGAAGCATTTCAGTACATTAGGAATGACCCCGGATAGGCTACCACCACTGTGGACTGTTGTCCTGTCCTAAGCACCCACAGTTTAGAACTGGGCTTAATTTAAAGCCAGATAATTGTGCTGACAAGAGTTTGGCAGTGGAACGATTAAAACAACTCATCTCTAGATATTCGGCTCTCACAGAGTATTCAGATTCACTTTGCAAAAGCCATTAAAATTATTATTGATTGTGTCAAGAACTAATGTTAGGATAAGTCTCAGGAGTCCATACAACTCTGTTGAAAAATCAAGCTCATGTAAAATGGGCTTCCATTAATATTTGTTTTATTCATTTATACGGGATGAGTCAGTCTATGGCTCTATCCTACAATCAATCATTCTCACATTATGTTTCTGCTTTCTGTCGATAGAAACAACAAAAATGAGTAAACAGACAAATCACCACGAATATTACTCACCCATGCCAAAGGAAGGTGGGATAAATAATTTTGTGTGATATATATTCTACACATCAAGAGCTTCAGCTCATAGTGATTTCTTACTTCTCCACAGAGAATCTTTGATTACAGTTCTCTTAGAACAAATATGCGTATTCAATGCTGAGAAGTAAATTGCCCCATTATTTTTTCTTTTTTTTCCTTACTTTAAACCACATACTGTGATGAACAATTTATATACTCTTCAGAAAACTTAGAATTATCAAAAACGAAAGCTGAAGTGAGATAGCCAGACTCCACTGTTTCATAACATGACATAGGGGCCAAGGCTTTACTGACATACAAAACCATTATAATATTAAGCAATCCTTTAAAGATGCAAAGCTACAATGATATTCTCATTAACACTTAATAAGTTTTTTACACAGCCTCATATCTGAATAGATACATATCAACACTAAACCTGAACTTTAGCCTAAGAAAATTTAGAAGGCTTACCTTTCAAGAGAAACTTGAGAATGTTATAAACTGTCCCAGATTAACTAATCAGAACATAAATGTTGAGCAAAACAATACTACACGTGCAAGTTAAGAAGCTGCTTCTGCAAAAAAATTGAGCATCTAAACTCCAGTCCATGCTAAGCACATACTTCACATCTCAGTGGCAGCACAACCAATGCCAGCAAGACTTACTTACACTTACTTGGGTTGACTTGTTTCTTTCTCCAGCACAACCAGCTGAGTAATAACATTACCATGAGCTCCATATTAACAACACTAATAGAAAAATGTCCCCAGTACTATCTGAGCAAGTTCTTTTGCAAGAGCATATCAGAGTGCTCTTCTAGCAGCTGTGAAACTCTTCAAGAGGGGGACAACTGCATATTTATACTTACTTTTGGTGTCTGGCAAAACATTCCCAATGACATCTGTGATCTCTCAACAATATAAACGGAAATATATATATATATCCAGTTAAACAGAGAAGTATTTACAAACCAAAAGCCACATGAGTAAATGGTATTATGGCTTGAAGTCCTATTCCTGAATACACTGCACATAATAGCCAAATACAATGCAAGTTCACCAAATTGAAAAGTAAAATATCAGGTCACTCTAGTCTATTTTATCTTTCTAAACCAGTCCTATCCTGGCAGTATCTCTAGCTTGAATTAACTGTGAGTGACTTTAGACATCAGGACAATGCTGTTCCACAAATCAACAGAACTGAGACCTGACAGGTAAACTACAAACAGTGACAATCACCAGGCAGGAACTAGGTTAACACTGTTATTTATTTATTTTTCAGGGCCCTACAGGCATAGAAACTAGTGCACACATTATAATGAAACATGCAGATAGAGCCCATATGGTCAAAGGACGCTGATTTCCAAACAAAACTAACAGTATGCAAAGATATCACACACAGTGACATCAACAACATCAATAACCAACAACATTTTTGCCACTAACAACCTTTAATCATCTGTGCCTCAGTGTTTTGAAGTGATATATTTCAAAAATGTCAAAACCCCTCAGTGAATGTGGTACTAAAATGAATAGTCTGTTTGCTTTCCCTATTGATATACCAAGTTTCAGACTGTCAAAGTGCTTTTAGTTGTAAAGGAAGAAGTACAAAGTTGTTTTGACAACTACAAAAAGATTTATCAGTTACATGTACCTGCTGAAGTACCTAGACTCTCAAAGCGAAAATGCCTGTATGCAAAGTTCTTAATACTAAAAGTTGTCAAGTGAATATTAACATATTAATGTTGCAATGATTAACTTTGAAGTATGATATTATATAGCTTATTTCTATGGGCATGTGTGTTATTTAACAAAGTTACATTACTTTTCTGTCTCCTTTATTTTTAGTTGGTATAATTTTCTTTATTCCTACCAGTGCAAAAATTTAGCTCCTCTGTGTTGTAAACCAGTCATATTCCTTACTTCAAAACCATGTGAGTAACATATCTAATATGTAGAGGTATATAGCAAAATACGTATACATAGAGAATATCAATGTCATTTATTCTTTCTGCATTTTTTCGTTTAACTCATTTGAGCAAACATTAGGGCAAAAAAGCAAACAAAAACTTCTGAAATGATTAGATTTCAACTCTACACTACTGGATTACCATTATTACCAGAAAATGGCTCTGCTACATCTTATCTAAATCCCTTGCAAGCTGGAGGAGAGGGATTATTTGCACCTGTTAAATTGCTAGGACAATAAACAAGAAAGAAAAAAACCACCTTATCCCTTACTACTACTAGGATTTACTATTAAAATAAATAATTTTAATAATTCATACAGCTTTCTGTTCTTTCTTAAGCCTAAATTAAAGAATATTCACCAACCTTATAGGGATACTCCTGAAAAATTCTGAGTGCCTGCTAGCTGTTTCACATTTGCCTCTTATGGAAATAAGAGTTTCAATAACAAGTAATCAGCATTCACTGTAAAAGTAGCAGAGGTAGATAGTAGTAAACAAATTAAACTTACAATTTAAACTTCACTTTTTGAAGACATGCAAGAAATTCATAATGCTAGTTTGTGAAAACTTTATTCGTCCATTATAAATTCTACCAGCTAAATATTTGTGACTGTTTAACAGAGTTCATTTTACAGATGACACTGGATGCAATTATAAAAATTGTTAACATTTTTAATATTGAAGCATATTACTTTGAGTATTGCATTAAAATATTAATTAATTAGTGCCTTAGGCTGATAAGAGTTCTAAGTAAGAACTACCATACAGAATTCATACTTAGCAGTGCAACATTTGCTTTTCAGAACTAGTCTCCCTAGAAAACACAAAACATCCTTAGCCTACTGTTGCTTTTCCCATCTCTGTTACAAAGAGAACTGAACTTTCCTTGAAGGTTCACTCCCCATGACAAATTAGCATGATTGACAATTAGTTCTTCCTGCCTTACAATATACAGTGAGGATACCTAATAAGGCATAGAAAAACTACTGTGGGTTTTCTCCCTTTACTATGCCATGTATAACCTAAAAGAAAGACTGTAAATTAATGAACTCGGAGTTTATGCCAGCTCAACAAAGATAGTTCATCCTTTTATCTTCACCTGGATTAGTAGCTAAAATAGAACTGTTTTCCAATAATCCACAACAGGCTCTTTAAGTATCTTCTCTCAGACTTAAGATAACTTCATTTACTCTAGAATCAATTAATAATATAATCCCTAATACAACCATTTTAAGAATGCTGCTGTCATTTTGTCTGAATTTGTCTTGAAAAAAAGATAAGATTAGTATGGATTGATCAAGAAGAGATCCCAGTGCTCTATAGTTTAAGTTATTAGACTTCACAACATTCATTACTAGGTACCTTTAAAAGTCAGCAGATGTTAGGCATGATTATATTTAGATGATAACAACACAATAGTTTTCCTTAAATGATACCTTGTTGTCTCAAAGTACATGGTTCACAACTATGGAAGTTACAACTTACACTGACCTGTTTACATGAATCTCAAAAAAAAAAAAAAAAAGAAAAAAGACATTTGAATATGGTCCATAAATAAATTTAAGATGACAGAGCATGAAGGCATGAAGTAGAGAAAGAGGGAAAAAGAGGAGAAAAGGAGAAATACATTATGTCTTTTGCTTATGCTTTGGATCTCCATAAAAATTCCATCTAATTTCTTTGATGAAAGCTGACAAAAGTTTTAAAAAAGAAACTGATGCACAAAGGTTCATTCCATTCTAGAAAGAGTCCAGAAGAAACATAGAACTTGAATTTCTAATTCCCAGAATATGCAACTCCTAGCAAATTAGTTTGATACTAAACATTTGTTTTTCAGGTATAACACAGCAACACTGTACCTAGCCAAATAAAATTTGCATTCAGTAACTTAAAGCCAGAAATATAACATAGTCTGTGTCTTGGCAGTGGTAGCCAGCATTAAGCCCAGCTTAAAAAAAAACCCTTTCTTTTCCAAAGGACTAACAAGAGGCACCAATTCTTTTCAACAGGAGTATCCCTGACTGTGTGTTTCAAGTTGAAAATATTTTCACTGAGTGCTTCACGCTCGTTATCCTTGCTGTTACGTACTACACTTTGCAGTAGTTTGTACTGATGAAAGGGTATGTAAATTCTCTTCCCACCAGTATCTACAGAATCATAGTTCTGAGTGGACATTAAGTAGTTCTCTCAACAGGAAGTAGGTGATAGAGGTCATAGGTTCACCAAGGTTGGAAAAGACCTACAAGATCATCCAGTTCAACTGTTCATCTATCACCAATAGATCTCACTAAACCATGTCCCTCAGCACAACATCTAACCATTCCTTGAATTACTTTGAGTGTCGGTGACTTCACCACCACCCTGGGCAGCCCATCCCAGTTTCTGATCACTCTTTCAGAGAAGTATTTCCTAACATCCAGTCTGAATCTCCCCTGGCACAACTTGAAGCCATTCCCTCTAACGTTATCACTAGTTACATGAGAAAAGAGGCCAACCCCCAGCTCACTACAACCTCCCTTCAGGTAGTTCCACAGAACAATAAGGTCTCCCCTGAGCCTCCTCTTCTCCAGTCAGAATAATCCCAGCTCCCTCAGCCGCACCTCCTAGGGCCTGTGATCCAGACCCCTCACCAGCTTTGTTGCCCTTCTCTGGACACACTCCAGGGCCTCGATGTCTTTCTTGCAGTGAGGGGCCAAAAACTGAACACAGTACTCAAGGTGCAGCCTCTCCAGTGCTGAGTACATGAGAGCAATTACTTCTCTGTATGATCCTCTTTCAGACTTCTGCAGTCTGAACAGTCCCAGGTCTCAGACTTTCGTTATAAGAGAAATGCTACAGGCCCCTCATAATCTTTGTGGCACTCCACTGGAGAAGTTCCCTTTTTTTCTTGAACTGAAGAGTTCAGAACTAAACACAGTACTGCAAATGTAGCTTCACCACGACAGAGTAAGAGGAGGAGGATCACCTCCCTCGACCATCTGGGCATGATTCTTTTAAATGCACCCCAGCATTGGTTTTCTTCACCACAAGGGCACACTGCTAGCTCACGGCCACCTGTTATCCATCAGGTCACACAGAACTGTGCAGACCTCCTTTGCAGCAGATCAGTCCCTAACCTATACTGATGTGTATGGTTCTTCCTCCCTGTGTCTAAAACTCTGTACTTGCCATTGTCTAACCTCATCTGGTTCCTCTCTGGCCATCTCTCCAGCCTGAACAGGTCTCACGAAATGGTAGCACAGCCTTCTGGAACGTCAGATACTCCTCTTAACTTCATATAATCAGCAATCTTGTTGAGGGTGCATTCTTTCCCTTCATTCAGCTCACCGATAAAGATGTTCAAGGTGACCAGCTCCAGTACCAAACCATAGGGAACACTGCTAGCTCCGGGCCTCCAAACAGACTCTGTGCCACTGATCACACCACTCTTCCAGTTCTCAGTCCACCTCAATGTCCACTCACCTATTCCACAGTTTGTAAGCTTACCTACGAGGGCATTATTGGAGATTGTGTCAGTAGTTTTGCTGAAGTCAAACCAAGATAAACAACATTCACTGCTCTACCCTTATTTATCCAGCTAGTCATGACACCATAGAAGACTACCAGACTGGTGAAGCACAATTTCCTTTTGGTGAATCCTGTTAACTTCCTTTTCTTCCTCCTCCTTGTGACATAAAACTCTTCTTGCTCGTCTGTGACTTCCCTCACATTATGCTCCTATTGCAGTTTCTCCTCAAACTCTTATCCTGGTTTATATAAAAAAAGGGTAACAATACCACATCTATGCAAAGGATGACACAGAGCGGACTCCAGTCCAATCAGTTTTCACTTTTCAATGTACAACTGAGTGTTGTTCTTTCCTTTATTTGTATTTAACTGTAGGTTATTCTCATTATTTTAATAATGGTTTAATTGTAGGGCCAAGGTGGTAAATACAGCTAAGCTAACCTTCTGGCCAAACAAAGCATAAATTTTAATCAGAACAGCTGTTAAGATGGGAAAATAATCATTTTCCAGGCAGCACATTCTTTTCAAAATGACAGGTGAAGAGTAGGACTCCACTTGAAGGAAGGGGCGGAGTGAAGAACTTGTCTGAGGTGAACACTTGAATAGGATTTAGGCTGGGAAGCTGCAAGGCTTGTCCCAGTACTAACCTAGGAGCCTCACCTCCAGTCTGATGGAGGTTTGTTTGTCATTCATCCACTACAGTTGTCCTATTCCACATTCGCAGAAGCTCACATTGAAGCCATCCCTTCTGACAGGTTCAACCCAGCCCCATGATTCTACAAGTAACTGCACTAATCCATTCTGCTTTCCTACCCAGATGCCTCTCTCTGGTATCTGAAGAACAGGAAGACTCCGCAGCCTCAAGCTCTGGCTCTCCGATGCTACCAGTTTTATTTGAGGAGGTTTATCAGATCAGATAGGCCTGAGTTGGCACTACAGTCCATCGACAGCCAAGATGCTGGCACAGCCCTCTCCTCTTACCACAGCCAATATGTGGGTGAGGTGAAAGGATATGATGGCCTTCACAGTTGTAGGATGCTCCCCGGGCCTAAGCAGATACCTGAGCGCCAGATTTATTTGGGGAGATAGCGCTGGCAATGGCATTCAGTTTCCATAGGTAATATGCAGTATTTCCTCATAAGGAAAAAAAGAAAAGCCTCAGAGAAGTACACCATAATTATCTCAAAAGAATTAGCACAATAGTTGTCTACGTTCACGAAGCAAAGCTATTGTTAGAAGCAGAAATCTATGCATACAGGTAACATGCTGTTCTTTGAAGATGTGTGACTGCTGCTAATACTGATGTAATTTATTTATACTTATTGTTTGGACAAAGCACAGATTCACCTCATATGCCATATGCTACCTTCAAAACAACCTCCCACCACCTATATCCCAGTACCATGACAGAAAAACAAAAAGCAAGGCTTCTTTACTGTTAAACAGTTCAGACTAAGGGCAGAATAAATCCCTCTTCTCACAACAATCTCAGCTGTAAATTCTTTTCTTTTAACATCTCTATTAAGGAAACAGCTGTTATTAATACTGTCTCAAACACAGATAAGACAAATCAGGTTTAGTAAAAGACTTCCTCACAGATTTCTCAAAAGAGATGAAAGGTTGCAACAACAAGACCAACAGAAATCCCAATAGGGTAGTTACTTCTAAAATGTAGGAATTTTTGTACCTCTGAGTTTGAAGAAGCAAAAGGCACTTCTCATGAATCTTTGTTTTCATTGCTGTTTCAGTGCTGCTGTGGTCTTTTCCATGAAAAACTCATGAGAATGGCAGATAACATCAGAATAGTTTCACTCTCCTTCAGATGCCAGATCCCTACCATTTTATTATTATATATATTATATATATATAATTTATTATATATATTATGTATATAATAATTCTTTATTATATAATGATAATTCAAAGAACTTTAAGCATCTTATCTACAGAAAGCAAATATCATTCCTGTTTTTATCATACAATCAGTGTAGCTCACTTCCACTCACCCACTCTCACTCAAATTTTTGGTCTTGTAGAAGAAATAGTTCTGCACATGCACAGTTAGCTATTACTCATGGAAAGAGTTGCTATTACCTCATGGAAATGAGAAAGTCTTACTTCTGACAGCATTCTTGCTTTGTGAACACTGATCCAAACAAAAATGTTAACAGAGTTTCTCCATACTCAAGTTCTAATCCATGAGGTTAACAGATGAGACAATATGATGCATTCAATATTAAAAAAGCAAACCTGCTTGAGGTAGTCTCAACAAGAGGATAAGAATTTTTAACATATAACGATATCATCAAACTCGAGACGCATGCTGAGAAACAGTACAAACGCAGAAGTAGATTTTGTAACCAAGTGGTGACCTATGATATCCAGCCCCTTGGCCAGCCTATGGTCGCAAAATAAAATATTAAAGATGCCCTGCACTAGATCGAAATAAGCAGTGCAGTTAAACACCAACAAAAGAAAATGGACTTACAAACTGATCTAAAAGAGAAGGCTCAAGCCATGGTTTAATACAGAAAAGCATTGAAGAAATAATAATGAATACGAGATGGTAAAACAAGACTTCATCACCCACTGAAGTACAGAATAGTTTGGAACATCATGTCTGTTCTTCTCTGTCACAAAGAAATTTGGGAATTTTTACATTTTTGTTTAAAAGAGGGAATTCCACCCCATGGTGTCTAATTCTGAATGGAACAATGAAGTTCAGTAGAATCTATGCATAATAAATTGCACTAAGTTACTAATTAGCATTTTCATAAACAATACACACATTGACTCTATGATACCACTAGGAAAATTACAAGTTCTGTGAAAATTGTATTTACTTTTGTACACTAACAGAGGGATAACCATAACGTATTAGGAGAAAGATTTGGACTTAATTATTAAATAAGAAGGACAATTATGTTATTTTAGTTGTGTAATTGTATTCAGTGACTGAGTTTTCACACGATTGAGTGTCTACAAACTAGGACGTAGGATAGAAAACAAGAAAATTAAGGCAGCAAAGGAAAGACAGCAAGATCAGATAATAGATCATGTTCCTGAAGGCTGTCACAAAGAATTGGTTACATGATTATTGGAAACTATGCAAGACCAAGACCAAGCTGAATCCAGTAAAACAGCTAGCAGAGTGGTAAGCAAGCATTTTACAGGCTCTGCTCAGTGCTGATATGGCTGTAGCCTGTCATACAAAATCTAGACTATTCTCCATCTTCCATTCAGTAGCGTGTCCTGAGCAGCTGGAATTTGACAGTGATGGCACTACTTCCTCTTAGCCAACTTACTCAAAATAATTTCTCCCATCTTTATAAGAGTGTGGTAATTTGCTCATATTTCCATGGAGAAAAGGTAATATTTAAATGCAAGAGAGTATAAATGAGCAGGTGCAAAAAGTGGATTCTCATTCTGACTAGGAAAATGCTCCATACCCCCTACACTTACACTGAGTCACTGCACATGCAGTCCAATAGCTGAATTATGACACCGCTGTCATTTTCAATCAATAGATACAGAGAAGTCCTACTTCAACAGCCAATGACCTCAAGCCCTTCAGCATAAATTTATGCAACAATAAGCAGCCGTATCTCCATACCTCTACATCCCAAACTATTCATCCTACTAATGATGAATATTTTCCTTCATTTTCTTGCAAATCTTCAGATGGACATTCCTAAATTTTACTTCAAAAGAAAAGATGTCAGTGCGCAAAAAAAAGCACATGCTTGCACCCTCCAAATTGCTTTCATAACTCTTTGCATAAGGCTATTGACCTCTGATGGCTTACTGTACTTAATCTTCATCTAAAGACAAAACTCTTCATAATACTAAGCACTTCATTACAAAAAGCTAGAAATATTTCCAGAGAAGCTACTTTTATACAAACACTGCCACCTCAGGCAGCGGGACTGTGGTTCTTGTATGGGTGGATTAAAAAGAAAGGGCAGTGAATGGGTCAGATGCAGAGGAAGAGCTGGTCACTTCATTTATTTACCTAATCTGCTTGGCTATTGCTGGCCAAGTTTGCTCTTGGAACAATGAGAAAGGCCAATTAATTTATCAATCTGTACTCCTCTCTGCCATAACATATTTTCCCCTTGCCAACAAAAAACGTGTCCATTATCAGCCAGGTCCCTGTCCTCCCAGGCAGCTCGTACAGCTGTATAATTACACTTCTTCCCTTGACAACTTGCATGATTGTTTTCCTAACAGTATATTACTTCGTTAGTACTTTCCAATATACGTTATTTTTAAACTGTCACTTTTGCCCAACTCATCCCAATTCACACTCGTCTGTTTATCATAACAATCATTAATAACTGTCACTCCACGCCATCAATTTAACGAACTCAGTCCCTCATTAGCATGTTCTAGCATTTGTTCCGTAGAAAGGCTGATTATTTTCTACAACAGGCCAAGCCAATTACTTTAGTGAAATGGAATCACATTAATCAAAACTTAACAAGGTGGCAAATTTAAAGATATCAGATTGCAAAAGACAGCATAACTAATATGTCAATGTCAGAGGTACTACGTAGGTATGCAGCAGCTGTACTAAATATATCTCCTCACGAAGGCCACATGAATTTTGACATTTCATATGATCTGACAACTACCAAAGCGATATTAGAAGGCTAGATGCTGGGCTTAGCTGCTCCCAATGACTTCTGTAGATTCTGGCAAGGGCAGCAAAGAAGGAGGAATAAAAGAAAACGGTGACCACGTATGTCCACAGTGCCTGATAGATGGCAGTTTATCATGTTCCTCTATACCAATACATTTTCTCTTACATTTTAAATGATGATGCTCATCAATTATAAACCGACAGCTGCTTCACAGCCAGCTGTAAACATGCAATATCCAGCAGTGTGAAAAGATGCTGACACAACAAATACATATTAGTTGTTACATTTTGGTGTACACTGTACAGTAGATAGAATGTTCTTCCCAGGGTATTTTTCTTTCTATATAAAGAAGAAGCTCAAATTTTTGTTTCTGTCATACTTCTTAAGTTTTAAGTCAAAGAGGCTGCATCCTAGATCTTCACATAATCCAGCAGTTCAACCATTTCCGAATGTTCAGGTTTTTAATGCAGAAGTAGAAGGTAAGCACTCAGCACTAGTCCTACCATCTTGGACAGGAAATTACAGCTTTATTAAACACATCTGAATGCTCTTTGGCTTTCCATACAGATCGTAGCAAATGCTCTTAGGTCATTTAAACAATATTTATTCTAAAAGTGAGATGAACTATCCCAAGGCTTAAAAATTCTGTTATACGTTATTAGGCTTGGTTATATCATGCAGATCATGAAATTCCACAGTGATTCTTTTTTTTTTTTTTACAACTCAAATAGCTGTTTGGTTCAGTTGCCAGGTTGAAAATGATAAATGTATATGATAAAAAAAAAGAACAAAGAAAACAGCCAGTTCTTATAAACCTAGAATATTAATGTATTAACCCATTCCATTCCAAATGTTGTCATGTTAATGTTTACCATGAACAAGTGTGCTCACTTCAAACTGTGTTCTATTAAACATTTGAATTCTGACAAATACACAAATTTACACACAATGGTTAACTTCCTTTAATCTCTGAACTGCCAGAACTTTTTAAAAGGCTGTGTTAAGATGTTTTCAAACTTAAAATCAGAGGACAGCAAGACTAAAAACTGATCTCAAAAAGATAAAATAACAATTCATCCACACCATGCTTTCATATGCGATCAAGTTCATGAAGTATACAGTTAACCATTAAAAAAATTTTGAAAACTCAACAAACTTTCTGAGAAGTTACAGTCATCTGCCCATTGCCATGGTTAACTCATGCTTAAATGCATTTATAAGGAGAAAAATTCCCCTTATATGCAACCTATATTCCTTTTGCTGCAGTCTATGCTAATTTCTTGTTCCCCCTTCACTGAATCTGGAACAACTTAGTTATTAAAAAGAAGCAGTAGTCATTTCTCATATATTGGTATGTTCACCATTAAAAATTATATTGCCAATTTTTAAACCTATCCAAACTTTATTTTTTTTCAATTTCTTTTGTAAAAATCAAAATGGACTTTTGAGTGTTAAGATGGTACTATAACATATACTTGCAGACACTAAAGTAATTAGGACTTTTGCCAAAATATTAAATTAACTGACATATTTAGCCTACTTAGAAATACTTGTCTCATATCAACTGGTATTTTAGACCATTCTTTTAATTCAATTCAAGCGAGGCATTAATATACATCTCACCTTTACCTGAGACCTGTTATTACCTCAAATTTAACCTTATTTGCATTTGAAAGCACAATGTGAGACAAAAGAAGTCCAGATGGCTTTGATGTGCACTTTGCTGATATAAATAAAGCTCTTTCTCTGCAAACAATGAAACTTTATTCTGTTTTAATTGGTATTTTTATGATTACAGGAAAATGAATAAACCAAAAAAGATATTGTTTTAGTGTTTTCTTTATCTCTCTACGCAATTTAGAAGACATCAATGGATTTACCATTTCAGACCTGCTCAGTTCAAGAAAGCCTATTATCTATAGCGTTATTCATCTCAAAAGACTCCAGAAGATACTCACAAGAACACTTCATCCACTACCACAGTGCAACAACACTTTTAAGAAAGAATCAGAATATATTTTATACTTAGACTGAAGAAAGTTCAGACTTGATAAAACGTAGTTGCTCTGTCTGAAACATCCACAACTCTAGAAAAGAAGGATCTGACACATGGAATAAGGGAAGGATTTTCAAAAGCATGTAGAAAAACATGCTCTTTATCAGTAATCCAGCAGTGCTAACAGATCCCAGTCTCTAAACTAAGTGTGATGCAATAGAAATTGCAAAATCTGATATATCAGCTTACAAGAGTACTGACTCCTCTGGAACCAATTTTTCAAGCCTTCAGGTGCCTAATTCCTATGGTCATTGACATTTCAGTATGATTCAGATAATCTGCCCCAGGTCTTAAGTACTTAGGCATCAAAATTATAAGGCTGTCCTGTAACTTCACAGCACCCACAGAGAACAGAAACCTGAATCAATGAAACAGTAGGTCTAAGTATGAAGTAGTTTGACTAAAGGACTTTATTAACAAGAACTAAGTCTTTCTACTATGCGAATAGCTACTTTCTTTTGCAGCTGTTTCTATAGACAGCCTGAAGCATGTATAAATTAACAGACCACACAAGGTTCACCAAACCACCCATTGCCAATCATCTGCTAAAGCAGGATCAGACCTGAGGTTAGGCTCGTTGTACACAGTTCTGCACGATCATTGATGTTCCATCCTCTGCACACAAAAGCTGGAACCAAGTTTTGCTACTTCCATCCCTACCCAGCCACCAGTCTGCTGAAAGAAATAACCTATATCTCACAGGAACAACTATCAGCACCATAGTAAGAAAAAGTGCATTGTCCCCTTTTCTCCACCATAAATACAGAGCTTCCTTAAATATTACTTTAAGGTTAGAAACGCCTGTTAAAAAGACATTATACATTAAAATAGTGGATAAATGTCTCAAATTATTGTTACTAACTGCTGCCATTGAACTTCATTCTATTAATTTGGTTATTACTGAGAAGATATCCTCTACAGCAATAAATTTGTATATTTTTTTCCTTTTGGCTATCTTATTCTTTCATATCGATTAATTTCCAAAGATGACAACTTGAGCTAATCTTTGTAATCATTCTCACTTTGTATGAATAAATTGTGCATAACAATATAGTTGCCTCTGTTCAGAACCATTCAAGGCAGAATATATTTTCATATACTGTATAAAAATTTAGAATTGACCTGCTAAGTGCTACAGTAAATAAGAAAGTTCTCTCCCACAGATTATGCTAAAAGATCCATTGTCATCCATTCCTGTGCACCAGCTAGTTTGAAGTTCAGTATTAACAGACACTGTCTTTTTTAAACCTTACTCTATGAACACGACATTTTTGGACTCCTTCCAGGAAAGATATGGCATACATATTAAATGAGCATCATGACTATGAACCTTACAGCAACAGAAACAAAATTAGATTTCTGAATACTCAGTAATTCAGTTAAGATGCACGTAAAAATCAAGCTCCTGTCTTTTCAGTGTGTGCTGCATACTGTGGCTAAGATTAATCCCACAGGAGTTTTCTTTATTTCCTATTCTGCCTATCTTTCATCTTCACCCCAGACTAAGCAGATGGATGTGAATTCAAAGTTTTCTGATCTTTAGCACAAGTTATGGAGGGTTATCTTTGGCTGTATATCTTTCTGCTGGCAGCACTCCCTTGGTGATGAAGGATTAACCACCACAGCTGTCTCTTCCCAGAATGATGCAGTGCAGCGCTCCTCAACACGACAGCATCACTTAATCTTAATGTCCGCTCTTCCAGCGCAGCCGCGCAGGACAAAGCCAATCAACATCAGATGCCACCAAGATGGACCTACTGCTTGGCCCTGGAGTCTTTCACCCTCACACACCTATTAATCAACATCATCCAGCCCAATCCCAGCGTTCACTTCTTTCAAACCACAGTTAAACTAGCCAGGTTTTATATTAACAGCCTGAGAGATATAGAAATCTAGCTAGAGATAAAGTATGCACACGCAGACCTACTGAGCAAATTCAAACCAAGTTTTAAACCTCCTTACTTACAAACATCTTTACTGAGGTTTAAAGGATAACTACCTGAATTTCTATTCTTATACATTGAAACTAGCTAATGAGATTCTTAGCTTTCACACCTCAAAAGTCTTAAGAGGGCATACGCGCTAAATCTTGATGTTTTGATTTAGAATTGTGCTATCCCACAAATACAGAATCTAGAAGTTCCTTAGTCTTAAACCACACAACTCTGCAGAAACATTAACTCACTGAGATTTATTTGCTCCATTTTAACCTATTGTGTGCAGAGCAGTTACTGTGTTTCCCTCTTCAATCTGCTCCCACCAGTTCCAGAGCAATTATAACAGTTCCTTCTCCCCTCTTTTTTAAAGCTAGCAAGTTCTCAACAGCAAATGCAATAAAACAGTAAATTATAGCTAGAGTTTACTAAACAAATGCAACCTAGTTAAATTTAGAAAAATCTTCACTTTTGCTTACATTTGCAATTTTACTGCTGAACTACTGGTATTTCTTACTTATGCAACATTAAAATGTATAAGAAATCCTCTTGTGTGCTATATGCTGCAACTACTCTTGATTTATAATACCCAATTTGGAAAAAAAAAACCCACGACTAAACCTGATTTAAATCACAGATTACTCTGTAAAACATAAGCAAGGAACTATTCCAAATCCTAAATGTAATTTAAACATATTTATATTTTACAGTGATATATTTTCCCCCATTCCTTGTCTTACTACTGTAAACTTTCTGTAATTATATAAGCAATTTCCCTGAGGTCACAACATTGATCACAGTTATATATTGCTCAAGTATTACAAAACATAACTTGCAATAAAATATTGCTGGACATCACTACATAATTTCACACAAAGAAATGCAAAACTAAAGTTCAAGAGTGCTGAATTTGGCAAAGGGGTGTTTTCAATAGATTATTCATTTCCTCCTTACTCCACCGTTAACTGATTGTTGTTGAAATATCACCAAGAAATTACATTCCCACATAGAGAAACATGCAGGTCTACAGGGTGCAGGGGGAGATCATATGAAATAGTCTAGATGGGAAGCCAAAGCATCTGATCCCTTTTAGATTATTCCTTTCCTTCATCGCGACTTTATTATAATAATCAGTCACCCCCAAAAGGGTCAGAGCAGTATAATACAATGGAAGGGCTCGCAGTATAAAACCCCCACAGGAGTGCAGCTCAGTTTTTAGTGTTTCTGGTTGAGCAAGAGTTCTCCCACACTTAATGAGAGGAGAGTTCACAGTTCTCAATGCACTATGCAAATAGACGTTATTTAGGAGCAGTTACTGTTGGCATGTTGCACAGCTGAGCTGACATACCATTCACTGAATACCAGTTAGCAAATGCAAGGCTCTCCTTTGGGAATTTGCTTATAAAAAGGGGGAAAGGCAGAACTGAAGATCAGGAGAAGGATACTTTAGTTCACCCCACAAAAGCAGCAGTAATAAAAGGCTGAAGAGCAGTGACTTTGTATATTAAAGAAACAAGTGAAATAGCAAGTGTGAAAATTTGCATCAATACTTCTGTCAAGCAGGTTTGGTTACCAAAACCTACCTTCTCAAATAAACCTTGCAAATTCAAAATAATATACAGTCACCTCACAGACCTGTCACACATGACTGCAACCAAAGCTCCCTGACTTACTGATAGATGCTCAAAAGCTAAGGCTCAGTCTACGCACACAGCCACTGTGGAGGCTCTGATCAAAACTTCCAAAGTGTAGAGTAGTTCTGCAGTCCTATTAAAGCTCAGTACAAGTTCTAAGTCACTTTCTGGAGATAGTATCTCTTGACCGAAAAAAAAAACCCCAAGTGCTTGTTTCCAACAGCACTGCAGTACAGTCTTGTGCAGTAATGTGTCTCAATTCTGGGAAGCAAAGGAGTTGGTCAAATTCCTCTTCCCCATAAGGATCACGGAACATTGTTCTAATGACTCCAAAAAAGGAAGAGAGATGACAAACACACAAGAGCTGCAAGCTGAGTAATGTGGAACTGGAACTCCCTGTGTTGCTCAACGTTCACATGAAAACACCAACTGCAATCACTTGGTAGGCAGTGAGTCAGATCCAGTCTTTGATTAGTGGAATAAAAATCCTCACAAATCTGTAGAGTACTTAAGAATGCTTACTTCTCAGGAAATTAATCTATTTCCAAAAAAATGGGAACGCTAACAGCGTATTGCAGAAGACAACTTCCACATTGAATGAACATCCAAAAGCCTGTCTTTAAGTCAGGACCCAGTGCCAGGTAAGTACTAGACCTGGACACTTCATTAGCTATCAAGACTCTCCATACTTCTAAGAAGTATCTTAAGAACAACATAGGAAGAGTAGCCACAATACAGCAGCTTTAGTTGATTGCCTCTCAACAGAGAGTGAAAGTATTTTAAATGCTGAATCTAAGTGCCTGCAGTCATCCAGATTTCTAACTCCAGATATTTTTCAATCCAGGCCACTGTCATGTGCATAATATGTTTTTCATATATCCTTCCAGTGTAAGTTTAATATCTTAAATTCAAATCCCAGAATCAAAGTTATTTACATATATACACCACACACTTAAAGAAAATGATATCTTTTGTAAGCTGAAAAGGAGAGAGACCTCATAAAAACAATAGACTATAGCATCTTAGAAATTAAATATATACATGCCAAAGACAACGCAAAGGTGCAACAAAAATATCCAAGAAAAAAGTAGTTATTTCATTTTTTAGCTTTATCCAACAGTAACTGTTTAAAGCAGATATTTAAATCAGAACCCCACCATCTTGAAAACAATTTCTGAGCGTTCTTAAGAGGTCACACAGAACCAAGATTTCATTTTCTTTGAGGGTTTGCACGGTCAAGAGATCAAAATTTCACTGGTGAAATCTCATGCTATGCTGGCACAATGGTCTTTTTCACAGATTGACTTCAAAAGTCCATTGACCAAAGGGACAAAATTCAGGGCATTTCTAAAAAAATTTCATGGATCAGCTTGTTACTATAATTTGAGGAACAGTCCATAAAAGCATCTGTTTTAGTAAGTCTAGTACTACACAAATTCCGAAATTCAAATTGAAAACTGTTTCAAATTTTAATTCCTAGATATCTCCTCTCGTAAGGACTCAGCATCACTAAAGAACAAAAAGGGTTAATTTATCAAATCCCATTAAACTATAATCAAGAGCCTTTGTATTCAGCTTATGCCCTTGCTTGCATTTGTCAAGGGATGATAACAGACGGCTTACAAACTCTCTTCTCATTACTAATTCATTTTTTCACACACCTGTTAATTATTAGCAGCACATAATTATTAACAAAAACCATGCATCAAAGAGGTTATTTGGATATATTGTCACCTACAGCTGATTTATGCCAGTGGAGAAAACCACAAATATATTTCTAAATGTGCATAAAGTCTAGAGGGTATCTATTACTTAGTTTTCCTTTTAAACATATATTTATTTTTAAAAATAAGTGCAATTTTACCAATGAGTAGTTGTTAAGATTACGTGGAAATTATTAATATTATTGGAAATAAAATAATTCAGCAGGTCAAGATTCTCAATGCTTGCAGCTGTTGAGTGTTTAATACTGGCATTAAAAAAATATCTAGAGGCTTTAACTCCAAAGTTCAGGATAAATATTAAGCCCTATTACCTTTATGAAGTTCAATTGCCAGTCATGTCCTCTGTTTCTCATTATGGCAGGCTGCTGCGGTATCTGTTTAACATTGTTTCAAACAAACATAGCGAAGATGAGTTCTGTAAAATTATTAATGAAATTTCTATAAAGAGCATCTGGACACCCACTCATACTGTTTAAGATTACTGTCATTTACAAAAGCACTATGGAAGGAGAAAAGGCATTTTTGAATGCAACTGATGGCTATTCATCCCAAAATATATCATCTTGTCAGGAACATACAGGAAAATACATAAAAGGGCAACCCACTGACAAAGGAAACAACACAACATTTTGCCTCTATTCTTAGATTTCCACACTGTCTTCCTCCCAGCTTCAAAGGCCAATAAATTTTTAAGAAAGGCTTATAGAATCATTAACTCCAATCTGTTAAAATTATTAACCCAATGCAAACCAGTTGGGCAAAGCACTTGGTGGATGCAAACTAAATTTCCATTATTCAGGGGTGATAAATGTTACGTTAGTGGTGCAACAGGGGGCGAATGAATGTGGTATGACAAAGCTGAGTGTCTGATGTTACCTTCTAGGCCAGAATTTCTTAAGACAGAGAGGAAGACTTGAGTGTGAGACATTCTCATTGCCTATCTACAAGGATTGGAGATAGCTTTGGATCTCAATACTCCAAACAGAGCGTAGAAGACTAAAAGACCTTTTCTGTAATCTGCACTTGTTAGTAGACACTTAGCACACCCACTGTTCAAATCGTGTTTTCCTGCAAACCTATTTAAAGAGAGATTTAGAGCATAATTGGGAATACTTTTCAGAAAGCAATGCACTTCTAGTTATTTTCCCAAAACCAAAGAATTTCACTTACTAAACTTAAAATTTTAATATAAAAAAAAAAACCAAACCCTCCATACACTGTCACTACCAGGAAACAAACAACAAGACTGTTTTGCTGTCACAGCCATCACAGTCACGCAAAGAAAACCAGAAGTCTCTAGATGATGTACCTTGATGTAACTTGCAATCCAAGTTTGGTTTTCAGCAGGGTGTTCCTAACTCCTCTCAGAAGAATTTAGGAGTTCATGTTTTGTGCTACAACCATTTTCACATGGTTCATGATCACAACCGAGCAAATCTGCCATTGTCTACCGAACACTGTGTGAATATAACTCAGAGAAGTACAGTGCTTGGAAAACTGGAAGCAGCCCGTGATTCTGCAGCACCCTCCTTACCTTTCCTTCCTTAGGGCTACTCATGTTAATCAGCTGTAGCTCTCTACAAGAAAATGTTATTAACCCCTGATTTTTCAAAGGCATTAAGTAAAATCAAACATTACAGAAACAAAAGACTTAAATTTTAGTATTAAAACTGTGATCAGAGTATTAAATATGGCATGAAAGACTTTAATTGGGTACTGTTAACATTAAGTTTTAATCAGCAGCAGAATTGCCACTATAGTTATTAGCTCCACTCCTTTCAGATAAAAGAGTTTTTAGTACAAACTAACACAGATATAAAAACTCAAGAGCCTAAGGATTCGGCTGCAGGGAAAGTAATCAACATTAATTGAGAAAATACTTCTTAAAAGAAAAAAGTTGCTTCAGGACATAAATTCAGGGCACATGCAAACCAAATCCAATGCCTCTTCTGAAAGTAGGCTTCCTGAATACTTCACTTCCTCATCTAAAAAAGAATGAGCTGAACATTAACTAACCCAGTATTCTGCACTTAACTGAATCGTGCTACAAGTGACTAGAAAGGAACGTACTCAGCTTTTGGCAGAAGATGACATTCCCTGTTGAAAAAGGAACCAGAAATGCAGTCTTATGAAGTATGCATAAAGGACTCTTCTGACAGTTTCAGAATGTGAAGGAGGAAAGACCTCAAATCAATTCTGTGCTAACACCAAACAGTGGTAGCAGAAAATGAATAGGGGATCATCTAATTTCATTTGGAAACAAGGAGACAGACAAAATATGCATCTCAAAAAAAAAAGTTTAGCAAAATAACAGCAATACAAAGAAAATCTCTATTGAGCAAGTTTCTCTTTTACACTAAAAAAACCTACGTGTATTTAGCCTTCTTCAAGATAACACTTCAAAAGGATTAGGGGAAACTGAAAGGTACTCAGTTTATCCAATTATCTCCTTTACACAAAGAGAGTGCTCACACATTAAAATTTAACGTGCAAGGACAAAAAAAAGTTCAAGAAATTAAAACCTCTTCTTTGTTCAAAAGCCTTGCCAGTTTCTGTTCTTCGTGATTTATTTAAATAAAATGTTAAATAGCAGGTGTTAATAAAATTACACATGTGATAAAATGACTATTCTTTTAAAATCTGATCTGTAATAAATTTTATAAATTCTGATTGCTAGTTATTCAAGCTGTCAAAGCTTTGCCAACAATAGCCAGCAGAGGTCTATTACTGAAGTAGTATTAATATAGACATCATCACCAATTCAAAGCAGATAATAAAGGACTGACACATTTATTATCATTATTAATTAACAGTTTTCTGAGATGGAATTAAATCAATATGCTACTCTGATATCATTTTAACTAGTTATGCAAATCAAACATTTAGAGCCCATGAAAGGATATAAATGCCATTCAAAATTCACTTCACACTTATTACTGTAATATCAGAACTTTCAGGCTTTGCTAGTAAAAAAAAAAAAAAGGACTTAATGCTCATTTAATTACACTCAGACATAAAGCTTATGGAATGAAAGTTGAAATAGCTGATTAGTTAGGAAGTCACAGTAAGGCTATAACACTGGGGATAGACAATGAGATAATAATGTGAAAATGCAGAGCTTTTGCTCAGAGTTGTTCTGGCAGATCCTATTAAAAAGAACAATGACATGTGTAGGAGAAAATGTTTTAAAATTACAAAGTTGAAGAATCTTTCCTAAAGCTAGCAGAAAAAAAGAAACCATTAGTTGTCACTTATATAAATAGAAAAATGCTACGTTAAATCATGCAATATTTTTTTTAATTATGCAATTACAGTATTTAATCTTTCTGATGTAAAACTTTAACTATTTGTTGGCATAAACAACAATGTTAGAGAACGTTCTTGCTCAGAAGATCTGCTCTCAGACAATCAGCAGCACCCAGCCTGGCAAAGGACTCTTGATGGGTGCTACTGGGGGTTGCAGCATAGCAGATGGATGTCCCTCCAGCAAGCTCTGAGCTGAGACCACGCTAGCTAGTAATGACAAGCCCTGAGTAGCCACAGTGGACAAGGTATATCAGGGGCCTGGTCACCCCATTCAGCAGCATAGAGGAGCACTGAGGAGCCCTCATCACAAAGCCATCTGAGGGCAACCGATAAAGAAGAAAGGAAAAATAGCTGAGAGAGAGAAGGGCACTGAGACTTAAAGTGCTGTGTGTGGCCGCCATTTTGCGGGCGTGACATATCCTCCTTCACTTTATTCGCAGGTGAGTTCAACAGGAATCCCAGCAGCTCAGGATCTCAGCAATTCTGTGCAGTCAGCAGGGCAGATGAAACTGAGAAAGACTGAGTTTTGCCTATTCACTGCAAATATCCATCAAACCATGACATTTTTCAAAATGATTACGGAATCTTTACCTAGATTTTTCCCTCAGATGTCAAGCCTCTCATAGCTTTGCTAACAGCGCACCTGACTGACTTTCACAACACTGCATTAGGCTTGAAGTTTAACATGGAATTCAGCAAGACTGAGAGAGAGGAGGGGAAGTGACAGACTTCTCACTTAAAACAGTGTCTAAATTTATCATGTTCACAAAAGGAAAGTTTTGGCAAGCAAAAGGGTTTCCACATTCAGTATGCTTCATACTCCAGGGACAGTGCTCTGCCTGGTTCTCAAAGTGAACAGCTGCAGAGATTTATACACTGGAAGGAACTTTTGCTCACTGTTGAAAAGCAGGACTTAGTGGATGAGATGAAATTTTCAAGAGGCTAAAAGACTAGATCAGAAAGGTATCAGTCTGCAAGCACAGAATAAGGTAACTCTGCTTTTACTGTTCAAACTATGAACTACAAATTAAGAAGCAACAATCTGTACAAGTAGAAGCTTGGAATTTTAAAAACAGCAAAAAAAGAACAACATTTAATGCTCCTAGAATTACATTCATTTAGTCAACATGTGGGTGAAAACAGGTTTGCTAAATTGTCTGGCAATCAGTCAATAAATTGAGAGCAGCCAGCTTCCATCAAAGGTAAAGGTGAAGTTAAGCCTGGTCTCTACATTCCTCCCTAGCTCATTTTATGATCAGAGAGAAGCCTAGCTAATAGCTGAGGAGAAAAGTAAACCTGTGAACTGAAGACAGCTGAGCTCACACTCTTCACAGAGGGACTCACTGTGGTTGACATGTCACAGAATTTTGTAGCTGGTCAAATCACTAACTTTCAAATCTAGTGAAAGAAAAAATTTTCTCTTTTTGCACTGTCGGTACTACAAAAAGAGAATATGCCATCCTGTGATAAATCTCTTCTCCACTCTGCCTCAAAACATTTATTTTAGGTACAGAATAAAGATCTGAATTGCATGCCTAGAGCATACTCACAACCCTAAATACATGGTCAAAGAACTTTTTACTTGCTGAACAACACTTCAGTGTGGTAAATCTGTCAAACATTAGTCGAACCGTCTGATAGGATCAGTTATCAGGTGAAGAGAGTGCTACAGACAGCAGGAAGAGGAAGCAACCTAGTTGTGTCCCTTTGAGCATACAAGGAAGTCTAGACAACATCTTTTTTTTTTTTTTTTTTTTTTTTTTTTTTTTACAGTGTGCAGTTGGAGTATTTTACTTGTCATTGACCTGGGTTTACAAAATTATTTGGCTTGGATCTTATCAAGGCATTTCCTAAAGGCATTCTTACACCTGCAAGAGCACCCAGTAAGACTAGCATAAATATTCACTGTCTTCATATCTGTTATGTAAAAGAAAAAACAACTTTTTCAAAATCCACGTCTCATCATCCATTCTGGGAGTAGGGTTATAATTATCTCAGAAGTTAAAATTATTAACAGCTGCTCAATATGGAGGTAGTAAAAGGGGGAAGCTTTGCACCATAGAGAGAACTGGAACAGCTGGGCAAAATCTTAGCTGCCTTTAAAAACCTCATCAATCCCGTAACTGACACTCAAGTGATAGCACCTTTCTGACAAATATTCTAAGACTATTGCCCTCAGCTCTCTAATGTCACGTAGCAGCTCAAGAGGAGGGAAACAGCTTTGTCACCAGAAAGGTTAATAATATGCACCACAGTGTTCTGCTCAGCATTGTGTTAAGCATTACTACAAACCACAAAAAGAGGCAGGATAAATCAGGGCCAGAAGATGAGCTTGGTGTACGCAAGGATGGCATAAATTGACTTAGCAGGTTGAGACCCAGGAATTTTTTCAGTATGTGAAGCATAGGGCAATGCTAAACAGAACAGCTACCAATAAAGCTCTTCTCTGAAAGCAAAGAACAAACCAAACTGGCTATTCTGACTATCCGCTCATCAAGTAAATTCCCATCCACCATAACAAAGCACTGCTACAGTTATAAGTTGAAACCAGGAAACAAGGATGAAAAAAAATAAATTATAACTTCAAAGAAGGACAGCATGATGTTTGAAGACTGACTTGAAGTAAGAGTAAACTCGTGGTGCCCTACTCTTTTTGCTGCACCTAACCCAGAAGGGTGTACATCAAGGTAAGGTGCAGCAGAAGAATGGAAGGGTCTTTCCTTGAGCACCTATATTAAAATCTGAGTAGGAAGGAGGAACCTTGGTTAAGTATGGGGAAAGTCTTCCTCAGAGCTTTGTGTTCCATTTCAAACTGATATTTCCTTTACCACACACACAAAAAAATTAAAAAATGTGAAGGAAAGTTCTGCAGGAATGGGTAATTGCAGTGAATTACCAATAGTCACTGTAACTGTTCACCTTCTCTCACCTTCATGTCAGTAAAAAGAGGAAATGTTTTTCCCCTAAGCTTATTTCTCTTTAAGATTTTCTCACAGAAAGCTGGCAGAAGAAATTAGGTATTCTCCACACGGGTTGACAACTTATGGTTTTAATTCTGAAAGTTTTCATTTTGCACAAGTTCCTACTGTTAAAGTAAAACCTATGCACAATAGTACTGGTGGAAAATGGAGCTGAATTTTGCATGAAAAGATGGCAAATGAAGCATATACACAGCAGCAAACATACATAGAATTTTGGCTGTCGTCATGATGCCCTGTTCAGTCCACAGTCATATAGGATAGTAGCTGTATAAATACAATCATCAATGGCACTGAAGTAATAACTTCCTTTAAAAATAAATAAATAAAAGGGGAAAAAAAAGAAAAAAACAAGAAAACAAGCAAGCAAAAGATATCAACAGACTCCAGTACCGTGCCTTTCAGCTCTTAAGAATCCCATTCAACCAGCTATCACTTCTGCACAAAACAGTAGATCGAACAGAAGTGAAAGAATGTTTTAGTCCAAAAGTTTCTATAACCTAGAAGGTCAGGCTGAAACCCTGCTTGGGTCAAAAGGGACAATGAAATGCCAGATCCCTTGCTATCACTCCGGTTGCATTATAACACCACTGCTCCTTCAGTGCATATCTGGTAATGCTATGGAAAAAAAAGGCCCCAAAGTAAAACAAATCAGAGTATGCTTTGGCCAAGACTAAAGATATTAGAAGAGCTGAACATAATATTTGCTAATCATTTCTCAATACCTCTGGTCTAGGTTGCTTGCATGCTAAATCATTTTTATTTTTATTTTTTTTCCCACGTGAGCACTATATACATTCACTGAGCAGCAACAACACGTCATCCTCAATTCCAAAATGAATCCCACAGACTCTTCCTCTCTCTCCTCTCCAATACAAAACCTCCAGGCAGAGCTGAAGAGTAGAGAAAAAGACAGATGTACAAAGTGAAAAATTTAGCTACTTCCTAACAAAACAAAACAAACAAAAAACAAAACTATGACTAAGGTTACAGAGAAGATTTTTTAGATTGTTTGTTTCTTGTGGTACCTCTTCTGGTAGACAGGAAATGCTAGATGCCCTAAATACCTAAAAAGCAACATGCTGTCATCCATAGCATACATACCAATTTAAAAAACTATAATACTTGCAAGCTACGCAGAGTAGCATAAAGTAGTACCCTCCTTCATAGCATTAGCTAAAACTGAACATTTTTTCATAAACTCAGTGCCCAGTTACCAGATGCTGTAATGATCAGCTGGGAAAATAGAAAACAGAATTACTAGGAGAACATTTAAAAAGAGAGGCTGTCTATCAGTCAATCTATCTGTTAAAGAGGCTTTACTTTTGCACTCAAAAACTTTGTGCAAGTCATTTTAATTAAAGATATTGGATTCCATCAATATTTGTGGATATTTCTGAAAACTTCACTAAATTTCAAATACATTTAACACGCTTGCCATCCTGATTAAAATCTCAACAAATCAAAGCCTCCAGATGAAATCAAAGTCGCACTCTCCTGATATCCTAAAATCCTTTACAATTAACTTCACAAATTCTATCCTCCCTGACAATAAAGCTCTGCTTCCCCTGCTCAGACAAAGCAGTGACCTTTCAGGAAGCCTGAGTAAGGAACCAGGAATAAGAACACAATCAGTTGAGTAAAGAAACCAAAGAATTATTCTTCTGTAAGTGAATGAAAAGAAAATCAGGAGGCAATAGAAACTAACTTGATGTGAAGATGAGATCCAGGACAACTTCAGCAAGTACTGAAGAAGTGGGAACGGTGTTAGAATGGTTAGATGTGAAAAGGTAAAGAGCCAAATCATAAAGGCAGAAAGAAAATCTTCCTACTTCACTCCGTCTGCTACATCAATCTTCATTACAGATTCTGACAGAACAATTCCAAATTTCTTTCTGCTGTTATATCTTCAGATATCTGCAAATTGGCTTGAGATCTTTTCCTATGCCCACCAAAAGCACGGATGACAAGTCACACACGCCATTCTGCACCAACTCTGGTGATACATACACTGCACAGATTCAAACCCACAGTATGCAATATGCAGAATGGGGCTCATTTCCATACATGGATGCCTGTTCCAGGAATCCTGTCCAGGGTGCTTTCTGAGAGGTGTCACATCACTCAATGACATAGATTACCTGCCCACTGAGGATGCAAAGCTGGGAACACCAACATGGCCAAAAGCAGCCTTAAAGGCATCTTGGACATCAGAACACATCTGTTCAGCCTGTTGGCCATCAGGACTCCCAGATTCTTTTCTACAGGACTGCTTTATACAAAATCAAGCCTATGACAATATTTCTGTAAGGGCTATTCCATCCTCAATGTAAGACTCGGCATTTTGTTTTGCTGAACTCCTGTAGCATTTGGTAAGTTTTTTCCTGTAGGCATTAATGCTTTTCTACATTCTTCCTCAAGTAAAGCACAACCAAAACATTATTTAACTTCATACCTTTTGGCTATTTCAATAAGACAATATTACCTCAAATAATTGTTTTTATAGTACTGAATCCAGGGAAACAACATTAGCAGACACACTCATCAATAATTATAACAGTATATTTACCTATACTTCTACTCATTACATTATCAAGCAGCTGAAATGTTAACATAGTAACATCTATAACAAATGTAAAGCCTAAAGGTCACTGTGAATGCCAGTACTGTCATCCTAGGGAAATGAAGCATAGGCAGGTTAAGTGACATGCCCAAGGTCAAAAATAAATAAATAATAAAAAGACAGTATCAGGTACTCATTTCTTGTACTGTCATCACAAGAGACTATTTTTACAAAGAAGAATCCAATTTTTAATGTAATTCTAGGGAATAGTTAGTCTTCTGATTCCTTACATAAATTTTAACGGTGCAGGCACTTTTTGGAGTCTGTAACTCCAGCTAGATTATTATTAGTCCTGCTTTAGTAAGGAAGCAGCAATATGATTCTTCCCTGACAAGAAATACCAGCATAATTTATTGCATTATTACTCCTCTGAACTGAAAGCAATTAATTACCTCCAGCAGGATGCACAAGTGAAAATTCATCAGAGAAATGTGATGAAAAATGTACCCACTGCTTTAAAATAATAGGTACTTAATGGTTTTTTGTTTGCTAGCTAATCTAGAGCATCTTATAAACAACTAAGGACTGGTTATCAGTTGCAAAACCAGTTTTTCTTGCCTTACATTTTCCTATCTTCTGTAATATTAGAAGAGAGAATGAATGCCACATTCATAACAAATAAATCAGGTTTTTTTTTCCTCACTGTGATAGGAATCAGTGATGTGTTTGCATGTACAATATATAATAAATATGCATGGATTTATGTTGCTAATGCTTCTTTTTATTATCAAACCCAAACTAAGAACTTTGCGGGAAAATTTACCAAACTTATTCTGCACTTTCACAGCAGAGAGTTTCCTATGTGTTCTATAGGAAGGAAATGCAAGATTTTGCAGAAGAGAAAAGAGTCCTACAAACATACATATTTCAGAAAGCAAGTATACTTAAATCTCTATTTCCTGTACATTTCCCTTCAGGTTCAAAGTAACAGGAGAAAACAGAAACAAAAGTGTGTTCTATGTTAATAAATTGGGCATGTACATTGAAGACAGACAGAGCTAAATTCATTACATTTATTACAGCTTTTTGAAATTATTCACATCTGTATGATTCGGTAATTGTTTTTTCTATGAAGTTATTGGAGTAATTTTGCTCTGTATATTCCCGATCAATTCCTCCTCTCAAGGGCACAGTTGAAAAGTGATATTTGAAAACGGTCCCTGATAGATTGCATGGTTAGTCAGCAGCAGAGACAAACAACCTAATCCAGCACAAATTAGTTCGGCTGCCAGCAATAGTTTTATACAAAGATGTAAATTATGTTGTCAAAATCGGTCGCTTTCTAGCTTGCTGCTCAGCTAACAAGAAACCACTTTGGCTGTTAAAGATGAACACTAAGCTTTTCTCGCTTACAAATTTGCAAATCTGCCACTTCAGCATTCTGTTAGCCACAAACAAAACAGGCCTCTATAATTGCTTCCTCTTCTCTGCAATGGTATTTCTCTCATTTCTATTTCTCTCAACAAAAATAAAAATCATAAATGGAATTTCAAAAGTGTAGCCTTGAAAATTTTGTGTTTTTTTTTTTTAATGGCAAATAGGATGGCCACAATCACCTACTGTTAATGTTTCTATCATATGATGTTATCCTGCTGCAAATATCAGCCAGACATACCAAAAAGGTTAGGAGATATTTACTGTATAAACACGGCATCCACTGAACTTCTGAACAGAGCATAGATGCCTTAATTAAGGGAAAACCCACACATCTGTTTTAATATAAGCTAAACTGCCTTTGGAACTGCTCTAGTTGACAATGGTCCATCTGTATCTATTATTTTGCACATTGCTGTTAAGGGTAGAAAATAGATATACTATTATTACACCAATCTACCCACTTTAAACGTGAACTAGATAGATCTCACATTTGTGTGAAAATAATAATGCATTATAACTGTAATTATATCCACAATAAGTCAAATAAATAAATTATAAATTACAATTACCCTTTAAAGTTGCTAGTCACACTATTTGCTTTAAAATTAATTGCAGGTGCTCCTGAATGTTTTATTACAGCCCCAAAGTTGTATATTTCAAAGAACAGTACAGACGATTCCTGTTTATTTGTTAAATTAAAGCTTTGTTGGTAAAATTACAGCTTAATTAATATTATGGGTACTGTATAACAAAATAGTTCACCTTGTGCATAATTTATTTCCACATGCATATCTCAGTACAGACCCATTACAGCTCTAAGGCAGCTAAAATAAAATATTCCTCCTTTGCTGGCATTTTTCTAAATAGCAGTTCACTAAATCAATATTATTCACTTGGTATTTTTAAAAGCAGTGTATCTTAATAATTACACAGCATTAGAGTAGGCAATAATTTCACTTGCTAAGCATATTAAATTTAGCAAACCATCAGTCAAATAGTTTGCTCTTCTTCAGAATTTGTAAGCAGAGAGTGAGGGAGTTTGGAGCCATGTTACTTTGGTATAAATGTCACATATAGTTTAAGGCTGTGTATGTGACTCCCTAAGCAAGCACAGTGCCATATATCTTTATTAGTTTCATTGGTCAGTGCAGTGACCAGTTGTTTATACTCATTACACAAGACAAGGTGAACCATTTGGCACAAGCCACAATCACAGCTAAAAACATATGACTTTGCAGAAAATAAAAATTGTAGAAAAAACTACACACAATGCTGTACATATACTGCAGAATAAAATTTATTTGCTATAATGCTGTTTCAGGCTTCCAGTTTCTCAGATGTGCCAAAATGAATCTTTTTTACTTGATTTTCTTTTCTTGATTTAATGCACAAATAATACTAATAATTTCACTACAGCTCATCATCTGCTTTATGGAAAAATAAAAAAATAGTGTTAGTTAAGCCAATGAAATAATCTGCAAGTTATATAACGTTTCACATAAACCACTATCACTGAGATTTCTCCTAACACAGCTTTCTTTCAACTCTGTTGAAACACTAGCTTCCTAAATTCAGTGAATGGAATGTTATCAAACTGGTGATGTATTAAATCAAACTCATTATAAATTACAGAGTCATCTATATTTTCTTGGCACTATTTTGATTACTGTCTCCTATACTGCCATGCACTTTTCATCACACACACAAAATTATTTCCTTCTAAAGGGGAAAAAATGTCTATTTTTCCCACTCAAATTTTTATGGTGATTTCAAGTCAATCTGAAATAAATCCTTAATTCTTCTTCCTGAAATAAAACAAGACAAGTGCCCTGGTGTTAAAAAGGAGAAGGGTCAAAACTGGAATAAGGAATTCAGAGTGTATGTACACGGTTTTCTCTCAGAAAATCTCTGATAGACCAGCCTTGATATTTGCAAGAATGTATCTTGCATGCCAGCTGACTGATGCTCACTGATAGTCACAAGGATAGAAGTAAATCTGGCAACAGTCGTGTTTCAGGGATTCTTCCTTCCTGATCTTGAAAACAAGATTAACTGCAGCAGAGACTAAAAGTATAGAATACATGGTACTGTGTCTGGGGGTAATCTCCTTATGATATGAGAAGCAAGAGACGAGAGTCTGGAAATGACAATAGGAGTTGGAAACAGAAATAAAAAAAACAGTTTTGGAGGGGAAAAGTTAACAGAATAAAATGGAGATGATTACAAAGCATGTGACAGCACATAAGAGTGGTGTTTGGGTACAGAAACCATGCCACTCAAGGGATACAGTGGACTTGCTTTTAAGATGTGTAAGTAGAGACTTTCCCCAAGAATATCTAACACATCTACAGAAAAACTGAATCCAAACACGTAATAGAAAAACAATCAGCATGCTGAAAAGTTAAGTTCTTGCTCACTCTACTCATTTTCAGGAAAGGAAGGCTTTGAGAGTGCGAATACGGACAGATCATTTTAACTCACTCCAAGCCATTTCTCACATAGGGAAGGATAGCTGAAACATGCACATATATTTTATAATATATGATATAAATAGAATTCTCCTTCCTTTCCTCAAAACTCAATATTAACACTGACTACAGTCTCAGCTAAAGTAGACATTTCTTAACTAGACAAATTATAAAAAAAGGAAACAGTATAAAGAAGAATGCATTGTGTCTAGCCATGGAGGAAAGTCTTCATATTCCCAGTTGTTGCCTTCAGTCAAATCAGACCCAGTAATCTCACCCGTGGCCTAGTACTTGCAGTGGAAATTTCAACTTAGCAACATTTCTGCTAATAACATCTAAAGTAAAATAGTCAATCTTTACTCTAGAAATGTAATTAGCGCAAATTTCTTATTAATCCAAAGGCTTGGTAACTACTGGCCCAAGCCATTATTGATGGGATGTCTTAAATCACACTGGAAACAGGTTATTCTCCTGCAGAGGAATCATAATCATTCCATACTAGCAATACTAAGCAATCACAGAAAACAAGTTCTTAAAACTCCCTAGAAGCAGTATTCCTAGTAAGATACCAACAGCTTAATTAGTCTAGTTAATGGTTAACTAGGTAACCATTCGAGTTTTCTTTTTCTATTTTTTCCCCCCATCTGCTCACAAGCAAATTGAGCAAACTAAAAAAAGATTTCACACAGCAATGTACATAAGTTGCTCCAAAAGTAATGCCTCCTACCTCTTCCCATGGAAACTAGAACAGACATGAAGAGCATAATAACAGTATTTTATAGTGTTACCAGAAGACATGATTCACTGTCATCACTTCTGAAATGCATCACCAACAGCCTCACTGTGTTCACATCCACTGTTTGGTCTCCATAAAGGTTAAGCAAGCATCAATGAATGTCAGAGAGCGCCATTTTTTTCCACATGGAGGAATTCAGTGACACCCATTTGCTCCTTACACACTTTGATATCAGATGCCATTCTGTCAGCCTGCCACTCTGGTGCTATCTGTTGCACAGCAATAGAATGTAATGGGATATTGGCAGGAAGGCTCTACTACTGCCACATCGCCAACATCTGCATCTGATATTGTGGGACATCGTCATAAAATAGGAGACGTTACTTTTGGAGCAGCCCTTATGTTACCAAAGACATAAGCAAAATGGGGAGAAGGGGAAGAACTAAACCATTTATGTACAGCAGACACTTCACAAGAAACTGTAACGCAGTGCGCTATGGAGAAGGACTGTGAGAACCATACAAGCTCAAAAAATTGAAGAATTTTTATAATAAGAACAAAAAGCACAAAAAGAAAAGATTGTACTGAAAATGAATTGTGCTTATGATAGCAAGAACTGTGGTTTTTGTCACAGAGCACCACAGGACTGCTATTCTACAGCAGTAGCTTCACCTTCACCTGCTGGTTACAAGTACTTGGTTAAAAGTTTCAGACTCTGAAGTCCTCTAAAACAGTGATGAAAAAACATGTTTGCGTTGCTTTTATTTTATTTAATAATTACTCATTTCCTGAAGTTAATTCATTTCTTGAACTACACTGCCATTGCAGCACCTGCATGTTCAGAGTCACGAACACCATCAACATGCAGTTTGATGCTAAGACACAAATACTAGCAATATTGGATATTGTAAGCCATCCATACCTTCCTTACCTGTCACTACTAACTGACTGCCATACCCTCAACTTTCAAGCTATTACTGCTTTACGAAATAGATGAAATTAAAATACCAAAACCACTTGTTTGATTTAGCATTAAAAGCTTAAAAGTTAGGTCTCTTTTAAACTTCAGATATATTATTATATTGTATGCATATATTCACAGTATTGTGTTCTAAAAAGCAAAATTACATACTGTCTTTCTGTGGCAAAATTCAGTTAAAATTTGTTATCTTTGAAGAGTAAGTATTCCTTGACCATTACAAGTAACATGCCGGAGTTTTCCAAGTATAAATCCTTGCTGATAGTGGACTGCAAACCCACGAATGTTTAAATTCTGATATCAGTACTTCTGTTTGCATATTTCACACAGAACATGCATTAAAAAAGCCACACAGTTACAGCATTTTCACTGAAAACTTTTGACAGCTGCTTGACTGTTTACATTTTACTCTTCCTAGACAGCTTGAAGGTTTCTTTTATTTTTTTCCTTTTTTGTCCCCACTTGCCTTTGTTTTTATTAGGAGGGCACTTTTAAAGAGAAGATTTCATTTCAGCCTGAGCTTATCCAAGAAGTAGTCAAGGACGCAGCAACTGCAGAAACATACCAGGTTCCCATAAAAGCTCTCTTTCTAACGGGGAAAGAAAGAGGACCAAGATTTTTAAATGCTTCTTCTAAAACATATCACAGATGGGTCTTCATCTCTTGCTGATGCCCTATGATTATAACGTGTCAAAGTCCAGTCATCTGCAGCATTATTAAAATAATAATAACCTTAAAGTTAGAGTGAATAACAAAGCTACAGTCAGTGAATATGTATTACAACTGTCTGACCAGTGTTTATGTCACCAGATAAGTGCTTACACTCAGGTACAAACAGCCAACTGAGATGTTCCCTTCAAGGAAGATGGAAAAAAAAAAAAAGGGGGGGGGAGGGGAAGGGGGAAGGAGAGAGAGAAAGAAAAGAATTCTGGCAGAAAGGAGCACTATAGTAAGTCCTGTCCAGGCCCCCCCCACATACCCCCCGCTGCTTTCCCTGGACTGTGGTATGAAAAAACAATGGCTTTTCTGAGGCTCTGTGCAGACAAGGCAGCTCTGAAAAAACTAATAGCCATGATTAATGACAATGGGCTAGAGGAGAGCTGGGACACAGCCGCCACATATATCATCCGCTCCCATCAGTCTCTGCTCCTCCCTGCCCCTCTTCCTACTACCAGCAAGGCATTATAAAAACGTCTTATCTGCTTTCGACTTCTTTTCTGAAATCACAGCACTGCTGAAAAAGAAGGGGGAAAAAGAGAGAGAGAGAGACAAAGAGGCAATAGGGTGAACAAGAAAATGGCATGTAAAATAACTATAAGATATTCCAGGGGAAAATGCATGAGCTGTAATCATTCAAGATTTCAGCAACTTGACTCTTCACATGCTGAAGCCACATTTTCAAGGTCTTATCTGCCATATGGTTCCCTGTTTGGATGATTTATTAGGTGTAGAAAGCACACTGATAAATTTTACTGCATTTCCCTGAATAGGCAACCTATGGTGTCAATAACAAAGCTCAGGCCGCTTTAATGAAAACTGTAAGCACCAAAGGGTAACCATTTATTTATGAGTCACTACAGTATTACTAGGACAAAATTTATCTTCCCTTCTCACGCACTCTGCAGAAACCAAATCTGGTCAAAGAAACAGCGATCACATCCATATGTCAGTGACTTACAAACATGTCTCCTGCACACTGAGGGCTTGTATCCAGATAAACAGTTTCCATTTAATGAGTATTTTTTCTAATGTAAAAAAGGCTCTTAAGTTACATTTTATAACCAAAAAAACGCACTGGAGACAACTTGCACATCTACATTATGCAGCATTAATTTTCTTTGTGCAAGACAAAACTAAAGCCCAGCAAAAACAAGATTTCATTTTAGTGATTTCTATAGCAACAAAATCACTTCAGACAATTTTTTGAAAAAAAAAAAAAAAAAAAAAAGGGAAGCTCCCCATAGATGCAAAAGACAGTGCTTATGGCTCCCATCAAAGATTTCAGAGGATTAACAATTTGACACATTGGCCTTAAATCAAAAACCATATGACTCTTGAAATACCTTAGGGTTGTTTTTTTGTTTTGTTTTTTTCAGACCAAGCTTTCATCTGAAAGAGTATATTGCAGTTGTTCAATTTCACACATTGCATATTACTTGTGTCTTCTTCCCACAAACCCAAGTCATTTTAAGTGCCCTCAAAAATTGAGGAAGATAGCTGGCGTTTCTTCCTACTCACATGCACTATTAGAAATGCAAAGTGAAATGCTTTGGTATCCATCTTACACAAAAATCATCAACTATGCAGACCTGATCAAGATCGACAGCACTGCTTGTTTCTCTTACTCACACATATGTACCCCATCTTTTCTCCTCTTATAAAACAACCAGCAAACCAAGTCACACACACCCTCCTGCATAATTTGGTATGAATACCAAGATTAGCATAAACACAAGTGGTGAGATTTTGGCTCCAACCATTGAGTATCCTGTTTTTCCTGAAGATAAGCAACAGCATATGCTAATAATCAAGTTAGATTTCATTACCGTGTCACTCATACACATACTCTAATTTGAGCCAAGAAGTGCCACGCTGTCAACAGTGGTCACTGCACATTTCAAAAAGCCTTACCTTCACCTAGAAGCTTCACTGGTAGCTTCCAGATGGCAAGCTATTGAAAACCTTGCCCTTACTATCCACCTTTAGCTCAGATACATAACATGTTATTGGTACACACATGTCCTTTTTATTATAACTATAAAACTATAGTGTCAATGAATAGTTCTTGGCAGCAATCCAACCACAAACACAGGATTCTAGTCCTAGGGGGCACAGGTCATGCTGTGTTTAAGGAGCTGGGCAGTTAAAAGACTGCTTTTTGCACGGGTTTTTAACCTCTGATTAGCGTTGCCCGAATACATCTTTCTATATGAGTAAATGAATGCCAGGGTCCCAGAGCAGAGCAGAGAGCCATGCCAGCCCGGTCAGCCTCTGCTACTGTGCCTGAGTGGACAGGACACTGTCGTGAGCAATGTGCAGAGCATCAAGGACAGAGTACCAGAAAATTAATCATTTTCTGAATTACCAAGCATATTCTTTCTTGCTACTAAAATATCCCGTAAGATTAGCATGCCCAAATTACTACAGACAGTTTTTCCTTAGTTTAACACCTCAGCGGAAGCCAAACTGCACACTCTGAAATCCTTGATAGAAACCATAACATTCATTAGATTACTATAGACAGGGCATTCCCATTCCTCCCTCCCTTCTCCTTCACAGAAGACAGGTAGGAAGAAGAAGAAATTATTTTTGACTTCATTTTTAAGTAGAGAGTGGGATGAGGAAGAAAGGACCTGACATCTCAGTATTAAAATAATCTATCCTGCGTAGTCTTGACACAGGTTCTTCTGTATTTTTCACCACTAAACAGAGGGTTCAGCTCCAATTTTCTACTGGTCAGGTAGAATAGTACTCATAAATGTACACCAATGTGAAGTTTAGAGGCTCACAGTGAGAACTGATGTGTTCTAAAGTTTCTTTCCATCCCTATGACTTAGCTCTGAATTCCATAGATTTCAAGCGTGGCACAAACGAGTCAGTCATGTTCATCCATATCCCACTCACATGAAAGACTATGTGCCTTTTTTTTCTCCAGGCAGGTCCCTATAGTTGACCCTGTCCCTTATTCCCCTGGCATACAACTCCCACCAGCTAAAGAAATGAGCCCTAGGAGTTCCTCAGAATAGCATAACCTCTTCACAGTCTTTTTCTAAGTCAGTTTTATGGATTAAGAAATCGACAACAATCACTTTTATTTGGCTTTCCTCCAGTGATATTCTAGATGTTCTCTGAAAGAATTAGAGGTGAAAATACGTGCCAGACTGCTAGTTATAAACCAGGGACAGGATTCTAACCCACCTTCAGCAACAGTGGATGCACACAAATTGTACTCCCTCCAGAAATAAACCCTGTATTGAGCTGCATAGTGATAACCTTCAGCACCATTATAGCTTTCTAGTTAAGGGTAAAAAAAAATATCTCCTATGCTGCGTTTACACTGAGCACTCTTTGGGAGTAGAAACTGTGTGCCTCTGCACAAAAAGAGGCCTGCAACCCTAGTCAGAAATTCCTCTACAGCACTCCATTACTAGCAGCACATCTCTTTTTTACTTCAGCAGATAGAGCCAAGGGGGAGCCACTTGGTAGGTATCTATCTACTCTTTAGGTTTTGATTAAATTTATCTCTCCCACAGTATTTGCCCAGTTTAGAAATAGCCCCAGCACCTTTAAGTTACCATAAATCAACCAGTAACCAGTTGAACAGCACCTTTACACAGATGCACATGTAGGCATGAATATTTTCAAAACATTCTGCCAAGAGATACAACAGCACAGGCATTTTCAGAGTGAGTGAGCACACTGCAACAACTGTGCATCCCAACATGAATCTTATAAGGTCTGCAATCTTATCTGAGTCTATTTTGTAAAATGAGGTGGAAGAGCACAGAGCAATGCCAAGGCTGCAAGCAGGCCCTTCCCCTGCTGCAAAATCACAGCTCACTTTAGCTCAACTTTGAATCAGGAGTATGCTGAAACTGAATTATAGCTTTCTCCCCCCTCACACATTTATGCTATTCCCTACAGACTGTTAGGGTGTCAAATCTGCATAATCACTGTATATTATTTTTCAATAACCATAAAGCAGGCAAACCACTGTGTTGCCTGACAACCATTAGCCAATAAGTGCATAAAGTTCTTCACATTTTTCATTCGGTGGTTATTTCCCCACAGCTGAACTATAAATACAAAATACACTTTTCCTAACTGTTTATACTTGCTTAGAGCATGTAATACTCTTTCTCCCCTTCATCCTCAGCTTAACATAATATACTTGACTACAGATATACCCAAAAATATTACAGTCATGAAAAGATCTCTACACAAAGACTGTGATTTTGGCTCTGGTATTCTGGGTAAGTCAACTGCCCAATAAACATTATGTATGATGGAGATTCTGTCTAGAGAAGAAGCAGGGCAGCACAGAGTACAAGACTAGAAAGAAGAAATGAGAGGGAATGGAGAAAATTTCTCTTGCAGAGCAGTAAACGGCATCATTTTCCATAACCAGTACACGATATTTACTGTATTATTCAAAATTTGGAAGAGTACAAAGGGAAACTGAGGAAACTAAATGAACATTGATTGTTCTAATTTAATTTTTGAGCAAATATTTTGTTCAAATTTTTCTTCCTGTTCACTTAAACTGTATCAATTTTCTCAGCACAGGTCCTTTCAGTGTAGTTGCACTTACCTTCATTATTTAGGATCTGAAATGATAAAACCTAAGTCCAAAGGCATTTCTGTCCAAACATCTGGCATCAGAGTTTTCACAGAATAGACATAAATCAACCAGTACAGTATACAAACTACCTTATAATCACATTTAAAATCAATAGCAACACACAGCAAAACATGTCTTTAGAACTTCTCACTATAATAACTTTAAGAATTGGAAAAATATTTGATTAAAAATGTCTTTTTGAAGAATTCTGAAGGTCAGTTTGTGCACATTGAGAACTGTATAAACTTTGGTTACATAAACTTGCTGCTAAGCTCTACGACATACAGTTCTCTTCTGTATAAAGCTATACTACTATATAGTTGAAATCTAACTACCCATCATAAACACCTTCAGAATGTTTGAAATAGCTTATCAGACAAGATTGTTCACACATTGACATCTCAGGCTGATTTATGAAAGATCAAAGGCTGTAGAGGGTAAGTATTAAGAGGTACATGTTTTATGGAATGAATAAGTTTCCTCATTCTCAGGGAATTTCTCCTATTTCTTACAGTTTTCTTACAGAAATCTCCTATTTCTTATGATTTTTATTTTGTTTTGGTTTTTTTTTTTACTACATATTGCCTGGCTCTCAAGAACACTCTCGTAAAAAGGGCAAAAAACACTATTCTTGCTCAAACTTTCTAGAGACAATATATATACATATATATTTACATATATATAAAATTGTAAACACCTTCAAAACTTGAAATTCAAACACTTCTAGAATTTTAAGAGTAGTATTGGCCTAAGTTTATCTCATACATATATTTATATGAGGTAGTCAGTGACAGCATAGGGACAAACCAAAGATAACTATTTGAAAGATGCATTTTCCTTTGATTTTGAGCCTTCAGATAAACAAAAAAGTTCCATTAAGTAAACTTACCAGATGAAGTCAGTTGAATGAAAGACTGAACTCCTGGATGTTATACAGGCAAAACTGTAGTGACCGCTATGAACTGAAATACAGTTGCTTTTGTCGTTATCAATTACCTTCTATATTTAACAGAATTTAAATTACACAAACAAAAGGCAGCTAGCCAGAACAAAGGAGGTCCATGCTTAACCTTTAAAACTAGTGGCAACTTTCATCACTACCACCACTACATCATCGTGGTACTCTGCTGGCCAGAAAGTCATTCAGAGAGCTTTCTGCTGTTGATCTGTGGTAATGCACTTCCCAGCACAGCACAGATCACTGACAAGATTGCATTTTGGGACAAGCAGTGTAAGCGGAGAAGGAAAAGAAAAAGGAGCAGTTTTATCTCCTTTGGTTCCACAGATGGCAATACAGAGGAAAACACATGCATCACAAGCAATAATACCAAACAAATATCCTCGTGCCAAGAAACACTGAAGAAAAAACAAATTATCACACATGCTGCGAGACAGAGAGAGAACTTACAGAGAAGGCATCTGTAACATTTACAAAAAGAGATGAAGTAAAAATACAGGTTCTGAGTCTCTGTGACCAAGTGACTGTACTGTGGAAGACAGTGCAGAGTCACGACCAGTTCCCCACTACTTGGAAAGAGTTTTGTTTCTTGAAAAACCAATAGAGCATGAAGCAGATGAGCCACTGGTCTATTCTGGGTAAGGTGCCTTAAGCAGGAGCTAGGAAAAATACAGGAAATAGACTGGTGCATAGACAGCCAGATCACAGAAAACCTTCCTTGCAACTGAAGTAGAAAATTGTGCTGCATCAGATCCCATAAAAACACTGTCTAACATTCACTTGTGGTAGTAAAATGAGGTTTAACATAAAATATACCAAATTAAAGACCATAAAGCAACAGAAAGTGGAAAGAAGGCTATTGACAGAGAAAGGTAGAAAGGGATGGTGTGACATTCCAGTAAATTCAAGTTATAATTAATCAATTATAAATTAATAATGAATAATTTAATCAAGTTCAAATAAAGTGAATGAGCAGAACTCTGTTCAAAGAATTGGCTCCAACACCTCAGAAATAAGCTTTAGTATCAATTGTTCTTGAAATCAATATGACAAACTGAGACTAAGCATCAAGAATGACCCAAACACAAACTTCAGACACATATTTCTGATTTTCAGCTATCAGAATACACAACCATTAAAAACTGAAAAGATAAATATTGTTATTTGCAAGATTCAAAATTTTGACCTGATCTTCCTTAGTGTAATTGCTAATAGATCCTGCAAACATTGGTATTGCCTTTAGCTACCTCTTGTTCCACTTTCCAGCTTCTCAGATGGGAACTACGCCTTCAACTCCCCTATATTTCACAGGAAAGTTTTCTTCTTGTAAAGAAAATAAGGATGGGACAGGAGAAGAAACAGCTTCTTGTGATGTGCAACAGGGGAAAATAAAAACATTAAGACTGTAAGATCCAAAAGGCATCAATCTAGATATCCATGTTTTTCTAGAGGCAGCACCCTAACTTACTGTTCTGCCATATAAGTAGAGCAAGATACATCTTCGGGTCCCTAAAGCACTGGGCAAGACAGTACCAGTAAGACACAAGTTCAGATATTTTTTAAAGAGGCAAGTCACAGTGAAGGAAGCATTAAGATCATTGCCCTATTTTTACTGAAACTTTATATAAGTGACACAAATGAATTTCTGTAGAAGTCATGCCCTTCCCCCAGCTTAGGGAATTCTTAAACTTCCTTGGACTAAGGAGGGTGGAAAATATATACCACTAGAAACACATTTATGACAGTTTCAGTAAAACTGAACTGCATGGGTCCATAAGTAACTCTCTTAAAGGCAAGTCAGCAAGCCTGAAAAAAGGTTTCGTTAGAAGCTCCTGTAGGAGTGGGTTTTATGCTTATTTTCCTGTTTGCTGTGTTATTTGCTGACCATTTCCTGCTCTTAACAGACCAAACTACCCAGAACAAAATAAGCTCTGAATGTCAGGGTTACATAACAGACTTAATTGCATGTTATTGACACTGCATCTCATTTTGAATACTGGTAATTCTGAGCAATATTGCACCTAATGTCAACTGAAGAAAAAAACAGTTTCAAAGCAACTTCTCTGCTAGGGAAAGATAAGTAGAAAAAAAGAGAACTGCAGACCTTGTTCATAGAAAAGGATTGGCTTCTATTCTACTACTGAAGTCCTCAGAAAACAAAATTAGACGGAATTATCACACACTGGAACATCTAAAGAAATTTGTAAATGGCAGCTGACAGATATTTCCTTAGATGTTACAACAAAGTGCTGCAAAAAAAATACATACAAATACAATACAAACAAATGTTTCAGATAAAGTTTATCCTACTTGTTCTCCTCGTGGTGTGTTGCACTCTTATGTAGATAAATTTATATAGGCCTCATTTTTGGACACTAATAACTTAAACTCAGACATCAGGTCAATACGATAGTGGGATGACATTTGACAAAAAATATGTTTGCAGTATTATCATCAATAGAACCATAAAAACACTACACATTCCATTAGTGAAATATTTCTATATCCAGTAGTGAAATATCTGCAGATCTCCTCCTCACTTTTCTCTTTTGTAGTCTGTTCAGTCACCTCACGTCTAGTTACTTCCTTGATTAAAAGAATTAAAACTCACTTTATAAAAAAAATTGCAGTTTGAATTCTATTAATCTGTCTTAACACATCTTTTCTACATTAATTGCATTAACTTTACTAATATGCTTTAAATGTACCAACACAAATAGCTTTTCGAGTGTTATAAAGGAATTTGCATCCAGTGCTCAAATACTTTTAACTGCATTCACATAGGAAATAATTTTAAGAGTCCTTATGTTATTTAATTTCAATTAGACAAGAGATGGCTTTCCTACAACAAAACTAGGCACATTACTTGAGAGGAAAACGTGCTGTATAAAAATCAGTTCCCAGGATGCCAGCATTTATCAACTGAGAAATTTGATAAAAACAATTCCAACTTATTCAAAAGCAAGTGTAAGGGGTTAAAGCTGTAGTATTAGCTTAATTACATTTAGCCCCATTTGACCATGTCTCTAATCAGAACATATTGGTCATTGGTTATATCTAAAACAAGGTTGAATTGGCGATTTACTCCAAAAAATTTTTTGTAACTGAAAAGATACACTGTACGTCTCTGTTGTAATATAATTTTTCATCCCAGCTTCAAACACTCAAAGAAGTTTATTTAATAATCATTACTATATTCTGTACTAAAACAAAACTACCAAGTCTGAATTTTCATGTATTAGTCCTTTTAAATAGTGATTGCTGTTAAAAAAAAAAAAGCAACAGCAAATGGCTATAGAAATATTAATTTGCATTTTCAAGGATGTTTGGAAACATTAGTTATAATTAGCAAAACAAGTATTGTCCTTATGACAGCCTTTCTTTACAAATCTTTGAATGTTTGACAAGAAAAGGTCATGTTTTGTAAAATCCTGGAAAGGTCATTCAATAACAAATCACATGAATGAAATCACAAGAGTTCAAGGAGGTTAACAGAAACACCACAGGCATTAAAGCATGTTTTCAAGGTAAACAAGGTAGAAGACAAACAGTCTGCCTCAGCTCTGGAAAGAGCAAGTAGCCTCTAATTTGCTACACACTGTAATTTTAAGACATTTTCTCTGCACTTGGTAGTTTAACACTACAAATTATTTCTCATGTTCAACGCATTTATGAAAGGATTAACAGATAACAGAGCCAAAATATCTAAACATCTCTTCAAATAGTCTAGGTTGACCTTAGTAGATTTTTCTACCTTAATCTTGTGGCCAGACACTTAAAAAAAAAAAACCCAAAACTTAACCTTCATCTCAACTAAATCTCAATCTTAGATCTCAAAACTTCTCTGCTTGAAACTCTGCCAGCCTTTCAGCTAAACACTTTGACCTGCCTGTGACCTCCTATTTCCAGGTCTATTTTCTTCTTTACCAAAAGAACACAACATTTTTCACAGGCAGGAATAACAAAGAGTTGTTTATATAGGGTAATTTAACTACAGGATCAGTGCAGGGAGCAGAGTGATGTATTTGATCCACAGACCAAGAAAAAAAAAAGCACTGCTCGCCAGTGTTAGAGAAAAGCCTATTGAATAGTTTTCCTGGGGCAAGCCAGCAAATTGGGGTTCTTTTCATGTATAGGCACCGAAAAAACGAATTCAAGAATGATCTTGGGTCTCTGTCTCCACAGGGTGTTAAAGCACTGGCCTGCTGCAATTCTGAAGTTTTAGAGTTCTATTATCCTGGGGGAAAAAGGGAGTGCTTATTTACATAAATTCAACATTATTCAATAGAATTTGCTACACAGGAGGAAATCTCTTCTAATACAAAGAATTTAGAATGAACAACTATTCTTAGTTTATCATCATTACACTTGTATTTCTATTTATGACAGGCTGCTCACAAACTTTAATTTATTGTGGACCTTTTTATAAGATTAATTTAACAGGATCGGTTAGACCAGAAGACCGCCTTTAAAGTTTACATGTTCGCTATCAGCTGTTAGTTTCACAAAAGTGAAAAAGTACATTAAGAAAGCACAGTGAATTCTCTCTCAGGAGACAGTGTTTTAAACCCTCACACAAATTCAGAATTTAAACTCAGCTTTAACAGTTCAAGAAAGTCTAAAAATACTAAAATTTCCTACCATTATCATTAGATGCTCCTATGTGATGTCTCATCTGTTTCAAATCCATCCAATAGCAATAGGATTCCAACCCTAAATGCAGACACTGACAGCACAGACAAAGAAATGAGTTAAATATTTAATTCTTCTAACAAATCATCTTGGTAGTGAAGCGGGTGAATCTAAGCAGCTTGGTCCTCAAACTGCCCAAGCTGAACATTGCATTTTATATTAGGAGATAGCCACATGCACGTTGGGTTCATCCTTCCTTGGAACTACCAACAGTTGGCATTATCCAGTTCCAGTAACAAGTTTAAGAGCTTGACACTTAAGCAACCTTTGGACAAAGGAAAGGTGTCTGACTGCAGAGCACCAGCCAAGCAAGGCATCAAAGCTTCACTGTAAGAACACAGCTAATAACACATGCATACTTGCTGAATCCTAGGCCCAGCTCACGGTATGATAAACTGGTTTAGGGTAAATGATTCAGCAGAAAAGTAAAACTGCTAATAAACAAATAAGATCAGCTTTCAGTTACAACATTCTCTTCAGTAGTTTTCCCATGCCAGAGTACTAATCCTTCACAAAAGGGCAAAAAGAAGAACTGGATCAACGTTGCCTGCACACACTTCAAATCACAATACTTCTATCCCATTCTTCTCCCCAGACTAGTTTCTCTATAAGAGCATACTTTTTTTCTAATAACCTGCTTATAACCTTTTCCAGAACAGGGAGCAGAACAAGTATTATAGGAACCAGAAAAAGTTCAATTGGTTGACCGTCATGGACTTGGCATCATGTTTGGTCACTCATCTGAGCCTAATAGCATGAAAAGCCACTCACAGACATGTAGTACTCATAGAAACAAAACCTTGGTATGATTTCCAGATTAAGTCAAGGTAGTCAGGGATGTATATCTTTTACAAGAAGGATGTATGCCTTCAAAGGAATTAAACAAAAAAGTAAATACTAAAATCATGTATAGTACAAAGACTTTACTAATCAACTTATGTTTTATGTTGTCTTAGTTTTTCCACCCACAAATACATGGGCAGAAGATGCAAATAAATACATATCATTAGGAAGAAATACAGCACTGTCTCCTCCCTGAAGACCATGAAAAATACATCTTACCTATAGGTGGATCTCAGTCCATATTCACACAACGTAGTTGTTCATCTTAGCACTATTCATCTGCTGTCACAACATCTTCTGTTCTTCACTATAGGACAGCTCAAGACATAGGACCCATGACTTATCAAAACTTCCCATTATGACTGCTTCTCATTGTCGGCCTTATGGCATTTCTTAGTAACTTTTTATGACTTATGCAGGAAGCATTCTCTAACATATGATCCAGAGCTACATTAGCGTCGTCTTTATTTTGGCATGTAGAGATCACATCTTACCTTTTCCTACAGACTGCAGCTTTGCCTTTTTATTTTGAAGAGCTCAAAAAAGAAGTAATCTAGAAGCGTTACTTGTCCGTTAGAGCTATTATTTCCTTAAAAAGCTGTACCAGTTTGTACTATGACTGATCAAAATGACTATCAGAAACAAGACACCTCATTTTGTCTTTCTTGCCAACTATTTTAGCTTATTTGCCACGAGCACAGGGTATAATTAATATCACACAGGAGCCAGCATTGTCATTTTTCAAATCATTTCCCTGGAAATGTTCTACACCTCTTAATGGCTCTGCTAATGCTGTAGCTGTCATGTTTTGGACAGCTGCGCTTTTGCAAGACAAACTCAGCTGCGCCGTGCACCTCTCTGTAGACTTTTTAGCTCAGTGGCTCAGAGGCCATGAATGCCAGCTGGTAACGGCTACATGGAAATCTTTGATTAATTTTTTTACCTCTAGACGCTGACTGTTGCTCAAATGTCACCTTCCCAGCTTCCATCCCTAGTCAGTATTTTTCCCCCTCCCCATACAGCTTGATGGATGAAGAATCAACTGAATGGGCCAAAAATCTTATGACTAATTAAAGCCAATATAGCTGGCCCAGATGTGGAGAGAACAGAGACTGGAGAGGAGCCAGGTCACACACATGAAATGCTTGATTGTTCAAGAGAAGGAGCTCTTAATGACATTTACTAGGCTGGAGCTAACATATGCTGATATTGTCTCCCTGAACAATGAGGTGACAGAACAGGAGTTAATTTTTGTAAGGCTTCACCTTCACAGCCTACAGCAGAGCAAGCCAGCCACGTTGATCAAATGAAAAAACTTCACATGTAGGAGCTACATAGAAGCTATCAAATGATTAAGAAACTCAGATTTTACGCCGTTTTACTCTGGAAATGATTTGTAGCTGACATTAAGAACAAATCAGTACTGCTCAGCAGTCATCAAGTAAGGTGCTTTTAATTTAACAATTGTTTCAGCAATACGGAGCATCTTATTGGGTCAAAGAACATGACTGATAAACAAACCCAACACACTGTAATTTCTAATACATACAAATGTGTAAGACATCCATTTCTTCTACTTAAGCATCTCTACTGCTCTCCCGTTTTAACTGTCCTGCTCATTAACGACCTTCAATTCTGAGAAAGAAGACTGCAAAGCTGCTTTTTCCATCACATGCAAAATATTGGATAAAGTTATGTTCAGCAGTTCAACAGCAGTCTCCCAGTTGAAACCAGCCAGGCCAGGAAAGTGACACGAACAGGATGCTGCTAAACATCTACAATTCAAAAACACACTATATTCTCTTCTGCATGATTTGCTGCCATTTAAAAGACAATAAACAGCAACTTTAGATTGCTAACAACATGTCATTTAAGGTTTGCTGTTGCTCAACATCAAGAAAAATCAATGCCAGCTCTACAGGGGCAGAAAACCCAGAGAAGTGAGCTCCATTTCAGGTCTGTTTGAACTCATTTCCTTTCTCCATGGTTGCCCCCTTGTACACCCCCTCAGGCATCCCCTCACAGCAGGCATGACAGCTTGACACATTGACAGCTTGCACTGAATGACAACTGATTTGTACAAATTTCAAGCCTTATAAATCTACCTGTCACAACAACAACATAAAAGAGCTTGGACCCAGCAGGTAACTCAGAAAAAGCTTCCCCTGACAGCATTTTCTGAAAAGCAATGGCTTGCCTCCTGCCAAAAATTCCAACTATCATCCTTGTATAACTTTGAATAAAAATTCAGGGCCCATTTTCTTGCCAACAGGCTACCAATCGTCTTATTTAAAGATTAAAAAGAGTGAACAAGAAAAAAAAAGTCATCCAGAGAATTTCATTTTATACTGATATGAAAGTAGTACCACCTGCTACGGCAGGATTACCACACCATTTTTCTCTACTGCGCTCAGACAGAGTAAATGAGCAAGACTTTTTACGGTATTTAAACAATATCCCAGATTGCAATGCTGTTATGCATCCATTACACTGGAGCCGTTAGTCAGTGCCACTCATCCCTCGATAGAAGTTCAAGATTTTCTCACTTTAGGAGGTTTGTTAGGGTTTTATTCTTGCCAAGGGTTGTTTTGGTTTTATTCTTGACAAGCTGTTAAAAAAGCAAGATTGCAATTTCTGAAACAAGTAAGGCTTTTCAAGGTACATTTTGCTGTCCAGCTCTGGTGGAAATCCTCACAGACATTAGTTGAAATGCTAAGAGTTTGGTACTTTTGTGGATAACAGTGTTCTAGAGTAAAAGAATAGAATTCAGTGAGGCTTACAAAGGAATACAAAGGCAATACCATAATTCTGAAAAGGTCTTTCTTGATGGATTTTATACTTAACAGTTTTGAATCCCTGCAACAGGACTCCAAAGGCAATGAAATGCATATCATATTTAAAATGATAAAGTTTGAAATTTTTTTTTTGAGAACTCCCTCTGAGACCACCTTCAAAGTATTACAGGAAATGCCTTAGGACGCACCAAGTTAGCTTCCCTTTAACCTGAAAAAAATAGTGTTAATTAAACAATACCTGTCCATTAGGGACATAAAAAGTTATTTGTGATAAGTGTTCAGCAGTCATAGTTTATAAAGCTGCAAAATAACAGCTTTTTACTAAGCTGCTAGATAATAAAACCAATTAATAATACATGTAGAATTTGTATAAATTACAAATTCAGTCCATGAGACTTGAAAGAAATTGCTTTATTTCGATTTTACTTGGGTATTACTGTCCACATCATTTGCACGATATAAGCAAGTTGATAAAACAACACAGGTTAAGTGCAACTTCATATTTGTAGGAATCACATGCTTTCTCTACATTCACTATATAAGCTAAGATACTGAAAATTAGAGCATTTCCATACTTCCCTGACAAGTCCCCTGGCTTTCTTTCTGTAATGATTCTGTGCAGAATATAGGAACGTTATTACACAAAGTTTTTCTAACAACAAAACAAGGGTAGTTTCAAAACTACACCATGTTCTCTCACCACTCACAGATATTTAATAGTTGCATTAGCTTTGCTTCAGAGGAGGAAAGAAAAAAAGCAGCTATCAGTTTACAAATAGAGAGAAACGAATATAGAACAGTCACGTGAGAAATTAATAGTCACACAGGAAGCACTTGCACCAAAAACTAAGTATTTTACACAAATATTTTCTAACAGAAAATTTTCAAGCAAAGTCTAAGAACCTATCTTCATTTATCTTTCCAGCAGAGTTATAACTCACGTTTCTGTTCCTGTCAACTTCCCCAGTATTGTGAAATGGTAAGAAATAAAGTTTAAAGTACACTGCTGAAGACATCCTGTTTAGGCGCAGGAACAAACAACTATATAGGAGAAATTACAGCACAGGACCTTCAAAACAGGTAACAAGGTTACCCACATTGTTTCTTGAAGACATCAGCCATGAATAAACCGCTTAGAGCAAACGGTGTACCTCTCAGGACTACTTGCTCTGGCCTGCTCACCAAAATGCCTGACCTTATGAAGGAGGAAAAGACAAGTCGCTTCCACAGTTCCCTCAGTGACCGTTACCTTGATGCCAAAGGACTAACATAGTTATCTGAAGATTACCAGTTGCACGTTATGGGCAAAAAATTAGTATTCTGCTTCAATCATCTTAGGTCGATATCTTGCAGAAATATATGGGTATTGTCCTTTCCAAGTCACGGGAATCTTTTTTCTGTCTTCATTTCTATAAACCTTTACTCCTAACATTTTTAAATGGGAGACAACCTCATCTTTATTCTAGAAAAAAATAATACAAGTAGTAAGCGGGCTTAAAAGCTTCTCATAAACTGACAACCACTGGGAGAGGGATTCCACTCTCCTTTTTGTATTTTTAAATCAACTCAAGCAGCATACCGATAGCTGAGCTACCACTGAAGAAAGAATAAGAACAGAGAACTTGTCTGTAGAAGGCAGAACACCAACTTCTTGCAATGCAAGAGCAAAGGCTTTGAGTTTAGAATTGCTGGAGTTGTCTGCTCCCCAGATTTGGTGACCATAACTACAACATTAATTTTTTCCCACGCTGATTTAACAGCATACAGAATCCTTGCTTGAAATAGGCGGTCACAATAAGACCCTCAGGAGAATGCATATTTTTCAACTTTTTTTTTTTTTTTTTTTTTTTTGGAATTTGAGAGGAGGTTGGGAACATATACACACACTGTCCCCAACACATCAATCTTTTCTTCATGTAGAAAACAACAAGACAGAGGTTTTAATTCTCTCGCATACAGGGATACAACCCATTACTGACGGAAAAGGGCTGCTTCATGCCGCAAATATAACCTGCGAGAGGCAAGTTCTAGCATTCCTAGGACCTTGTTCCCTGGACTTATGGAAGTCAGTACATTTTTGCCACTTAGGACCCTCTGTGTTATTTGTAACTGTCAGTGGAAGGGAAATTTGTAATTGTTAAGAGGGAAAGAGCCTGTGCAAATTCTTCCCAGTGCAAAGTGAACAGTCAATCACTTTTATAAGGACAGGAACAACTGAAACTATCCATTCGTATACTTTCCTTTAGTCAACAATATTACCTTTAGTAATCTGGGGAATGTGCATCCATAAATTACAGAAAGTGTTATTGCATTGCTGAATAAACAGCAACATTTCCATCAGCAGCAGTGGCAGCCCCACAAAGGTATAACAAACAGACTCAATCATTTTCTTGTCAAGCTTTGCAATGACTGCAGAGTTTACTGCTGGAGATAATGTTGCTTTCCTCAGCATTGTGTGCCAAACTGCAAACTGCTTATTAAAACAAAACCTCTTTTTCTGAGCAGCATGAGTTGGATAATCACTGCACTCAAGAAAAAACAGGTTTGGTGCCCAGAGGTGGTTAGCAATCAAGCATATGCATTAACATTTGGTTTGTAAAAACTGGTTAAAAAAGGAAAGTGATCTAAAAAGGAATTATGAGAACCAGTGCCCCAGGTTGATCATCTCCCCTGTTAACATATTGTTACAGATAAAAAATTTCAAACTACTGTAATATTCCTCCAAGAGAAAAATTAGCAAAGAAAGACAGGAATGGAACATAAATCAACTCCTCCAAATCAGATATGTTCTCTCTAAAAACTGTTTTTTAAGAGGAACAATTGTATTGCATCTTTGCATTCCAGGTACAGGTGGCAACTTGTTTTCCACAGAAGGAGGGGGTGGGAGAGAAGAAAAGCAAACTTAAAAACTACTCAACTGCATCGGCGATACTGCTGAAGCTCAAATCTGTTATGACCATCCAAAGAAACAGCTTGGCATAACTAAGCTGACCAGTCTCCTGAAAAACCCAGTTCAATTTTCTTTGCTTAAAACAGATTGACAACCATTCTACTTAGTTGAATAACAGGAAAGTCTGAGACACAAATAAGCAAGCTCTGCCATGTCAAGAAAACACTGCTGTAAAGCAAGCCATTATTCCTGACTTCAGATTGGCTCTTTTTTTTCCTCTTTTCATTTTCTTAATGATTAGAGATATATTAACATAAGGTAAGCAGACAGTGTTCTCCTGCTATGCTGGCACTGCTTATTTCCTTCTACCACTGAGCTATCAGCTGCTCAAGAAAACAGCAACAGAAAAATAATGGAAATTTCAAGACTATTGTAAGTTTGAGCAGAGGATTGCGAGACTCAAAGCTACCAAAAAAAAAAAAAAAAAAAAGAGGATCTTCAGAGGCTGACAGTGGCCTTTGCTACCAATCTTTACCAAGCACAGGAACCCATTTAAAGCCCAGGTTGCATCCAAAGAACAAGAAAGGAATTCTGGGACCCAGCGCTTGGAGCACTTCTGCTATCTTTGGGCATGAAGTTCCAAACTAAGAGAACCGTTTTTGATTCCACAAAAGATTTCTTTTCCCCACAGCTACTTACTTGACCTGACAACCTAAAAACTAGCAGTCAGGCTTGGTCTCTGGAGAGAATAGCCATCTTAATTTTAACTAGACATTAAAACTATTCCAATCATTTATATCTAAAATCATTTTTATTTAAAGGAGGGTTTAATCATGCCAATCCGCACGTCTGTGCTTCTGTTCAGCAGTGATTCCACATTCATACAGCCGGAGTTATTGCATCAGTGTAAGCCCCTAGGAAAAAGGCTCCAAGCCAATTTAGAGCATGATGGTAAATACTAAGATGCTTTAACTTACTCAAATGCAAAATCATGGCAACATTCTCAAAAGATTTCCTTGTCAAATGGGATTAACATCAATGAAACAGTCAATTAAATGCATTCATAAAGTATCTTTGTAGCTATTAATATCTGAAAACTATTGAAAATAAACCCTCATTTCCTTCTCCCATCTACACCTTGAAAGACCATTAAGAAAATTAGACTTCTATACAGTAATCTTTGCCAGAGCAACTGTGAAATAAGGAAAAAAAATATTCTCACTAAGACAAAGCAAAACACTCATCACATTTATTCCTTTCATTCCTTACCCTCCATTTTCATCCTCCTTAGGTCTTCTCTCTATTCCTTTTCTTCCAGAATCGCACATACTGGGCTCTCTGCTTTAACAGGTGTCTTTGAGGTTCTGCTCAAATAAATTCACTCTCTCTCCGGACCAAAGTAAGCTCTGAAATATGATTTTCACTTTCATAACTGAGCCTTACAAGTCTTTTACTTGTGCCATTCTCTGGTTCTCCCAGAACCACATACTTGATCTGAATACTTCTGCGTTCTTATTCCCAGGCCTCTCTACAGCCCTCGTGCATCTTTCATTCATGCTCATTTCCCACTCTTTTAGGTCCAATGCATCTGTTTCTGAAAAGTATCACCATCAGGAAAAGATGCTGAGAACCAATAACACAAAATCCTCAATCCTAGCATAACGTTCCATGAAAAAAATAAATTTTTCGTATTGGTACAACTACTGATGAATCTACTTATCCAAACTGAGCAAATGCTCCATGTATAAAATTAATTGCTGCACTGCAACATGCCTGAATCACTTAACTTCCATAAATAAATGCAGTAATGCCTCCACTCTTATTATCTTTAATTAACACTATCATATTCTGTGATTTCATATGCAAGAAGAGATGATTCAGCTAATCCGCAAGTTATCCTTCAGAGCATTAGGTGTATGATATGCTTCCCAAAGGTTCCAGACTGTCCCTTAATTCCCATCATTATCTACTGACATGCCCAAATGATTCTTTGGCTACTTGTTAATAAAAGAATCAGAAGGTGCTAATCTCATTATCGCCTTGTCAGCAGTTCCTGTCAGGGTGTTGTTGCCCATTAATCGCCTGCTGCTGCAGTCAATCAGAATCCTGCCACGTGCTCTCACAACATGTTTATTCTTCATACCTGTTAAGATGGAAGCTAAGCCAGGAGCCTCCTCATGCTATATTGACTAGCATCACATTATATAAACAATTATTTCCCTTCTGGTATAGCATCACAGATAAGATTGCATGATTTGAAACAGCTTTGATAGGCTGAGTCTCTAAGTCTTGAGTTCCATCTTCCTAATTTATTACCTGGCTTACTTCACAGTCATGCTAACACAGCCAGGGAAATAATTGCCACCATACAAAAAATCCCTAGGGAATTCATATACCCAGGAAGAGAACTGCCACTGACTGTTTAAACTGAAGATTGCATATTTATTCCTGCATCAAACAAGTAAGCATGATTTACTCAATAATGCATTCCACAAATGTAACTCAGAACTTAAGTATCCCAAAATGCTTTTCTCACTGTGTGCTAACAGAGACAGATATCCAACATTATCCAAAACTTCTCTCAGACGGGTGCATGATAAACTCTTAATTCATTCTCAAACCTTAGGAACAGGCCAATATATGAATTTCAAATTAATGAGATTAGTTCCAATTTGTGAAAAAAGAAGTTAAGCACTAAACAGCGTAACACAAGAAAAAAAATTTAAACAAGTAAAATAAGCACGAGGAAGACTCAAAGCAGCATGCTGAAATAGAAAATTACACCAGTCAAAAATATCTCTGCCTCTTTAGATTTATATACTGAAGTTTTTGAAACAGATGCCTAAAATTCAGGTGTTTAACATCTGTTCAGTAGATCATGCGCAGGTCACTCACCAGGTTACAACCAGGACAGAAATTTCAGAGTCCCCTTAGCTACCACCCATCAATATTTGTACAGAGTTCCATGAACTCCGGGGGATGTGTTCAAAGAGAATCATCCAAATCATCCAAAGGCCCTGCAGCTACTGTCCTAAAGTCTTCGAAAGACAAAAACTAACCCTCTGAGACCAAAATTTGTTTTTCACTTTAGGGAAATAAAGCAGTAGAGTGGGAGATGGAATAGTCCAAAACAAACATTCAGAGAAAACAAGTTCGCCATTATTATAATCAATTAACCAGAAATAGAAACTTTTCTTCCCAAAACCTTATACTGCACTTCTCATAAATACACACATGCGAAAATACATAAAACAGACTTGAGATGTGGTTTTAGTAAAAGGAAAGAGGTTTCACATTTCTCAACTAGTTGAAATTCAAAGCTGGCTTTAGAAGCTACGTTCACATTGTTTTTCTGTTGTTTTTTTGTTTGTTTTTTAAGAAGAAAAAGCATCTATGTCTACTGACCACATAACTGCACCTCTGTGATCTGACCTTTCCCAATTCTTCCATGTACTGTGCAAAAAGATACTTCTTTGTGTCCCACCTGATTTACAATGCTGGGGACAACTCTCCCACCCAGGGCTCATCAGCTCAAACAAATGTAAAATGCAAGGAACCTCTGTGAACAGAGTTATAGATACAGGTGCTATTTGTGATGTTGGATCTGAAGTTCTCTAAAAACCAACAGAATTATAACATATTTCCTCGAACACGATTTATGGGAAAGGCTCATAAATGAGTATCCTAGATAGTCTAGATAATCTAGATAATCCCACAACCCAAACTTCATACAAAGAGCATGGCCACACAGAGGCAGAATTAAATCCCCCCAGATCTCAAAATGCCAACTGCCCTCTAATCTACAAACTCCTCAGTATCAAAATATCAGATAGTGATGTGACTTCTATCACTTCTCCCTCTCTTTCTGTTAGTTTAACAAAGACAATCACCATAATCCCCATTTAAATACCTGAACAGTAACTGTTTAGTTATGAGTTTGGTTTTTCCTGTTTCCAAACATGAGATGTTGAGAATAATTATATAAAAAAAACTCATTGGCTTACAATTTTGCTAATGAACTTCCATGGAAGACTGCTTGACACAGTCCTAAAGTGACCAACAAATTTACATGGAAAACACGGAAGCAAGTGAAAAAAATGAGGTAAGTGGAAACAGGAAGACATACTATTTATAAAGAGGAATCATTTGCATCTCAATCCAGGCATCCCATGTTTGCCATAATACCGCTACACAGTTGAACAGCAGAAGATTGTGAAAGTGAAATTGTTTTGGCTGAGCTGACAGTAATAAGGTTGATATGAATCATAGAACCATTTAGCAAGAGCTATATTATAATATTCAGTTTAATCATGTTAAGTGTAGGGGGAGGGAGAAGTAGGGTAAAAGGAATATACAAGCAATTTACTTGCAGGCACTTTTAACAACTTTATTTAAGCTTGTTTTATCTGCATAAAGAATATCCCAATATGCTTGTTAAGTGAAATGAAAATGGAAAGTGTTTCAAGAAGCATAAAGACATTAGAGAATGCCTTAAAGTGTATGAAAATTTTACATCAGCTCTTATTACAGTTGATTGCTGAATTGACAGGGGGGAAAATGTATCTCAGGTTTCCATCTACTTGTACATTAATAAGCACTTTTTAAGCACCGTTCTGCAAAGAAATTGAAACACTTAAATTCTGAAAGAAACATTCTATCTCTACTAATCGTGAATAATATCAAGATATACTTGTATTTTAGAGAAAGAAAAGACCTCTTCTGATCTTCTATTATTCCAATTTACTTTGCAAAGGCATTTACACCTGTTGATGTTATGTTGAGCAGATGAGCATACTGATTATTATTCAAGTCTAGCATAATTAAATGACATTTTTGTAAAGTGAAGAAACTCAGCTTTACTGTCGTCAATTTAAAGCTGTCCTTGACTGCAATGAAAGTAACCTTAATATCTCCAAATTGGGTGATTTCAGACACTTTCAGCAAGAAATAAGGTTTTTTGGTTTAGAAACTTGGCAATCTACATATCGCAAGATTTTTCAGAGATCACATTTTTCATGTGAAAGATTTCCATCTTCAATTTCTGACCATATGAAAATAGCAACTTGTGTGTTGTTCAACAAAATGACTGCAGAGGGACTGAAAACATCCAGATCCCTAACAAAACAAAAAGGAAAAAACGAAGCAGATGTACAATATTTTAGTATCCAGAATGTATCCTTTAAACAACACACTGAAACAGCACATAAAAGCCCTTACAACTAAACAGAGAATATATACATGATTAAATTTTACAAGTAACTAGTAAAAAAAAAATATTATCAAAACACATCTAGTCCCATAAGGTGTTCTCCATCCTACACATCTCCCAGATCCTCTTTTGGGCCTGTTTGATTAGGATTTAGCCTATACTGACAGATTATCTTTGGAAAGGCCCCTGGCTGTGCCAGAAAGAACAAGTTAAGCAAAGGATTAACCAATACGCTCTCACTAATGCAGTCAAACTGTCACCAGGATCAAAGACATTCACAAGATACGGAAAGCAATTTACGCAAGTGTCCCTCCATGAATTAATGCAAAATATACTCTAACAATCACACTCTCTCCAAACGAAAGAATATACTGCTTTGCTCTCACTTCTCAGACAGACAAAAACAAAACAAAAAAGCAACTTCATATTTAAATACCGCTTATTCTCTAAGCTCTACCTTCTCAGAAATTCTACTGAGACAGAAGACAATACAGGAAAATCCAAATGAAGTATTCATACAGAAAGAAAGCCTTAGAATAAGAAAACCCAATGCAAACAATGAAACTGAATAGGTCTTCAGAGCACGTTGGTAATTCTACTGAGCTAGTGGAAACTGAAAAATGGAGTGTACGATGAAGTTGAAGTAGTGCCAGTTACTTCAATTACAATTGTGATTTGGGAGACAAGTACTCCTAGAAATCCCAACTCAAAGCATGTCATTTTTTATTAGGTGCTGTATGATGGACATTATGAAAGAACAACACTGAAAAAATTATCTATGCCAAAAATTGCAGAGGCATCCCCGACACAAGAAAAAGGAAACTGATAATTATACTTTAAAGCATGTTAAGTCAATACCATTCAAAAACATCTTGGGAAACAAATAATTATGTAGACATAAGGCAACTAATGTTTCTAATGTTCCTCACTAAAATACTAATAAAGAAAATGGTTTGTTGATTAACGTATCACCATACAGATAATTTAGATCAATGCACTGTTTTTAAAAACACCTCCTAACAATCAGAAACATTAAAACAAATGTGATGGTCTGCATGTACCACCGAAAGGAGTGGAAATCCTGAGATTCAGTACCAAATTCAAAAGGTACAGAATCCAAACTGAAGAACAATTAACTCTATTTTGGAAGTCACTTTGCAGTTATACCACTACTTTCCTCAGATGAAAATAACCTCTCTCCCAGAGATGGAGAAAGAACAATTTAATCATTTCTGGCACAAGAAGTACAGTCCATAAAGCCATGACTAGCACTTTTTTTAGAACTGGTTATTAGTTTAGAACCAGTTTTGCCTAATTATCTGTGTCTCATACGCCCACAGTAAATTCTTTTTATTATGATTTCTCCTCAGTACTTGGTAGTACCTGCAGTACAACCTGTATGTGCATACCTAGTAGAGATATATATGTTGTGTGTAATGATAGCTTATGAAATACATGATAAAACAGCACAAAATGTGTAATTAGTCCAATCCAATAAAAGAGAAATGGCATATAAATAACTGGCTTAAAAATGAACACAACTGTGCAATTTTAACACACAAATAAAGCAGGAAGGAAATTAAGCCACCTTGAAGAAATATTACAGATTTTAGAGAAGGAAAAAAAAGCCAAAAAATATATGATGCCTGCAAGTGCTGCCAACATTCCATGTATCAAACAACATATTACATCCATAAAGGTAATGTTTTTAATACAGAAAAAAATAAAATAGAACTAACTCAATGCAGTACAAAACACAATCCCTCTGCTTGGCCGAATCTGTTCCACAGCCTTAGTGAGAGCTCTCAGAAGCAGCTGTCCCAGATACCTCACTCCCACCTCTCACTGGAAGGGTCATTTACCACCAGCACTGGTCTGGAGTTACACTGAGCATGTTCCCATACACACTTAGAGTGTGCTTTTAGGTTAGAATATGAGAATATTGACACAACTCCAACAATTATTTTCATCCTTGTCTAACAGAAACACATCGCTACATTTTTCCATTGCAAAATTTTAGAAAAGCCAATTGAGCAACCAAGACTAAGCCAGATACAAGATCTGTGTTGTGGGGCCGAAGCCCATCAGTTAGCATTTGGAAGCAAGGAGATTACAACAGCACTGAGTCTTCAATGCTTTTGCTATAACAGAGAATGTAATTTTATTAGATGTTGGCTAATGTTAGATTTCAGCTCCTTATCCTACTTTTCCAAACTTGCCAGCTTACACAAAACAGAAAGGAAAAATGATACCTGCTATTCCAGTGTATTCTTCAGCAGCAGAATCAGTTTCTTTCTTTTGTAAGGCAATAGGTTATTATGAACAGATTTATTTAATTGTAGATTAAAGTCATGAGAGAAGATACAGAGTAAATAGACCAGTGCTACACTTGTATAAGGACAAAAAATACTGGAGAAAGATGTGGAAGATGGCATTGTCAGTGCTACTCTGTAATAACACTAGGAAAAAGAGTTACTTGTTACACATCCATTCCCTTGTCTTCCAAGTAATAGCTCATCCAGCACTCTGAAAGTATCTATCCGTAAAGCCTCAACAACCCACTCATTCTTTTTAGAAAACTAGCACTCCTCTTCCAGTCTGACCTTGTAATAAATATCTAAAATGAAAGAATGTCCAAATCACATTTGTAAAAAGCTGGTTTATATAAATACTGAAAAAAAAAAATCAGTGCTAAATTATTAGTAATTTTGGTGTTTGTTTTCAAATATTTTAGAAAAGGAGACAATTTATTAATTAGATTTATAAACAACAACTTGCAAGCACAATGGAAACAGAAATAACGCCAAGGAATTTAACTTATGAGTTCAGGACTAGCATTATGAGGTTAATGCAATGCATGAAAAAACCAATGCTTTAATACTTGCTCAAATTCTCAGAAACTCCAGTCCTGACTCTTTCAACAAGCTCCGTATGAATCCGCATCTCTGCTTATAACAACTCCACAAATGTTTTCAGATTACAAGCAATCTGCTACTAGAACTGATGTCCAATTCACTGTGTCTACAATCCTGTAAGATTAGGCATACGACTTCAAAGAGGGGGTTATTGCTGCCTGAGGAACAGAAGCATTTTCTTCAAATATCTCAGGATATCACAGACCATAGAAATGAAGAAAATGTACATACATGAATTCATCTTAATTTTGCATTCTCATTTTGCTTGAACATCTGTTATTTGGTAGCAGGTATACAAAGACATCATTTAAGCTATCATCATCATCAGGTTTTCCCCAAATTGGTATTCCACGTATTTAATCTTAAGCTGTTCAGATTGAAAAGGACAGCAACTCAGTTTATCTTGTACACTTCTGAACATACGGTTGACGTTAACAGGAAGAAAGGTTATAACCAAAACAAATAAAAACAGGATAACTCTGAATCAGTCACCATTTCATAAGTAAATTATCATCTTAAATTTGTTTTAGACAATGAAGATTGGCATTGCTGTTTTTGTTAAATTTGTGTTCTTTCCTCATTCTCTATTGTTTTGTAAGCCAGCCACTATCTGGTCTTCTAAACTATGAAACAGTGCTGATCCAAGAAGAGTTCTGAGGAGTTCGCAATATGGCAATACACACACACAAAAAAAACCTCAACAAATATCTTCATTAATTAATGGTAAGAGCTCCTGACAGTCACTCTCCAGAGAAGCATTTGTCTGCAGAATGCTTTAAGGAAAACATACAGTATTTCATCATTGTGTTTAGACTTCTTGTAAGACACAGTATGATTAATGGAGAAAAAATAAATATTAGAAGTCTTTGCATGTGCCAAATTAAGATGAGCACTTGATAAAATAGGCACTGCTCCTTGTGAGTAATTTGAAAGAATAACTGTTTTTCATTACAACCTCAGCTCCCAGCAGGTCATACATAAGCCAAGTCAGCTGCAGTTCAAACAAAGGTCTGTCCAAAGGATGGGCTCAAGGTGTGGATAAATTATTATCATAAAATGACTGCCAAGCTGTACTCTCCCCTCTGCTTTTCTCATTTTAATGAATTGGGTTTGACCCTAAAACTTGGTCATTTTTAATACCCCAGCTTCATTTTTGTTCTGCATTTTCCTCATTACCCTATTACAATTACAGATTTATTTACTACAATCAAAGCTAGTCAGGGCACTAGGAAAATCCTCTGAAATCATTCACATGATCCCTAAAGGTTAGAGAAGCTTATGACTAAGCAACATGCCCCATCAAGTATACACTGAACAATTCATCTTACTTTAGAGCTATATACTTCAAGTAGGAATGAAAATTTTCTTTAGCATCTACAGCTGTATGCAACTGTATGTTCACAGATTTATGCTTTCCTTTAAGACTTTCCAAGTTATCCTCCACAGTTACAGAAAATGCAGGAATGTTTTAAGGTTCCTCAACTTCAGGAACACAAAGGGGTTAAAGACACAAAAGTGCATATGGCTCACCACTTCTTATGTTAAAAAAAAAAAAGAAGTAGAATGAGTTAATTAAATTTTGACCTCAAAAACAGGACCGCAGAAGTGGATTCCTTATATCACCATGACTTATGTGCAAGATCTTATTCATTGGTCCCACGGTAGATCACCCAAATTAGCCTGTAGTCTTACAGATTTTGGAGCCATGTGCAACAGCCACAGGGCTCTAACTTCAGATTTTCTTACCTTTGCCAAAGAAGTCGAGTCTAACTTCAGAATTTATTATTCCAAAATACGACTTTTTATTTGCATTTGAAAGTTAAGAAACCATCCAACCTTAACACTTAAACATACCTTAATCTCATTAGAGGTTTGCACGCATTAATGTCCAACATAATAGCAGTAGATATTCGTTTTTTTAATAAACCTAATATTGTGGTTACCATTTCCCATAACCATAGTTCACTGTATTTCTTTTGATGTTAGTGCCTGGTGAGAAACCTTGTTTAGACAGCTATAGGGTGGAGCTGCCAGGATCTTAACTATGCCAGAGAACACAGACCACCACAGAGTAGCACACAGGGGTCCTTATATCAGAATTAGTGAAACCCTGCCACTAAAAGGAGTGTAAATCCAGAACTGCTATATATTATTCAGGACATTAAATCTTCCAAATTCAGTTCATAGACAAAACTGCACTCCATAAAAAAATAAAAGAAAAATAATGATAAAATAGCAAGCATTAAAAAAAAAAAAACAGACAGGAACACAAAAGTTGCTAACAGAGATGAAAACCAATCAGCAATTTTAAAACAATCAAAATAGATCTCATTTCATCCTATGCAGAATAAGTAACAGCTCTAAGTCTCCCTTTGGGGTCTTGGATCTATCAAAGAAATAAATCTAGGTACAAGTCAACACCCAGTTTCTAAAAATCGGAGAGAAATGAAAGCAATTAAACATAAGATGTGTCATTTTGGGTCTCTTTCAAGAGAAAGGAGGAGAGAAAAAACATCACATTATTTTTAAAACATTTGAAATCCTACAGAGATAGCAAAACCTTACATTGTGGTATGCTAAAGTAATATTTCTTGCTTATAACCTTATATATTTAGTCCCCTGGCACTACTGGGCTTATATAATAGAAGAGAGTTATTTTAACAGTGCCCTGTTAGAAAAAAAAAAAGAAGCAACTCATTTTCAACTCATTTTCTTCAGTGGGAGGGATGTGTGGCCTTATGTGAGAAAGAGAACATGCCTAAGTTATTACTGTAGGAAAGCAATCTGTCAAAGCCTGGTCGTTTTGGCATGGTGAATACCACTGGTGAGATCAGAGAGTCGGATTCTGCTTGCAATTACTGCTAAAGGACCTTGGATACAGGCAGCCTGCTATCAATTATTCCCCTGGCCTCAGACACTTGGACTTGTCAAGTTTCCAGTGTCTTCTGTTTTGTAACAGTAAGAAAAAGGGTTTCCCATGATCAGTTCTTGGAAGTTTCTCACATGTTATGTCACTCCAAAGTGTCATTAACAATTCAATTAAAATTTCACAGCACATGTTAGCATATTCAGTTTTGTCTGCTAAAATAAGGCCCAAGACAGATAAAGCAGATTCAGTCTCAAAATCTTGACTTTAAAAGTTATGCTTTCATATGGAGATTATCAAACATGACACTGCCTGCCACCTTCATGAAACAGTATGTTTGATGTCCCTACGCTACTAATAGTACAAAGAAAAACTTGTTTAACTGGAAGACAGAGTTGCAACATCACTTGCAAGATGTAACTTCTTGCATAATTAGTTTAGAATAATAGCAATTATTTTATTATTATTATTATTTTAAATCTTATTGGTCTATTTCTGAAGTGGATTTTATTTTTCAAAACCCTTAAGTATTAAATAACATTTTTTGTTTTATTAGTTTACTTTCCTGTGTGGGATTTTCTTAAAAGATTAACTCCAGATGTAAAGTGAAAATGGAAATTAAATGAATCTAAAAGGTGTATGACATAAATTCCACTACATATGGCAGCAAAAAGGCTGTTCATTCACATAGCTTACTCACAGTTTATGGGCCTCTTTAATTTTTATTCAGTTATACAACACAAAAAAATTAAATTAATGCAAAACACCTTAGAGTTCTCAACAAAATCGGAAAGGTTCAGTCTTAAGCCTTCTAAGGCAGCTTTTTCTCTAAACCATCAATAGGTTTAGTCATGCAAGGAGAAGATTCTTTAAACGTACCGAAGACTTTGTTTAAAGCCCAGGAAAATGTGGACTGTCAGCATCCTTTGTGCTGTTTTGCAGCTTAAGCCCATTCCCCAGTACGCTGGTGACCCTCTACCCCAGTTCTCTAGTTTCCCTCTGACATCAAACTCAGGATTATTGTTAGATTTTCTCCTAAGCAAAAAGGAGATTAGACACCCAGCTGCAACAGCTGACAGACAGGAAAGGAGGCAGGGAAAAAAAAGAAAAAAACAGATATAAAGTTTAACCACCATATTATCACAATATCTTTTTTTCCATACACCAACTAACAGCATTGACCACCATCCCCATGGCTTGAGAAGCAAAGGCTGCAAGAAATGAGGGCACCTCCCCTCCCCGTGTCAAAACCAGAGCTGACAGTTCAAGGCAAAAATGATTTGCATGTAAATCCTGATCAAAAGCAAGCTTGCACCCTGAAGTTGTCAAGTTTTGCTACCAGTCTGACACTTAAATGGGCTATAGCAAAACTTGATTTAAACTGAGGAGAAAAAAAACATGGCAACTCAATTACCCCCTTGCAGATCAGATCTGGCAGTTCAGGTCAAACTTTTCACCCTGCCATTTCTCAATACCTGATGCCTTAAACAAACAATATGTATTCCTCCTACAACCCCAGATGAAAATACATTTCCCATGGCTCCCTACTGTGACTTTAAAAGTGAAAAAAAGAAATATTGTGCAAACTTTTTCATTATTATCTCCTGATAAAATAGCTTAAATTAGCCAAAAAGTTATTTTATGTAAACATTTTGCCTAGCATATATTGTTCCCTAAAAAACATTCATTTGCTTTTGAAAAAAATCCCACACCATTAAGCACACAAAGCCACATTTCATTGAAATAATGCCCAAAGCATCACAAAACAGAGAATATCTACCCTTACATAAGGAAGTGTTGTCTTGACCCATCCAAATCATGGTAAAAAATAAAAATGCATAAACTTTAGTGAAGTTTGGAGAAACATTTACCTGGTTGTTAATGTGTGGACCAGTGACAAGGAACTAGAGACAAAGATTTTATGGGCTCTAACTCTTAGAAATGTTCTGTGCCTCATCCAGTCAATTCACTCAAGTCATTTCTTAACAGGTTTCTGGAGCAGTGCTCAATAGCTGTAACACCTGCTCTCAATTTGTTTTGGGTGCCCAGAACAGCTTCCCTTTGATGGTATCACCTTCAGAGCAGTGAACCAGAGCATCCTCACCAACTTTGAAAATAACTTTGCTCTTCTCATTGTATTTGAAACGTGATATCTGAGACATAATTCAGACGTTATTTTACAAGCAAAAAAGCTCAGGAAGAGATAGACCAGTGGATGTCTTAGAGATTAGATATCTAATACTTTAAACATTAGAATTAGAGAAGTCCTTAATGAGATCCCATCTTTTATCAAAATTCATTCATTTTACTAGTGAAAATTAAGTGAATTTCAAACTATATTTATCACATGATCCCACATCACCCAGAACTCAAGTCTCTACAGGAGATCTGGAGCACAAACCCACACAGACTCTACATACTCAACTTAGTCGTATGGTTACAATTCTAGTTACAGCGGAACAAGAATGTAAAATTTTGAAATGCCTTCACAACTTACCCTTCTCTACCAAATGTTCAGATCTCACTACACCATAATCATACACCTGCCTGAGCAAAGTGCCTAACCTAACTGCGTGCTTTAAGTAATATGAATTACCTGGGATCAAGTTTCCACAATAACATAGCATTCCATTTATCCAGTTACTACACACATACAAAGTTTCACCCCAGACATTCTGGAAAAAATGTAATACATAGATAGCTATGCACAATTTAACAAATCCTTGCTTATAATTGCAACGTAAGAGAAACCTATAAAATGATTTAGGGAAGATGACTGCCAATAAGTGGGTTACTTATTAAATATTATGAAGTTCATCACCAGTACGTTCCTAAATAAAGCATATACTCAAATACCAGCATTAGTTAGTTGTGGCAACTAACACTCAAATCTATCCATATCAAGTTTAAAACAAAGAAACAAAAAAGTGAGGAAAATGACTGCAGCTTTCATTTGAGGAAAGCTATCTTCTATTATTCTCACAAGAGAACAGTATGAGAATAATACAAATAATCAGAGTTACTGTTACAAACAAATTTTTCTATGTTACTATGACTGTCTCAAATCCTAACATAATAGTCATGAAAGATTTTAAAGAATCATTCAGTTAGGAAGTTAGCAAGGATATACAGCATTAATGCTTAGATTGTAAACTCTTTGCAGCAGATCTTATTTTTTTTCCTGAGTTGTACAAAAGACTGTCAAAACAATGTCCTTCTGCAACACTGACAACTTTACGTATTCCCAGAGTAAGTGCAGAAATGATTTTAGAATTTGAAATTGTGCCATTTTCCTTTCTGCAAGTCTAGTTTCATGCTAGCACCAAATTTGAATCAGTTCTTTAGCAAATCAAGCTGAAGTATTCAAAATAAAAACTTATCTCTCAAGAATTCTGTCTCAGCTTTATTCAACTGAAGTTAGCATCTATCTTAAATTGAACTCATCTTTATTTCAGTAGTTGTAATAAAACCTTACAAACCTCATGCTTTGCCCTTTAAAGCAAAGCTACTATCTCAATTATTGAAACACATATTTAAAAAGAGTAATAAATAACAACCTCTGCTTTCAAATGAAGTTTAAGGGAACGCTTGGTACACATTCAGAACCTACAGTTCAAGCATTGGCATAAAATCTATCTAGGCTTTATTCTTTTCAACAATTACTCTAACTTCTACAGCTGAAAATCAGTACTTTTCCATGTTTTGGTTGCCTCCCCAATGCAGTGGATGCTGTACACACCTCAGAAAGAAAAAGGCCATGCTAAAACAGGGAACTGCTCCCTTTCAGCATCTCTGGTCTGTGCCGACAGACTCTACAGTTTGCAGGGAGTTTCAACAGAACCTAATGATAGATTACAATGGGGTGAGGTCCAAGACTCACCACCAGCTTTAGAAAATCAGAAGTCAATTCCCTTTCAGATGAAGCAGACTGGAAGAAAGAGAGTAGGAGAGGTGAAGTGCAACATATTTATTACTATACTATCTTCTTCAAGAAAATTATTTTTTCCACTGTCGTCTACTTCTAGCCCAACACAGAAGCAATTAATTTAGCACACAGGTTAGCTCCTCATCACCAAGGAAAGGCATAGTTTCCAAACACATCTCTGATAAAAATTATGTATTTCCCTGTAATCTAGTCCTGTGGACTAATTACATGCATTTAGAGACCTGAGCTACAATACTGCATGTTGGTTCTCAGAACTTTCAGTCTGAATTCAGCACGAATCAAAAACTCACCTCCATAAAGACTGAAGCCTTCTTTGCACTGAACATATACAGCAGATGCCACAGCACATGCAGGTGTTCTTGCCCTCTATACAAAAATGGTTCCTGTTCCACCTTGATTTTATTTTCGATTGTTTCAAACATAAATGAAAATGACCTTCCTATGCCTATTATTTGTGTTTAATTTGGATTTCATGAGGAAGGGAAGACATGCAATTTTACAGTTCTCACAGCACACAAAATACTGGCAGAGTAGCACTAATAAGAAAAACTTCTCTACCTTTAAGCACCTGTTGCTTCCACAGGCAAATAATCTTATTGTATGACTAGTTCATCTAAAATGCGGTCACAACTATTAGAGTTTTCATCTAGAATTTACAAATGTACTGCATAGGCATTTGAAATCTGCACAATGTCATTTCATGATAAATCAATCTGACAGTTTTATGATTTTTTTTTATTATTATTAAGGAACCACCTTCTATAAAGCTCAAAATGTCAGAAAAGGAAAAAGTCTGAAAACACTATTTTCAAAAAGCACATGCACTTGGCTCACAGAGCAGTTCACTGCCCTCGATCAATAAACCGAAGTGCTTTGCTTCTGCTCCCACTCATTTGCAGGGCTTTCAGCAGACATGCTATGTGGATGCACCTGGGCAGGCCTTACCTGGTGAAGGAGGGCCTTGCCCATGCTGTCCCAATACCAAATTTTTCTTTTGTTTGCCTAAAGGTTAGTAGAGGCCTCATTTTATTTCTTCAGGGTTTAAAGAGTCTGGGTTAGGTTTTCTTAGAATCAGCCTTCTAATTTCAAAGGTCCCCCTATTTCTGCTCAGAGCTAAATCAGATTTACAACTGTCAAAGCACAGGATGACAGATAAATTAATCTTCCCTTCATGAGTTTACATCCAAGGCATCTGGGCTGCTGATCTGGCCCTAACAAGCACAGGGTCTCTACAAGCTGTCGTTTAAAGCTGATGCCTTCATGACTGGAGATGAATTATTCTGTCATGAGAATCTATTTATTCAGGAGTTAGAAGGTGGGGCTTTGGCTTCAGTATAGGACGATTTCATGGGGTTAAGGTTTCCTTGAAGCTTCTGTTTAAATCTAGTACTAAAGTTGACTATACCACACTCAGAATTTTTAGAACATTTACAGGGTAGGGAAAAGCCTTTTACTTCCACAAATTATGCGTTTCTCAAGCAGTAAAAGAGGATAAAACAAACAGGATAATTCTCTCCATACAGCAGCTGATTATTATTTCATTTTCTCCAACTAAGGCTGACTACCCAGACATTAATAAACTGAGGTTTTTTAAAAAAAATGTTTTTATGATCTATTTCCCAACGCTGCCTGTTATGGAGCAGTAGCCTGCTGCAATCCATTCCTTTCTGCAGAAAGCCACAGCTCAGCTCCAGAGCCAGCAGGCTACTGCACTACCTGCAGGAAAGGGATGTGCCCCAGCCCAGCTGCTGGACACTGAAGTAGCAGCAACAAAAACAGTCCTCAAGGAAAGCAGCCAGGGAGCAGTTTCCCCCAGGTACTCCAGAGGCTCAGCAATCTGTTGGGAAAATGAAGCCATCAAGAACTCAGCTGAGGAGCTATAAAGTAAACAAGGCTAAGTTACTAAATCCTGCAAGACACTGACCGACAATAAATATAAATATAATAAATAAAAAATTCCACAACTAATTTTCCACGTACTTAATGAACTCACCAATTAGTTACAAAGATATCTATACTATGACATCATTAGCCAACTGTTTTTCACTGTTCAGAATTGTAATATCATATGGGCAATTTCTGAGAGCACTGGGCTTTGTCTCTGTTACACCAGAGAACCAGAGTTCATTTACACATTCTTCAGCCCAGTTAAGGGCATGGATCCAAGCCAAGCTATCAGGTTGGTAAAAGAAGTCATTAAGCAGTGAAAGAAAAGAATCAATATATGAAATAGATTCATATCTTTCTAAATTTCAGAATAATTTGGGGCAACGTAATTTTTAAAGACCAGGAAAAATTAATGTTTAAAGAAAAAACAATTTTGCATTGAAACAGCAGCAAGAAATATTTTAACCGCAAAGAATGATAAACAAAAATAACTTTCTTTTTCAAGGTATCAGTTACAAGTGCTTAGCAGTAATTAAGTTAAACTTTTCTCAGAAGATAACACAATTGCAGGCAAGAAAAACCTGATTTTCAACAAGCACTGAGGTGGTATAAGGAGACCAACATGAAAACAGAAGCAATCTGAAGGAAACTGGGTTTTGCTGTTACTTGATTTGTTACTTTCCCCATGCTCCTTTTGAGTGCATGTAGGGTGAATACCCCCAAAAGAATAGTACCCACACAAAATAATGAAAGTGGATGGTATATTTCCGTATGGCTTGTCCAGATGGTATAAAGACAACACATAAATCAGGAAGATCACTGAAGGTTTAGGCTCACCTGGAACTCCACAGAGGAGAGATCTCCAACAAGAGATCCTCCCCCAGTGGCTGTCAGCCCTGAAATGGGGGCTGGGAGAGGCAGAGCCAGACTCCACCCTTTCCGGTCACACAGGTGAACTGCCTTCACCTGTGCTCCTGTGGCTGACTCAGTGCTCATCTCAGGTGATCAATCAGTGGTTCAGGCCATGAGTCAACAGTTCCCATACACTGCATATAAGCCTTCTTCATGGAAACTTTTATTTTCGGGTGACAATATGATTTTGGTTATATTCTCTTTTACAGATATATTCATCATTAAAATGCCACTATTACTCTTATTATTCAAAAAAAGAAAAAAAAGTACTCTTTTAAAGGATCAAAAACACACCCAGAGGCTGATCCATGTTAAAAATACTGCTCTTCCAAGCAGAAGTCTAATCTTACTTTTCAAGCTGTCTTTAACAGCATTAGTAAGCATAAAACCTGCAGAGGAGTCCATATTCACATTGTTTCCTCCCTTGAAATTTCCTCAACACTTGTTCCCTCTAGTTCTCAGTGTATCTCCGAACTTCCTTTCTGTCTTTTCTTCAGGTGGTGGAGGTGTGGGGAGCACGAATTCCAAACAATTTGAACATAACAAATATAAACAAAACAGAGACTAGATCTTCTACTTAAGCTATGACTATTTCAACCAATTCAGTTCCATCCTCAATATTTAGTTTGCCTCCAAAAGCATTCTGTATTTCTGAGAGTTTAAAATACAGGACAAAATAAAAATCAAAACAACCATTCCTTTGGGACTAACAGCAACATTAAAGTTCACCTGACAGTTAACACTTAAAAGCCTACAAAGTACAATAAGCAGATCTTGCAAAGAAAAAAAAAACACCACCATGCATCTATCTTATTATGTTTTAATATAACTTTTACTAAGCACAGAGAACTAATGCAAGATCTGTAAGATTTTAAGGAAAGAGAGATCAGTCTGTGGTATTTATTACTTTAGTCACTCTTTCTCAAAACAACAGATGAAATAAAATGTATGACATTCCCAAAGAGGGAGTTTCTACGGTAATTCATCTTAAAATGCAATGTTCTGTCATCTCCAGTAACACTTACTGAAAGCAACCATCAATACTTTTTGTCAAAAACCTGCACTCTGTGTAAAATGTTCCATCAATCTCTATTTACATAAAACAAAAAACTTTCAGTGTGGTTCTAAAGCAGAACCATTCAGATTCTGTCTTCCATTTTCGTGCTCTGTTGAAAAATTATTTTGATTGACACACAAAAAAAAACAACAATTTGTGGTAAGACTTTTTTCTTTCAAATGTAAAGCAAAACCAAATAGATTTGTTCTTTTCCATTGATCAGTTTAGCAAAATAAAGCATTTTTGTTTACTTCAAACCATATCCAGTTTTCCTTCTATGTATAAACAGCCTAACTTAGTAACTGGTGATCAACTTTTGTAATGTAAGCCATTTAACATAGTTCACTTAATCACTACTGCATATCCCATACGCTTTTCTAGGCATGTAAAAATCACTCAGTCACCATCGTGTATATTTTTCACAGGTCTGATATCATAAATTTCATTCAGAACTAAATCACAGCGAGAAAAACACATATGTATTCCATGCTTTGGGGTTTAGGGGCATAGTTTTCTAATCCTCATATTGCATTCACAATGTTTCTAAGCTATTAGGTGCTAGCAGATCAATACTCAAACAGTTGTTGTTAAAGAGCGTGGAGGAATACTATAGCAGAAATACAGAACCACAAAGCAGTCTTTCAACTATCAACTTCACAGTTCTGTTGCTGGTCACAGCCAGAAATTTGTTTGCATGATGCCTATGATGCCTCTGCTCTACTGCCCCACATTGCCTGTCCCCAGCTATGTCTCTTTCAGTCCTAAAGACTCAAATTAAATGAGTGATGCGCACATTTATTTGAAAAGGTGATAAAACAAAAGAACTCACCTTCTGAAGGAAACTAGAGCAAAAAATTTGGAGAGCACTTTCCATCTTCCCTCCTGAGTTTCGTACTTAAACACTTCCAGAAATACAGAATGCTTTGTTGTTTTTTGAGGCCAACTAAATATTGAGGTTGAGACAGAGTTGCATGACAATCCCATTGTCAATTTCTGATTAACAGCTGTGAAAAATCTAAGTTTTTTTAAAGAAATAATAAAAACCAGTTTTCTTCAGGCTCTCATATCCACACAGTTATACGGAGCTACACTTGACACAGAGAATATACTCCATTAGCTGACTGTGTAGTATCTCTTGAAGATGTAATCAAAGGAGCAGAAAACAAGATATTTCTTGCTCCCGTTTCTTATAGGTCATGTACTCAAGCCAGGACTTTTCTTCTGTACAAGCTACACAAATTTAACTGACTTCCCTAGTTCTAAAATAAACAGCTCAGAAATCAGTAACTAAAACTACTTCAATTTTAAATCACAGTATTGAAATGAGTAGTGCCTTTGTTACAAAAGAACTACATTTGACTTCTCCTATTTTTATGTGTATTTTATGTATAAATTACTTATATCTCTCCTGGGGCAAAATGGCTGAAATAATATATATACACCAAACCACATTCCTGTCACTTGAAGGGGAAAAAAAAAGTACAAATTGACTCAAGGAGGGGGAGCTATTAGCAATGAATACACAAGCAATGTTCAGTTCTGCACAATCATCATTAGCTGCAAAGTTGAATACTTAACAACCTACCTGCTAGAAAAGAAGAGTTACTAAGTGACTTTACTGGCAGACAAGCGAAATGAGAACATGATGTATAGCTGAGGTGATAAAATACATCGTATTTTTTCCTTTCATATAAAGTGATGTCCAGTTACACCACAAGATCTCAAGGCATGTCTTGTTTTTTTACATATTATAGGAAATGCAAAATCAGCTACAGTGCAAAATTAATCCCACTAATTGACTCAAGAAACCATCTGATTACAGCAGACATATTTGGCCAAAGACCTACATATCTGAAAGCTAATAAATAATAAAAAGTATGGTACTTCCTAATCATTAAAACATATAGATATAGAATCATAGAATGACTTCGGTTGGAAGGGACATTAGAAGCCCATTCAGTTCCAACCCTCTGTCATGGGCAGCTTTGTCACTCTTCAGATCAGACTGCCCAAGGCCCTATCCAACTCAGCCTTGAACACCTCGGGGGATGAGACATTCAGATCCACAATGGGCAGCCTTTGCCAGTGGCCTCACCTTCCACTGAGTAAAGAATTACTGCCTAACATCTATCCTAAATTTTCTCTCTTTCAAGTTTAGTGTTGTTCCCCCTTGACCAAACACGATTAGACCACGTGAAAATGCATTCTCTTCCTTTCTTGCAAGCTCTATTCAAATACTGGAAGGTAACAATGGAATCCTCCTCCATGGACCCTTGTCCAGTCGGAACAAAACCAGCTTCCTCAGCCCTCCTTTGTAGGAGAGGTGCTCTAGCACTCTAAAGGTCTTTGTGGCCCTCCTCTGGACCAATTCCAACAGCTCCACACCCACAGCACCCTCTTGTGCTGGAGGCTCCAGGCCTGGATCCAGTACTGCAAAAGGGGCCTCAAAAGAGCAGGGTAGAGGGGGACGATCACATCCCTTACCCTGCTCGCCATCCTTCTTTTGATGCAGACCAGTATGCAGTTGATCTTCTGGGCTGCAAGCACACACTGCTGGCTCATCCAGCTTTTCATCTACCAAAGTACATATGTAAGTACATAATTAAGTTGTAAGTAAATACATCTTTGTACTTACAACAGAGAAACAACAAATGAACAACAACAAATAACGCTACTACAGATTTTTCTTTCCAATCAATAAATAAAACACCAGGAATGTAAAAAGTCAGATGTAAAAAAGACAAAAGCTGGGTAGAAACCACAAAGCTGAGTATGCTAGCTCAGGTGATGCAGGAAAGGGGAGCTGTACCCTTCCCTGCTAGGCATATCTTTCTCCACATGAATAAGATCTAGATCTTTTGCTCACATTATTAATTCGTATATTTTTTTTAATCTATTAAGAACTCTACTATAAGGTTGGCCCCCATCACTCTTCTTGAGGAAAGAATCTTGAGGGAAAAAATATAGTACTCCAAGCTGCCCTAGAGTATCTGGGGAGAAGAGAAACCCATTCAAAAGCACCCAAATGCTTCCTGATGAAAAAAAAAAACATCTTGCCTCAGCATTCAAGCCATTATTAATTTTTACTTCAAATAACCATTGTTATGATAAGAAGAAAAAAATAAAACAAAAAACGAAGAAAAAGCCACAGGAAATCATACAAGGAAGTGTAAAAGCTTTAGCCTTTTTTGCCTCATCCCGGTAGATGAGAATCAGCTTCATTTTGCTTTGGGAAGTCTTTAGTTTGATGAGAAGGAGGCCAGATTAGCTGTTGGTTTTTTTTTCCCTCTCCTTCCAGGTAAGCTACACAGCACAGAATTTGATCTAACAATTCAGAAAAACATGACTTCAAAGAGATTTAGTCAAATATACTCTGGTCATTGTTTCTGTTGATGCCCATTCTCTGTCAGCCTGAATTTTAACAGAATTGTTGATTTACTCTGGCCAAAGACTGAGCCTGGCAGTTCCTCACAAGAAAAAAGACTTCAGTACCAGCAAACACTACCGAAGCATAATAGTTCTTTTCCTTGAGTAAAAAGCAAACGCTCAAAGGAACAGAACAAGACACCTCAGAGAGAAAAATCCCTAAATCCCAGAAAGAATTCTCCTTTATTCTAAGCAAAGCCAGCTAAAACATTCACCATACATCAGATTTGTTCCTAAGTTTGGGTTAAATTCTGCAATTTCTCACTCCAAAGGGAATGCAATAAACCCCAAGTGCCCTACCAATCCATTTTCTGGAACACCTCCCAAAGTCATTTCTGGTCTACCCCCTTTATTCAACGGAGTGCTTTTGCGCAATTTTACAAACTCAGCAACACACTAGATCATCCTGGCAACATGAAGAAGCACAACTTGAACCAGTAAACTGTCAGAGGAAAAAAGATGGGTGTGCTGTAGGAAAAGGAAGAAAGGCAAAGGAACAAAGACAAAGCTGAAAGCAAAAGACTTGTTTTGGAGAGTGGCTCTCAATTGAGAGAGGACTTACCCTAGTGGTATGTACAGGCACAAATTATTTTCTGAGCTCTGATTGCCCTAAGAGACGTATCTTCACTGCAGATTTAACAAAGCTCGAGCTAGCACCTCTAATCTAGTCCCTATTAACAACATGCACAAAAAAAAGCTTTTACTAGTTAACTCAGCTTCCAGATGCAGCAAAAGTTCTTAAAAGGTTTCTAGAAGGCTTCTAAGCCCTTCCCACAGCTTCCTGCCAAATGCCTAGAGGAACAAGTTCTCCAGAAGCATCAATAGATCAGAAGCATATGGGGGCTGTACTGCCATGGGTCACACCGGGCTGGGGCTGCACCTTCGCTCAGCACACAAGGGGAGCAGAGCTTCACCAGGGAAGGCTCAGCAGTACATACCTGACTTCTTGGTTTGTTTGTTCCCACCAAAGTCAAGCTAATTCCAGTCATCCAGGTTGGCCCTACAGTGAAAACTATTGCACAAGAGATCCTTTTTCTAGTGCATCAGAACTTTATATTCACTCATGTATCAAAATTAATTTCCAAATGGGAAATTGTTATTACAAAAACAAGTAGGGAAAAAGAAGAAAAGAAAAGGAATAGTAGTATCTACTTGCTCAAAGTTTAAAAAAAATCATTCAGGTGTGTTTTGCAATAGAAATTCAGAAAAAAATATCACTTGTGCACTGTAAAAATGATGTGGCTCTGTCCTTGTTACACTACATATCCCTGAAAGTGCACAGAACAGTGTTTGTCAATCAATGCACATTAATGAGGGTTTACTGGTATAAAATTTCTTCAGGCAGTGCAGGAGTGCTGACTTCTAGTTTAAATAAAAATTCAAAACGTAACTATGAAATTGACATACTGGGAAACTTAATGTATTTACTAAACAAAAACAACATAGGCAGAGCATTTCCAAAACACAAATATCCATCATTTGTTTGTCCTTTTCCTGTCCTGGAACCAGCACAAAACTACAAGATGAAAACCACTAATTTTGGGCATCATGCAAAAATAATTAAAAATCAATTGACTCCAAGTTCCCCAAAATAAAAAGTGAGCAACTCTGACCAATTATTTTCAATTAAGATGATGAAAAATAGCTACTGAATTTGCATAAGTGAACCTGGAAGCCATGCACACACTATGCTCTGCACTGTTATCTCTAGTTGAGAGACATTACAGATAAAGCAATCAGCCACGCGAAATTTTGAGATTCATCCTAGGTGGCCACAAAAATAACAGAACTTCAAAAACTTAGGGGCCCATTCTATTCTTTCAGTGGTAGAATTCCCACTTAGCATTTCCTAAATTAAAAGTCCTTCCAATAATAACCGCAATCTAAAAGCCTGCATTAGCAAGGGCTACTTCCTTCCAACAGCTTGCTCAGAGATTCTCCAACAAGCATACAGCACACTGTAAGAATTCAATTTGGAAACCATCATCTAAAGCACAGAGGAGAACAGGAAAGTCATATTGCTATAATGCTTAGATTATCAATCATCTTGACAGTTTATTGGCTTTATCACCACACATACCATTAAAATGATGTCTGGCCTAGAATGTCAGGAGGCAAACATTAAACAGACCAGGATTAAAAAGCAGATCCCAAACAGCACTCCAGTAAAGTTTCCTTTCCACTCTGAAATTAGTTAGAGCTGACTAAGTAACTGGCGCTAGACTTTGAAGAAATATACAGCCTAAAAGGCGCAGAGTCAACACAGACTTGACAAGCTGATAGGTAATGTCATGTTATGGCAACTCTAAAGCTCCTGCAGTTGATTTATCATGTACCGTGTGCAATAGAAAGACTGCTAATGGAGGGTGAGAAAAAAAAAGAAAAAAATAGCCAACAACAACAGCTTAATTTGCTTTTTGGAGCCAAGGGCTTGCATCAAAAGGGCCAAATAAGCTCCTTGAAGTCAAGTACAAATGCTTATTTTATCAATTTCGTAATTATCGTCCAAACACATTAACCATAACATCATTTATTTCACTGAAGTAGTTTTACAGATTAGGAAAATTTAACAGCAACAGAATATATTCATAATTCAATAGTACCAGACAATGAAAGAAATATAAATCCTGAATTTTTAAAGCACAGCTGTGTGTGTCAGTCTGGTAACTACATCTTGACACAATTAAAATTGTGCATCAACAGGGTGCAGTTGAGAACTGTGTCATTTGTTCAGGAACATACTCCCATATGCTCAGGAAAATGTGGGCAGGCAGTTACAGCTAATTAAATGCAACTTCCCTTCTCCACAGCCCTGCACCTCTGAAAAAATCTGACATTTCCAAACATCATTTAAGTTCCTGTTTCTTCTTTTTCTCTTCCTCCATCTACAAATATATTGACATTTGGATTATCCCCCTAATTTATTTAAGATAAATATGCCAATTCTAAATTACAAATAAGTTATTGGTACGTCCAAGCGAGTCATAGTATATAAGCTGTTTATATGTCAATCAAAATAACACGCACATATTTGTCTCAATTTTGAACAGATTAATCCAATAGCAGCTACAGCCTCCTGGACTGATATATATCTCATAAACATTGCTTGAAGGAGTATTTCTATCTCTGAGAAAGGTGTTGAGAGGTTGAATATTTGCCAAACACTGATAGACCTTTGCTTTATTATGGGTATTAAACCTTCAATATTTTGATCTCATTGCAAAAAAAGATTCAATTCTGTAAATATTATTTAACAATCCATACATTCATATTTTGAAGGACTAAAGCAATGTTTTTCAATACACATGATCATTTCACAATTAAAAGGCAGCTAACTGAAATCCCAACTTAAGCAAAAGCGCTGACTTAATACTTGGGAAACTATGGCAGCATTTCCTAGTTCAAAAAAAATAAATCACCATTTTATCCTTAATTGCAACAATTACTATATATCAGCTGACATGAAAATTTAAGCAAGGTCAGAACCACAGAAGCAGCCTCTTGGATGTATTTTAAGACACAGGTAAATACATCTAAAACCATCATCAGTCAAAACCACACAAAACCGTCAAGTTCAATACAATCCCATAAGCAAGATCAAAGATGAAGGAGGACTGAATACTTAGTTACTCCAAAGATGTGAACACTTTCTTAGATCCCTGACACTATAGCCCTTACTGATCTCTGAATGGTCCAGTGGAAATCCTAATGGACCAACAAGAATATTCTAAATTAGGAGCAGCCTCTGTGCGCCTCTATCACATTTCAGCTGAGAACAAAGGCTTGGATCTGATCTTATCACAGAAGTATCTCCAAATTGAATAAAGCTAGATGCTACCTACCATGTCAGAAGGGCAGGAGCAACAAGAGACCTCAGAAAAGCGTGGATTACCCAGAAAGTACACAAAGTCACAAACTGTACCTCCTCAGAAGTTCGGTTGATCCATTTTTCTTCATACAGTCTTTCCTACATCCCCCAAATAATAGCACTATCTGCCATGCTTACTTCAGGAGTCTCTAATTCAACATCTGCCCGTTCAGGGCTTCTAAAATACACTGCAGTTATGAGAATATGTTGTAACAACTAAAAAAAAATCCGTTTTACACCACTATAGGGTTCAGTGTGCTGAAACTGCTTGCTCAATGAGTTTCACTTTTCACATTACAACTACTGTATCAGGCAAGTCCCCAAGGATCTTGGCCTCACTAGCAGTTAATGACCCATTAGACAGCCACCTTGATACAAACCAGAAGGTGGCTAATGCTCTAACAAAGTGGCCCTAAACTACAATAACAGAAAACATTCAAGGATTACAGCCACTATAAACCAGTAGTCATAGTTAATAACTGTAATATTACATTAAAATGGCCAGAAATAATGCATACCAGACACACAAACAATTACAAATTACCACAATGGTATTAGAAAAGTTGGCACATAACACAGAAAACAAACAAGCTAGCCACTTGCCACAGCAAAATGTGCATACCTTCTCAGCATAACCTTCCTCGTTGCTTCACCATCTCAGACACAGAAAAATTAGACAAAGAACAAAAAGTCAAAACAAATACGTAGCTGACAGTATTATTAGTCAGACTGAACAAGCAGCATCTCTAAGAGACAACAAGACTTCTGCTCTGATTCCAGGTAGCTGGGGCAATATAACTACCAACATCATTTCCATTCGCATGTTTTCCTGAAGAATAGCATTCTAGTAGCTATGTCAGAGGACAAACCATTAGCTAGCAGTGTATAGCCTGCTTTACAAGAGGAAAACTTACACCATCTAAATATGTAAATATTATTAAAATATTCTTATTAAAATATATATTATTAAAGTAAATATTATTATTTAAAAATGTAAAATACACATCAAGCCTTGCATGGTTTGACTCTATTTCACAGCCACTTTATTGTCTACTTATGCCACTTGCAAATGCATTTACAGAAGGAGAACCAGAATGCTAAAAAAATACATGGACTTAGCTTAAATATCAAAAACAATGACATCTGTGTAGAAAAGCATAATTTGCACCAAAAGGCATGGTAAAGTAAAGCTCTTTAAATTACAAAACTAGAAAGCTAACTCTCATACTCTTTGCAATAGCAGTATATATGTGGAAGTAAAAAAAAAAGCAAAAGTCAATCTATACCTATTTAATACAGGTTAAAAAATCATTAAATTTGGTATTAGAGACATGAAACAGAATCCTTTGGAAAGCTCCATAGCTTGATAAATAAAAAGTATACCACAAGTGCTACCCCCCATTTATCAGGATTAGGGTATTACATTACATTTTTGTTGTACTGAGTATATAGTATGCACTAACAACAATGAAAGTATAAACAAAATAGGCCAAAGAAATAAAAATGAGTCAGAAAGGAAGTTCAATTTCCAGAAAAGTTCTGTAAAGCACTATTTTATTGGCAATATAGTTAGCCTTTGGCAATGTGCCATACACCCAGAGAAACAAGGGGCCTATAAAAAGCCTGTGACATGGTGCAGAAAGGGGTTTTAACACACCCTAAAACACACAGATGGCAATGACAGAGATTTACATCTGAAAAAAAATGCTCTTTTAACTTTGTATAAATTGCGAACCATTTCATGACTGACAGAGAAATTTTCTGAAGTTAATTTGGTGCCTTTTCTATCTGGTTGTGTAAAACTTGTAATCGTTTCACTACTTTTCAGAGGTGGATGAAATGACTAGAGATGAAGAGATTTCTAGTTTAAAAAAAAGCCTCAATATCCTCTGGTATATAAGATACTTCTAAAATTGTAACGCGTATGCAATTCACTATTAACAACTTACCTTGAGGAGCAAAGAGTTAGAAAAAGGCCAATAGAAGATGCTTTTCTTGCAACAAGCACAGTATACTTTGAAAAATTCTTGCATCTCTTTCAATGATGACATTTATCATTGTAAAAAAAAGCATGAAACAAAACAATCAGCTTACATGTACATGTAGTTATTATTGAACTGTAAGCTGGGATGTGCTGCCCAGAACAAAAAGCCTTCATTACCCTCATGTTTCCAATAACCTGTCAAGACACTTCTTCTATTAAGTGCCTCCTGCTATATCCTCTTCCCAAAGCTCACTATCATCATGGCCTGAAGATGTTCAAAGGCCACAATCACAGTGTCTTCACTAGAGGTTAAAGCTTGTTCAGTGCAAGCCTGAAAGACAGTTTTTCTCCAAATCTAGCCTGCATGTCCCTAAAACAGTTTGCAGAACAAGCCAGCATTCAGTAAGTGGGGACTTCAGAGGAATTCACTTGAAAGTTGCACTTCTACTCCAAATGGAAACACTAACATAGATACAGCCTTGGTTATGCCTGATATACCCAAGGGACAGCGAGCAATAGCAGTTCCAGGACGTCACAGGAGGCAGCAGGACAGCCTGCAAGAACACGTGGTGGCATTTTACCACCTAAACCACACAAATAGTGCTTACAGATGCAAACCATACCCCACAGCTTCTATTCCTGGTGAATCCCACACCTTTCCTTTCAAATAGTACTCTTCCACATTCTCCAATATTCTCTTCCAACAGTGTATGTGCAATTATAACACACATCCCTCCAGTATCCAGAGTACTCAGGGAACCACAGGAAAAAAGAACCCACACAGAGGCCAGTAGGAGCTGCACAAACCATGACTATAAAGGTGTACTTACTTGGGGCTTGGCAGTAGCAAGACAATGTCAGGTGACGTTACCTGACCAGTTCACACAGCAAAAGTTTGAGAGCAAAAGAGTCTTATGTGTTCACATCTATATGCCCATCATTATTAGGACTCTTTTCTCACAGTTTTTGACAGTCCAGGTGCATTCCTTCCTGAGCAGGCAAACAATCCCAAGAGCACTTAAAATACCCATTAACTGCCCCCTATTTTAGAGTATGAAAAGGCACACGTTGTTTGTCCTAACACTGAATATTCCTAACATCATAATCATCTTTTATTTAGGAAATGAATCAATAATTAACCTTCACAGAAGTCTACAATTTCAATGATATTTGTAGGGCTATAGTTGTCCTATTCATCAACACAAACTACTGTGAACTTCAGAAATGCTATAAAAATACAGTGGTATTAATTTCTGGAGGGAAGATTTTATCATCTCTGTTGAGCAGCTTAAGACCCAGCTGTGCATTCTGCACTGAAGTCTTACACAAAGTAGAAATGCTTATTATTTAAGAAGCCTGTATAAACTGCTATTGTAACAACCATTTTCATAAATTGTCACGCAAACTACCCTTCCTACTTCGTATACTGAAAACACATATATTATTTAAAATCTTAACATGTAAATCATACCTTTAAAGTAAGATATACTTAGCAGGCTTTCTATTACAATACTATATATAAAGAAAGATGCTGCCAAAACAGCAACATGAAATACCTCTGTACCAACTATAAAATTGAATGAGTATTTTGAGATCAATAATTCAGAGTGTACAGGATCAAGATAAAGATTCAGAAACATGAACATCTATGCATTTTTGCAGCAACTGCCAGGACAATACAGGCTCAAATTCTTCCTGATTCTGACCTTCAGAAGACCAAATTCCAAATTTGCTAAGGCTGCTTTTCTCAAGCAGCAATTCTTCAGTAAACTAAAATGCAGCATTCTGAGACATATAGGTATCTGGTAATGTTTCTGGTGTTGATTGTTTCTAAACAACAACAACAACGAATGAAGAAGAGTTTGGAATAGAATTCAAAGCTGTCCCAGGGCTCTCTCTCCTTTCTAACACTTAAATTGAGATCTCCTCACTTGGTCACAAGTACTAAATGACTACAAAGAAGTCATAGCAGAGCTAAAACTAGCCTTGTTATACCTTTCAACTCTATATTCTTCTCACGATCTTCAACCAGGAGCCGGCTGCACAGTGACAACTTTGAAATTCAAGTACTTTGGAGCTGGAGAACCTGTGATCCTACAAATGTTCAAAGACATTAGCAGTAGCCACTAAAAAGTTATAGTATTAATTACACAAATATGAATAACTTAATAACAGTTTGTTTTCAGACTTCAGAACCATCACCACAAAATACAGAAATGCTCCTTCCAGATCAAAGACGCTGCAACTCTGAAGAACCACTATTGGGAAAGTTATTTTATCCACAGTTCTTAAAACAGTGTAACTTGAGGGGCAGTGGAAAAGGAAGGAAAAAGCAGCAGCACAGGGGGAAGGCAAGAGCGGGTAGATGCTCATTTTCTGAAAGATAATGCACCCACTGCATGTCAGAAGTATGCCAAGACATTAAAATATTTCAGTGCACAGTGTCTCTCTCTCGCGCACACACACAGTCTTGTTAGGATTGTATACTTACACAGAATTTCTTCCTGCCAAAGTCAGATGCATCCTACTTCCATTAAAGTTTAAGAAAACAAAACCACCTTTTACTGTTTCCACTGAGAAAATGATGAGTTCTAAAAGTTACAGAGACCTCTAGAATCTGACAGGTCTGACAGAAAAAAATTATTCTTCAAAAGTAGTTGCCTACTGATAGGAGAGGGAGGATTTAACCAGAAGAAGCTCTTTGCAACACCTTGGTTGCACACAGAGTGTAATTACAGCAAGTTGAGGCTTTGCAATGAGAGTTTTCAAGGACTTTCAATTCGGCTCAGGCTAGCATACCCCAGCAGGTTTTGCTTGAGAAAACAAAGTACTGTAAAGAGATAATACATTTACTAGCAGTTAGGAATTTCCTTGCTTTCAATGCCAGAAGCACAGCATGTAATTAAAAAGAAAAAAAATACTTCTTTGAGGACACAAAAAAAAGCATCCTCATAAAAGTAGAAAGCCTCAAAACATCCGTAATATTCTCTCAATGATTGTTGCTCAGTAACTCTTGCAATCCTGATGCTTACAGAGATGATATCATCACTTTGAAAGCACTTCAATAGAACATTAACATAGAATACTTTCCTTTTGTGAACTCAAAATAAAGGTAACAAAGTTGATTAAAAGCATCCTACTAAAAACACTTGCAGTATCTCTTTAGATTCCTCCCTAGGTAAGAGCATCTTACAATGTACCAAATTGTGAAATAAAAAAGCTCTCTTGTACTAAAATCACAAAGTATTAAGAGATACATGCTCTAAAAGCGTATTTTAAGCTACAACAAATAAGGAAAAATGATAAACAAATATTTTTAAGAACTAATATTTCCATCTACCACACTCAAAAGCTCAGAACAATGTATTCAATTCTACACAGAGAGTCGCTGTGAAACCTACATTGAATATACTGCCTTTGTTTGTTTAGGTTATGCACAAATAAAACTAGTGATGACAGTTAAAGACACATCCTTGAAGTTGTCTACCCAATAAATTTGGAAAGAGAATGAAGAGGAGGAATGAAAAAGTCTAGCTATATAAGATTCTCTTTGTTGCCAGCTTGTTAAGGAATCCTTCTGGCACAACTGAGGGGATTATGAATTCACATGTGAATTTATCCCCTATTAAACTTTTAGTAAAAGGGTCAGTTAGCAGGAATGACAAAGCTCAGGCATACCAGTCACATGCTGGCAGAGCATCTGTGACTAGCTCTGCTCAGGCATATCATTGTTTTATAGCTTTAAAATAAAGAGGAAGCTGAGGGGGAAGCTGAAAAGAGCGTACTTCCAAAAAGATCTGAAATAGTGCAAAGTACAGTTTCACAGGAGACATAGGGAACATGACTTCAGGTCACTCATCCTTTAAAAAGAGGGCAGTGAAAAGACAGCACAGGCGGGAATCTCCTACTTTGCTGACACAGGGTTTCAGTACTCTCTCTGCATGTCTGTTGTACTGTCCTGTCCTTCCTCAAAGCTTCCTTCTATTCACCACAGTCCATGCTGTTTGTCTGCCTTAGCTTCCCAGCAGCACTCCTGGACTTACAGATATAGCGCAACATAGGCAGCAGTCAGAATCATGCTGTCACCTTGCTGAACGCAGACCAAAATTTACATTTCTGTACCACGTCAAAATCACTTTTTAAAAGCTATACTTGTATGTAATTATGCAACGTCATAAAGAGGACAAGCCCATTTCTGTCAACGCAGCACCTTCTGATCCCAGACTCACCTTTGTTATTACAACAGGTCCCATGGCACCATTCTGTACCTTCTCATCCACTGTTTGGGTGTCTTCACAGCCAATTAGTCCTTTCAGGCCATTCTTCCAAACTCTTGTGCTTGTGTGCTCCCTGCAGCACACACACTGAGACCTCCAGCCTGCCCTCAGGCTCCCAGACAGCAGGGCAGAGTGGGTGGGCCTGCAGCATCGCAGTAAGGGATGGGGTGGCCCACTGTCCTGCCCAGAGCCCAGGTGCCCTCCTGTGCCTCCCAGTCACTGTGCTGCATGCTGAGACCACCTGAAGGTTTGATGCTTTTTAAGTCCACAGCAGTGAAACAGAAGCCCACATTACATGGCGACGCATTTCAAACACGGTATTAATGAATTGTTGCACCTTAAGTACTACAGCTAAGAAGGTAAATACAAAAAAAACTTGTCCTTTAGAAAGATTTTACCAAGCTGTGAAGGAAAAGTATTACAAAATAACGTTGCAGCCATCCACTACAGAAAAGCAAAGAAGTTCCAGAAACTGTGGAATAACACTCCATTTGTCTGTTAAAAACCAATACGACACCTTTTTTCAGTCATCCACAAAAGCTAAACTGTTAAAAACTGTTTATATGGAAATTGCTTTGAGATAACAGCACAAGTGCCCTTGATGAAGCCTGCTTTCTGCTCACTTTCCACCCACAAGAGCAGCAACCGAATAATCCACAATTACACACATGCTTTTCCTGCCTGTTGCCATTTGGTCATGAGTACTCCTGAAGGAGACTCTTTTATGCCACTGGCTTAGTCTGCCACACAGCTTACATATCATCTGTTTCTGCATCCTGGCTCACTGAACGTGTGAGCATTTTCATCAAATATTTGTCTACGTGAGTTTAGACCTTTTATTACCCTTTTTACCATCATTGAAATCCCTCACACTGTTCATAGAAAAGAAACAAAATGAATTTATGTACAACCAGAGTTATCCAGGCAATAGGTTTGTTTTGGTTTGTTTCATTGGGTTTTGCTGCTTGGTGTGGTTTTTCATTTTTCATTTTGTTTTTTTTTTTTTCGCATTTCTCTGCTTTTACATTAAATGGAAAGTAGGGTTTTCTGTTGTTTGTTTTAAACGTTTGAAATAAAAGACTTACTTCCTAAGCCATACTTTATTTCTTGTATTTAACCCCTTCCACTTGCTCTATTTGACTGATACTGATGCATCTCTAATTTCATATGATGTGATTGTATTGCGTAGCTTAACATATGAAAGGAAGCAAAGACTAAAACATTTAATACCTGCAGAACAATCATCAATTACTGCTTAGTCAGATTACAAACTAAGAAAATCCAGAAGACAGACATATGGCATATTAATATATTTGGACAAGAAGATTTAAAAGTTAAAAGAATTTTAAAAAACAAATAGCAACTTAGAATATATTTAAGCACTAAAATAGGGCTCTAAACATTGACATTTTTTGAAAGGAAGAGGATCTGCAATTTGTAACATGATGTAATTTTGCATCAACTAATCATCAGATGACAATATTTTGGTAACATAATGAGGTATACAACTCACAGATGCCTTCACCTTTCCCAGGCATTCTTCAGCCGTTGTCTTTCTGCGCCCCCCCCCCTCCCCCTCACACAGAAAGAATAGCCATTGAAATCATTTAAATTTCTTCTTGAAAAATAAATAAAGCAAGCTTTCCATTATACAGTTTTGAGAGTTTTTGTTTTTGTTGTCAGAAATTCCTTTTTTTCCTATTATATTTAGAAAGAAGGATACAATGAAGAAAAGTGGGTTTGCCATCAAAAGCATTCATTGCTCTGACACACAAACACCTGTCAGTGGAAAAAGTCTTCAACTTCTTCATTCCTCTTTACCACGAAGCAAATGCGCATGAAGCTTTCAGACTATTTTCTTCCAGTGTTTTGAAGTACCCTTCAGTTCACATGAAGGCTAACAATTGCAAAAAAGCAAAAGAGAAGGAAAAACTGGCACAATGGAAAGACTGAGGAACAGTGAAAGCCTCCCTGCTCATAGTTACTCCTTTGTTGAACGCTCTTTTGGCACACCCATCTCAAGAACAACCAAGACAAAATATAAACAAAACAGGAAAATTATTTCAAAAGCTTAATTCCCAATGTAAATTGCTTCCCATGTAATTTTTTTCTTCACAGTAAGATGTAAACAACAGCAACATGAAAGCACAAAGCACTTAACAGAGAAATACAGTATTAAAATACTATTTATACAGACAATTTTCAGACAGTTTGTACAAGAATATCTTGCTTTGAAATGCTTGTCCTTCATTATCTTAATCTCTAATTGATAAAACACCTAGGACAGATTAAAGAGGTTTCTTAGCTAGCACAGTGTCTACTGAAAGACCAACATTTTTAGAAAGTGTATGAAAATTATATCAGATTACTTGACATTACAGGTGCCAATAGACATGATTGGAATTAAGTTTGATATTTTTGTAAGAAAAATTCCAAGATAGCAGCATGTCAAAGCTTAACAAATTTCACAAAAAAAATACCACAACAAATATCAAGCAAGCCATCTCATGATAATAAAACTACTCCTTGCAGATTAGTAAACCTTCACTTTCACATGATAAAACAGTTCTTCCACTGACTCCACGCTTACCCACCAGTATCAATCCAGGGATACCTCCTCTCTGAAACAAAGTCAAGGAGCTTTGAACTCCTGGTTCAGACTAATCCATCTAACAGCAGAAGCACCTTTCAAGCTTCCATTTGACATAAGTCTATCGTTCATCATTTGCTGGTGCATATGCTTTTTGCTGACAGAGTTCCATTACAAGAAAAAGCTCAGTAAGTAAAGCTTATTTGAAGCAACTATATATTATATGTAGCCTGCATGAAACATGCTGATTTTGAATCTAGAAAATCATCACATGAAAAAAAAGGGGAACTGAAAATACCTGTTTAATTATTTAAGTACTTTCACTTATTACCAACTGCTGCAATATGATTTATTAGCGTTAATTTGCAATATACTTGGGAAACAAGGGAAGAGATACTTAACTCTATATAACAAGTACACATCCTTCTTTGTAACGCCTGGACCAGAAATGTTTTGGTCTTTGATTAATAATAAAATGCTTCATCAATGCCATCAAAACACAGACCCCTACCAAACTGATATATAATAACAGCTGACATAATAATCTAACTTAACTAAAACAACCCAATTATTTTCAATTGTGAACGAATATACCTTCCCTCCTAATCCACGAAGAAAGCTTTATTTCCTTCTCCCAAGCTGCAAACACACTGTTTTCATTAATGAGAAAGCTCAGTGACACAGCGATACAGTGACACGGAAACGTTTATTGTTTTTATATAGATATCTCACAATTATTTTTAAGTATATTTTAATGAGATTTTAATGAGGTAGAAAGCATAAAAGTTACAGATGAAAAAAACAGAAGTGGACAGCAACAAAAACAAAAGAAATCTAAGTAGTGCAATTATCATTGGACTAAAATAGAAACTACACAGCTCCCTGGGATACTGTTTTGTAACTTAAGTTTTATACAAAATAAATACATATATACTATCACATTGAATAGATAACCTGAAAAGACTGAAGTTAAGCGAGCTCCAGAGGCTATAGTATGAAAAATATACTATTAAAAAAACATCACTTATGTGTGTATGAGAAAATTGTTAAAAATATATTATATGTAGTAGAAGATCAGTAAGTGCTGTGCCAAGCCCAGACAGTAACACTTCTGAGGCAAGTAGAAGGGAAAACACACCCTTTAACAAGCACAGAAACAGTATTTCCTGAAGCTTCAATGACTGCACAATTATCCCTCCCTCCTCCTCTGAGCATCAGTTTCAGAATAGTAGAGCTAAACCAGGTTATCATGATCTACAAAGGCTTAAGAACAATTTTTAAATGCTCAGTTCTATGAACCTTTGTTTTTGTTAATGTTATCTAAACTGCAAGCAAAACAATAGCTGAAACCAAACTTTATTCCATTTCCAAAGGTGTATTAAATTCTTAAGAATTAAAAGCTTGTTTTGATCACCACAAGCACTTTCATTATCTTCCCCATGAATCTAGTACGTATGCACCTAAAACCTCATCTTCAGAGTTAATCTAAATCCATAACATATCTAAAAGTTGGGTATTAAGAGAGATTCTTGATTTTATTTGACCATTCCTCTCAAGAGTCTGCCTTACTTTTAGATAATTCATAAGATGTCAACACTGTATCGAGGACTTGACTTCATGCTCACTGTGAAGGAAAAAGAAGGAAAACAATATAGAATTTCAACCCCAACAATTAACTAATAACTTAATCCTCAAGGGAATAGAAGTTTACTTTCTCCCTACAGCTTCTGCACCTACAGAACTTTGGGTGATCTATACTTCCTAAAGCAGCTGTTCAGCTCTTATATTTGTTATCACTTAAAAAGAAGCCCTTCACAAAGCTAATGACAACATACATAATCAGCTTTCACAAGAATTAGCGTTCATCTGTAAAAAACTCTAAAAACAACACATTTCAGGAAGTGTTTTCAGAGAATAAAAATAACGTACTTCAACTTGTGTGCACATCTGATGCCATGCTTGTTAACTAAACAAACCTTCCCACTCAAACAGTCACTAGCATACAAGAAACGTGGCAGAATATTCTGCTCCACACATCACTGCCCAGCCAAAATCGCCTTTGAAGTTCTAAAAATGCCAAATATCATTCTTGTGTTAAAGCAAAATGCAAGATTCTTATAAAACACACAAGCTTTACAATTTCAGAAGACTATCTAGATGTGATTCTCTTCTTCCTACTAAAACAGAACACTGACATACTACACACTCACATTAGTTTGGACCAAAACCTGTAATACGTCTTTTTTATAAAAATCATCAAAACAAAGGTTCAAAAGCATCCAAAATATTTCTGAATAAAGAGGATATTCTCAATGATTAAACTCCTTCTCCACTGTTTCTTGAACAATTTCTTCCTCCACAGTGGTTAGTAGAAGCAACTTTTCACAATACATTGTCAGACAAACGGACTGCTGTGCTGGTTCACACATAGTAACATCACATTTCCTTTAACATGCTTCAGGTCAGTTGAATATATGAAGTCATACAATGCCCTATTTTGCTACAAACTGCAGAAATGCATATACTCTTAAGCAGACTACTCACAAGCATAGTCAGAAGTGATGCATATATAATGGCCAATGGCAGATTTTTGATTTAATACACAAATAAAGCACACTAAAAATGAACATAAGATGCTGCAGGGCAAGCTATGTGTTCGGTAGATAAAAAAATCATTGCTCTTTAAAAAAAATTCAGATGCAGTGGCTACAGTAGGGAGCAACTAAGTGTATAAAGAGTGGAAACATACATCAAAATACAATTAGTTTATATTTTCTAGGGAAGATCAACAATGATACTGATGCTATGAGTCTCCTATTTTTCATTTAGTAGGTCTTGAAACTAAATTATTAACAGTGGACCACTCCACATCAGTCAAAAAGACTGAACTGGAGACCTTTTGCCTGAGGTTAGACTCTCAGACACTCCAATCAGCACATTTAAACTCTTAAATATGATGTTGCCTTTAGTATTTTTTCTATCTGGCTTCAAGAGCAATTTATGAGCTTATGAGAGACAGATGCCCCAAGTGAAAAAATTGACCTGTCTTTTTCACAGGATGTGCAAACTTCAAGAACCTTGAACCTTTGTAATCTATCAATAAAATACCTGTCTTCAGAGGCCAGTTGGAAATTTGTAAAATAAAAATAAAAGCTATATACATTATATTGAGACTAAGCTCAGAGGTGAAACAGAATTCTGCAGAGAAAGCAAAGATGTAACACAAGCAGCATCAGCCTAACAACTCAATCTCTCTGCTGGAAGGTTTGCCCAATTTGCTACAATAATGATGTGGGATAAGGAATTAAAAAGACAGACAAAGAAAATTTCAGAGAAAAAAAACAGAGACTGTAGCATGAAAATTACTGCCAAAGTCAACAACTCTTTGCAAAAGTTACTTATCTCCTAATTAAAACAGATCCTTTGTGAATCATATAGTTAATTATTGATGTACATAGACACTAGTCTAATTATTTATGTTACTATATCCTAGCTCTAGTCAGGAGACAGAAAAGCACATATACTTAATCTGTCTCCTCGCATACCCAGAACTGAATATTGGAATGTATACAACTACAAAGTAAAAAGGATCCATCAGGCTTCAGCATAATCTAAACCTAGGAGAAGGCAATCCCTGTGAAGTAGAAATGCAATAGGTACCTTAAGTATTAGAGCTGTCTGTCTGTTGAAAGCATCAGAAGTGAAGGGAAATGCATACACTTACAAAACCACAACAGCAATTCAATTACCATCTCTTCAAGATTCCATATTATATGTTGCCTGAAAAACATCCTTAACAGTAGGATAGTTCACAAAACACTAGATGATTCTACAAATAGTTTCTCTCTTCTTATTTTCCACATATTTTTCACATATAACAGGTAACAAAAAATGAAGTCCCCAAATATCCATTTCACACTAGTAAATTATTAGGAGGAATGCAGACTTGACTGCTTAGAGTTAAGAGACTAATTTAAGAAACAAAATAACCAGCCATATCTAAAATCCCAAACATTCACAAAGGTGTAGCATCACAAATACACGCTCATAATAAGACCATCACAATTTAGCACATGAACAACCCTGCGCATATCCTACTTCAACATAAGTTACATTTACATCTAAAAATAAATGAAAAGCTTAGAACATAAGTCTTGCAGAACTGGAAGGCAGAGACAGTTCAAATAAGCATTATTTGTTGATTATAATTCTGTCTAAAGATCCCACACTCCAACAGAAAAAGCTGTAAAATCTTTCTTTAAATGAAGTGAGTTCCCCTCTGAACCAAGAGCAATTTGGCAAGTCAGATGAGCTGGCACATCAGAGCACTCTATTAGCTCACAAAGTCCACTAGCTTGTCTGTAAAAATTTGCAAGGCCCTAATGCACTCTGACAAATGACAAAGGTTACTAAAGGACAGCTTGTGAGAGTATAATTACTTTGTGACTTTATCACTATTAACAGAAAGAATGAACGGGGTAGAGAGTTAACACCATGAAACACGAGTACAGGAATCCACAAAGATCTTGACTCAGCAAAGAACATAAGGACATTAATTCCACTCTTGTATTACAAAACAATTAAGAACATTGTTAAGTAGATGCTACATGTCTACCATTCAATCAGAGGATAAAGCAGTCTTCTCTTCAGATGCAAAGAAGGGTATGCGTGTACTTCATTTTACAGACACGCTGTACTACTGTTAAGCTAATAAATATCTTCTATGAATGGTGAAAAGATTCTTACCAACTTTGCTGTTGTTGGTAGTCCTTATTCTGTCAAAAAAGTTACGGGATAGCTGAAAGCCTACAAGGACCCAGTCTTCATAGTTCTGCCCACAAGTTGTAGGGTCTCCTCAAGAAAAGTCTGAGGTTTTCAGCAAGCATCAGTATTTACCACAGCTGAGGTATAAATCAATTTGAACTATAAGAATTTGTTTCAAAAGAGGGGGAAGAATGACAGACAAAAATCTGACAAGGTTAAAAGGAGACTGGGGAAAGGTTTAGGCCTAACACATATTAAATAAGAATCAATCAAGCTTACTTCTCAAGAACTACAAACTAAGATATATCACACCACAGCTCCAAGTCAAGGAAAATGACAGACAGGACTTCCAATTGCATGGCAGCACATGCTTTGTACAGAAATGCAGTACTATACATTAACTCTTAGCTCCCTGCAAAGCACTGACTAAAAGTTGAGACAAAAGTGAGTGCCTCACATGAACAAGCTCAGAATTCATGAGTCTAAAGCCCCTTGCCTTGCTCAGAGGCAACTCTTCTGCTTACCTATGTGAGGCTCCAGTTTTTGCGGAGACAGCTGTACCTTCCTCTACTGCATTTCTGCAGTGGTAAAACCCTTCTAACAGATTGATCCAAAGCATCTTTCCTGAATCAACACAGAACTCTCAAGTTTTGAGCCATTTTCTGGGAAGGCCATGTCCCATTGTAAAGACTGCATCCCTCTTACAGCAGCACTGTTTAGAGAGACAAATGCACTTTTTTAGTATAGCCGATTCAGAAAGATCCATAGTAGGAAACAAAGATTAGGTAATTCATTCTGAAGTCCCAATTTATCTACAGAAAGGGGAAAAAAAACCAACAATAAATAGTATTAAAAAAAAAAAAAAAACACAGACAAAGGTATTGCTCACTACAAGTAGAAACATAAGAAATGGCTTGAATCTGGCTGTACCACTGAATAATTTTTTTTCATTTAACTTTAAAGACATATGTTGTTCTGTTAACAGGTACCAAAATCTACACTTCTGCTCTTTTAGTAGAAAGGACGTATAAAGCACGAGACAAAGCATAACTGACAAACTAAAATTCAGTACGGAAGATTGAGTGACATTTATTATACCCCAATTCTGGGTATCTCCACAGTTGCTTCTGTATTTATATATCCATGGAGTAAAAAGTTCAAAACTAGAAGAACTTCATAAGGTAGTCATCAACATCTGTTCCTGATCTAATTATAAAGAAAAACGCTTTTACAAGGCTTGTGGCATCTCCATCTCTAGAATCAGTTACATTCTTACAGCCAACAACAGCCTCATCTTCCTCAGTGTCACAGCCCAGATTCTTATAGTAAATCCCAGAAGTTTTGTTCCAGTTGTGGTCTAAGACTTACACTGAGTCATCACCTCCTTCCTGCCACTTGTCTAATTAAACTCAACTCCTGCTTATCCTTATTATTTGGTATTACCTGTAAAACTACTGTCATTTACTAAGCCTAACCAGTTACCTTTCTTCTTAGCCTATTCAGCGTATCATCTCTATTTTATTGGTCTGCTTTTTCCTTCTCTTTTGCTGACATCATAATTTTCTGAGCAAATACTGTGGCCAGTCTTATTCTGGCATTTGATAGACAAAGACATTAAAAAGCCAGTTTAACTACTTTAAGTGTGGAATACTGTTTGAAAACAACCAACCTCTATTAGAAGATGAGGGTACTATAGCTCTTCAGCAAAAGAAATGTACTGTCCTCTATAAAAAGAGTTTGCAATGAAATATTGTTGGAGTCAGTAAATAAAAACCAAAAATACTCAGTAGCAGCTGGGTATGGCCTCCAGCCACATGGCAGAGATTACTCTTGCATAACATCATCCCACATTAAGTAGTTATGTTTAAGCATTGAAAATAACTTAAGATCCTTCTACAGCTCACATTAATACTGAAACCCCCCCTAAAGACTAACAAAGCTGAAAGGGAAAAGTGGGGGTGGGGTAGAGGCAACAGAAGAGATCAGAATCTGCACCAACACTCCTCCAAGAAGAATTCACTACTTTTTTATTACAACATAATAATAAAAAAATCTTCCTTGAAACAAATTTGCTTGGGTAATATATGATGTCACCATAAATCATATTTTCCGCTTCTGTAAGTGTCAGCAGTTTTATTGGACTTCTTTGAAGGTGGGAAAAAAAATGAAGAGCCAGAACCATCTTCCAGCTTTAGCAGAAAAGGGCCCTTTTGTTCCCAAGACATTTTTTTTTACGTAGTGCACCACCACCTCCTGTAAGTCTTGCAAAAACAAAGCTTCACAAAGCATTAAAAAAATGCAAAGCAAATAACAGTACAAAACCCCCCTCTCTACTCTTTCCAAGCATTAATTTCTTTTGCTGTCATTGCCTCCATGGTGGAATAAATGTATTTGTTCACATTTTGAAATATATTTGTTTAAATGTTTTTTCATATTTGAAACAGATTATCCCATCTATGAAAGACATCCAGATCACTGATAAGAAGGAGAGCACTGTGTCAGAAATCAAGAATTGAAAGTAAACCGTATATTAATAGCACAGACAATTCTATTTTTTGTCCTTTTTTGGCTTCCATGAAAGCATGCAAGACTTCTTGCTTCTTCTTAAACTAATTATTATTTGTTTTAAAAATTGTCAACTGGCTTCTACTCTAAGAAAAAGTTTCCCACAACAGCCTCTTTAATTACCGCGTAGAAAACATTTTAAAACAAAATGATAGTTGACGAAAAATTTTTGAGTAGTAACAGGAAAATAGACAATATCCTAAACACAAAGCCTAAGTTTAATTAACTTTGAGTCTTTTATTACTGATGCAGCTTATCAACACAGATAAGCTAAGGTAAATAAGTATTTACTTTTCTGATCCATGGAGACATAAAATATACTTCATTTTTCCACTAATGCAACGTAAAAATTGTTGAGCCTTGTTATTTTAGAATTGATAGCTGTAGCATGCACTTCTTTAAATAACAGATATAATAGTTTTAACAAGGAGAGAACAACTTCCTAATTTTTATCCCTCTCCGTTCTTCAACTGTATATTTGTATGTATACACAAACTTCCTAAACATGACTTCTAACAAAACAAGTGGACAGCAGACACACTACATACAACAGATTTGCAATAAACCTGCATATTTGAGAAGACGTTCCACAAGAGGTATTGCAAGCAGTGATTGCCCTTCTGATTTAAAGAAAAGCCAAAGGCAGAGTGAGGTGCTGCAGAAACATATGTTTTGCAGATGCCATGCTATCAAGTGAGAGAAGACACTTGGAAACAAAAGAAAAAATTAACAGCCACACAGATTAGCCCAATTAGTGAAAATAACTGTCCAAAAGCAAAACTGTCCAAAAGAGGATCATGCAAGATGGCAGTCAGGCAGAATAAGAGTGGCTTGAGGACTGAAAGCTGAGCAATCAGAAGAGTTCACAAAATGGAGCAGCAGAGGAGCTCTCTGTCAAGTTGCAAATCAACGTACAATCAGTTGAACATCCCTAAATAGATGAAATACACACCCTGCACTTTTTCAAAATCTCAGCATTCTGATAGGGACAATAAAGCCTGTTGGAACCAACGGTCACAACAGAATCCACTTAAAAGAAATCCCAAACTATTTATATTTTAAAAAATAAATTAAATTAAAAAAAAACCAACCAGAATAAAGCAAGTTTTGCAAATTTTTTAAACTTTAGATTTAAATCATTAAAAAAAAAAAACCCTACATTTGAAGCCTTAGATCTTATTTTTCTAATACCTAAGGAAAGTTAAAAGACTAATTTTAAACAGATCTTCTAGTGAATCTCTATTAAAAAGTGACATATAAAGCATAGATAAAATAAAGTTACGTAGACATACTCTATGACTCATGATCAATCATGAGCTTTAAAATTTGTATTAGACAATCAAATCTAAATAGGAAACAATATTGCTTCTCTATAACTTCATGTTCAAGGTGTGATTGAAGCCAGTATGTAGATCCCCCTTGCAATTACTGAATGCCATCTGTATTCCTGCTTGATTTGGAAGATTTCTAAGGAATCATGGACACTTTCCAGACCAAAAATTCAGAAAGTCTTCAGAAAAAAAAAGGGTCAGGAAAGATTACTCCCAAAACTTGCCATTCAAAACACTTTTAGAAATTCTGAAGATGACGAACAGCAAGCCTGTGTCCTTACCCAGAACACCAGTAGAGCTGCATGCAACTCTACTGAAATTCCATCGTCAGAATTTGTTTCCTTGTCTAGAAGGCATGCTTCTAAATCACTTTTGAAATGCTTCTGCTGTTCTGCCTGTTTGAGTGTCTTACCTATTTCTGAAATTTTTTTATAAATTCAATTTAAAATATTTTTTTGAATTCTAAGGATTAACACCTAAAAGTCTGGAAGCAATATGTAGAAAGTGGAAAAAATATTCTAATAACCAGAGAAGATTATTAAAGAAAAATAGTCTCTGAGATGAAGAACAAAAACAAAACAAAGCAAAATTTGCATAAGCAAGCTGGGGACTTGCTTTAAATAAGGATGATGTTTATTCCTCCAAAATTCCCCATGCTTGCCCAACGCAGCTAACCAAGATGTGGACAGTGATCTCATTTAAAGTAGCCTAAATATATTTAAAGACTTCATTTCTTACATTACTTGCACACAGGCACAGACACAATTTTGAAAGCTTATAATATCTTCACAAAAACAGTGAATGAGTTTAACTACCAAACAGATGTCTTCAAAGGTCACTATCCTGATGGTCAGAAGGCATGCTCAGAGCTGCAAGCATCAGCAGACAGAGTTAATAAGCATGTATGAGAATAATGGGCAGGGAAAGCATAAAAGATTGAAAGATAAGTTATTTTGCAGAACCATAAATAATAATAATAATACTTGGAAAAGAAAAAAATTAAAAGATCCCCCTCAATAATCCTAAAATAATGGCAGATAAAATATTCACAGAGCAAATTAAGCAGAAAGTAATTTGAATTCAGACTTTAATTTCCATTAATGTAACAACAAAGAAAGTTCAAAGTCATGGCTTCCACAGGACCCAATCATTCCACAGAATAATATCAGAGTAGTATCCATTAAGAAAATTTTTTTCTTGTAACCTCAGACCACTTTCTTCTCCTTAGCTGAAATATTATCTGAAGAAAAAAAGAAACATTCAAAGTAGCATAACTGAAGTTTTTACGGGTCACATGGGATGCCTGCTGCCACGCACCAGATGTGTGTTGGAAAAAGAAAGTGGTCAACATATGATATTAAAAAACAGTGCAGTTTCGAATATTTTAAACATGATGTCAAGTGTATTCAACAGGTCTACAAATGCATTACATTAGCCTAAATTTAGTAGGTGATAATTGAAATCAGAGATCTAGTCGTTACCACTGACATGTTTCTAAATACTACCCAATAAATTTTTGTCTGTTTCAGATTCTGTATGACAGCTGGCAGTTGGGAGGGGGATATGGCCAACAGGGTATGCACGCACATATGTACAACATTTTTACATTTAAATTCTAGTACCTTCCCTTTCTAGGGTTAAAGAGTGACAACACTGCCATACTAATGCACGTTCCCATAGGAAGATACCCTAAAGATGTTTTTCCCCCCTCTACATTGTTGCAGTAAACATGGGACAGGATAGTATCATAATGCACTACAATGGTTTCCCACACGTGAATTTTTCACAAAAAGTTAATTTATTTATTTTATAGAGATCACATCTGTTTCTTACTGTAGTTTTCCTTACTGCTTTCCTAACTAAAAAACAAAAATGCAGTAAGAGAAGAAACAAGCTCAGTCTATGTAGTTTTGTTTATTTGTTTTAAATAATTATATAAATGTTGAGGTAGGAAAGAATAAATATGAGAAAATCCTGGTCCACTTGAAGGCAAAAAAAAATGTTCTTCCATATCTACAATACATTCAAACTGTTACTTAGTTTTCAGTCTGAGATAGATCATCAACATTATTGATATACTTGCAATCAGATAATATGAAATGTAGCTACATAGCACATGAGAACAAACTACAAAACCAGAGGGTGGGAAGTGCCAACCATCAGTGACAACACACATAACAGTTTATGCAAACTGAAAGGCTAAAAAAGTTACCCTTTGCTTCTACAGTTAATCAACAAGGCTTCTTCACCTCTCAGTTGCGTCCTCAGTAAAATGGAGATAGTACCTCCATTTCTCAAAGGAAAATGAATTTGCCTTTAATTTAACTGAAAAGCCATCACTAAAAGCCTTGCCTGAGAAGATGTGCCTGGCACTTTATATAACACCACCATGTGGCTTTTGACTAGAAATTAAAACACCTAGATGGAATCAGTCAAGGCTGGAAACAGAAGAATAGGGTTTCCACTAAGAAATACAGTTATTAAAGCTGAGAACTTCTAAATAAGGCTCTTGGTGTTTAGATTGTAGAATTCAAGAACAACTAAGACCCAGAACATCAGAGGCAGATGTTAGTGGTATGACAGCAGAGGCTGAACCATCCTATCAATATTCCATTACATGTTGCTGCCATGTGACAGACGGCAGCAGAGGGGCAGGCTGACACAATGGCATCGACACGGAAACACACATAGAGAAAGTGTGCCACTGAATTCCTCCATGCAGGAAAAAAAAAATGTATCTATCGACATTCACTGTTGTTTGCTGAACATTTATGGAGACCAAATAGTGGCTTATCAGCACAGCGAGGCAATAGGTGGTGCATTTTAGCAGTGGCAACAGCAACATGAAAGACAAGCCACAAAGCAATGCCCAGATGATACATCACAGAATGAAGAGCATGTCTATCAACTCATCCATACAAATCAGCTAATAATGGTGAGGATGTTAAAAGAGTAGCAGAGAATCTGCTCTATCAAATAGTGTTATTGTGCTCTTTGTACCTGCTGTAGTCCAGGAAAATAAATAAGAGGCAGTGCTTTTGGTGAGACCGACAAATTATTATTTAGATGCATCATGAAACTTCAACACATACTATCTCAGTACGGTTCAAAGTTTAGTCCTTCATTGGATTCTGAAAATACAATCCTGAAGAAAAAAAAAAAACCACCAGAAATACCGAAAGAAGGTCATTCAGAAGCCCCAGTCACAGGCCATTTCAGAATGGGCAGGGGCACACGAGCAGTATCTTGTAGCACCTGGATCATATTCTTGTTCAACTTAATGCAAATTAACACTGTTCTATCTTATCTTTTACATAAAATAAAAAGGAGGAGGCTGGTCTACGTAGCATTTTTGTTGTATTCCTCTTTTTCACTTCCTCCTCTCTTTTTTACTATCCAATATTAAAAAATCATTTACTGCAATAAAGGAATTTAGTGATTTGGGAGTAACTTTTGTATAGTTTACACCCTCTAGACACCCCAGAACTACGTTAATAATTTTCTTCCTATTAAATGTCTCATCAACTCACAGCTGGCTATGCTTTTTATTTCATTATGTTATTCATCAATCTAAAATAGAAATATAACAGAAAAAGCAATTGGAAAAGAGCAATTTCAGTATTTCAAAACAGATGCAAATCAACGCCAGAGATGCTACAGAGCATATTTTTATTGAGACTATTCTATACGTGTCTGAAAAATGAACTTGTAATAAATAAACTCACATCCTGTGGAGGTGTGTTTTTTCCTTCCATCTTATGAGCTAATTATGCCAACACAGCCTAACGTTTTCCTAAATGCCTTACAAACTGACCCAGTTACTCAGAAAGTATTATTTTTAAATTGATGTGATAGATGCAAACTGGAACGTTCGATTTCATTTCTGGCACCAATTCCCGGATCCCCTTCCCAAGTAATTTAAGGACTTCCTCCCGATAGTTTTTCATATTCTTTTAACTGACATTTTATCTTTATACAGTATCTCAGCAGAATGAACATGCACTAAAACAATGACAGCCCTTCTTTGGCTGTCATCTCTCATTCTGGCAAAGACAGATGTCTTACACTGGCTTATGCCAATAATAGAGCCGACAAAAAACAACAGAGACTACCTGCCTCTGATGTAAAGGCACCAATTCACATTTGTGACACTCATTTGTCAATTAACAGATTTCTTCCATTGTTGACACATGGGACTTAAAAGATGTGGGCTAGAATGTGATGAATTAAAAAAGACAGATGAGTAAGCTATGAGCTGCAAAGTAATACTATAATGTGCTTTAGATAGGAATATCAACTGACACCCCTGACAGGCCATACAAGGTTTTATTTCATTTTGCACTGTATCTAGGCTTCATACTTTGTCTTCTTTGTTCTCTTTTCATCAAGCTCCTAACATCTCATTCTGACAGCCAGAGACATTTAAGGCACTTTCGTTTCAAATGCAAGTTAGCGTACTTGATTTGTCATTAAAATGCAAAACGATTGCCATTGCAGGTAAATGTAGGTATGCTTAAAAGGTTGTATCTGCAAAGTAAAAGCTGAAAATGGTTTCTGGCTGCTTTGCTTAACTCTTTCACCAGCATTCGAGTTTTTCCAAGCCAAGTATTACTATGCTCTAATAGAAGTGTAGCAGCACCTGTAGTTTTATTCAGGGTGCATTTTAATACATTTAAATAACATAAAAGCTTTAAGTTGCAATGTCAAACTCAGAGAAGAACTGTCAAGCCTATACATTGGGTCTTAGCATGATTTACACAAGAATCTGAAAAGAGTCTATCATTCAAAGCCTTCTGGGGTCAAAGCTTTCCACTCTTATACACTCTGTCAGCTAGACAGTAAAAGGGGAAGGAAGGTGTTTGTGTTTAATAGACTACTGGTTGGTCTAGCTGAAACCATCAGTGAGAGGATTTCAACAGCAATTTACTTTCTCTGTTCAATGATCATTTAGGGAGACAAGAAGGCCTTAATATAAATAAATAAAAGGCTCTGTAGCACAAAGGGATAAGCATTGCAGAAAAACAGACCTGCACAGGATTGAAATGAGTAACACCTAGCTTTCTACACATACGCACCAATGTGAACAGACTATAATATGAATAAGATTAGTTCTTTTCAACTAGACAGACCCAAACAACAAGGATCTCCCTGGTGTTCAGCGTACAAACTTTTTATTTGTCTGCAAGTAGTAAAAGGTTTGAATAGCAGCAGAATAATTTAAGTAATCAAATCTCTTTTACACAGGTAAGTTCAGATATTATTTGGTTTCAGGGAATTTACATATGAACCCTTAACATAAATCTTCAGCTACGTATCTTTTCTATTTGTTTTTGTTTTTTTGTTTGTTTGGGGTGTTTTTTTGTGGGTTTTGGGGTTTTTTTGTTGTTGTTTTTTTTGTTTTTTGTTTTTATTTTGCAGACTTTCTTGTGCATTTTTACCAAGGAAAGAAGGTTGAGAACAAGCTTTAAGACTTATCATTTATAAATGAGACTTGTATGGAAATAAGAATTCCTGATTTGACATTATACAAAAGATACAGAACCTGAAACACTTGATGCCTCTGTGAATACAATAAAGCTTACTGAAGTAATTCTGAAACTACTCTACCTACTGGTATCATGCATCTAATACAACATCAGTTATTTGCTCATTCCAGATCAAATAATAGCAACAGGATATGCTGTAAATATAAGTATCAGCCTTATCGTTACCATCTATCCTGACAGTTTTCTAGCACTCTCTCTTCTTTCCTCCCACATTAGGATTGCGCTGGAAGCAGTTAAGACTACCTCCACACAGAAGGCACAAGGAAAACAAAGTGCAGGACAGTACCTTAAGAGCCAAAGTGAAAGCATGAATTCAGCTTTAACACTAGGGTGTGAGCAACCAAGATTATTGTCTGTTGTACTACAACAGGCAAAGAAATACTTGCCCTTTACATTTAGCTCAAAACAGCCAAGTACCTGCTCTTCCTCCATTTACCAATTAGTAGAAAGAGAGACAAATAATGGCCAAAAAATTCCCCAGTAATACATTAGTCCCTGGCTCAATCTAAGAAAATCCTTTTCCTGATGTTTAGCCATTTAAATGCAGGTGAAGCTCTTGTTTCAAAACACCTAAGGTTGCAGTGACCACAGTCTGTCATTTGGTGACAAAGTAGTGGCCTGTATTAAATAGGTTGAAATAGATTCTCATTAGAGATATGTCAACATTTCAAAAGCCCTATTATTAGCAATAGTAACAGACCATTTATTGATATGACTTATTTAAAACCAAAGAATTAACAGTGAGAGTACAATCCTCTGACACTCCTCACTTAGGGTAGAGACAATTTCGTAGTTGTGCACCTGGTAGAACTGGAACTAATGCTTCACAGGAACAGCTGAGCTACTCAATGCCTGGCTCCTGATTACAAACAAAACAGTGAACAAAAGAGAGTATTTGCAGGTTCTTTCTGGAAAGGAGAACCTCATGTTGCACCCACACCCAGATCTCTCACAGACAGCACTAAAATGCAGCTAGCCCTAGCCTACAGCACCTTCAGCAGCCTCCCTCTGATTTAAGGAACTTAAGTGGGGAGGAAAAAAAGTAAGCGTGGTGGGAGGGAAAGAAACAAACTGGGCACATACACACTCTTAGTTGGCTAGTTTGCATTTCTCAAAAAACAGTATTTGACCATGTTTTCTTCCCTAAAGTCATTCCAACTTAATCATGTTCACACATGACTGTTTCTCTGCTATTCCAAAGTACTTCACTGTCCAAGATCAAAAATGTATTAAATGCAAGTTAATAGGCTGAAAAAGAAAGTTCTCAGATCCTTTAGCAGATGTAATTTTACCATCTAGACACTAGACTGTCAAATAATCTTAATGTAATTGTGTTGGAACCAGAGTTTTCTGAACATTCATTATCCTGCTAATCCCTGGCACTTCTAGAATGCCTATCCCCTCAGCCTTTAAGCAGTTTAAAATAATGAGTACCTTCTATCACTTATATAACCAGGTCAAGTTTTTATTTTCCCTCCAACAAAAAGGTTTTCAAAGTGCAGGAGCCTAAAACACAACATCCTTAAGCAGTGCTGATGTAGCCATGTGGCCCTGTAGAGTTACAGGATTGCAGCAGAGGATAGCCCTTTGACACGTTAGATGTTTTGAGGACACCTTTGCTACATGATTTCCATGTGCTCTAAGAGATTTTACACTTAACAGCAGAAATGCGTTTTTAGCACTTAGCATATGGCCAACAAGTAACAAACAAAAACCTCAAATCAGTCACCAAAATAAAACCTTACCGCACCAGCCGTACCCTGGTCATATAAAGTTGCTCTGTTGCTCTAAATAGGAAACTGAATGCTTCAAACAAAAATATACTGGTCTCAGAATCATGCAAAAATAAAAACACACGATGAGTAAATAACTACATTGATTACTTTAGAAGTAGCGTGGCTGGAAATTATGATTCTGAAATTATGAAATGTAGGTAACGCATACCTTTTCTGTATGAATCATAGTTTCCTGTTGGCATGTCTGATCATAAATTAATATTCTAAGGGAAAGGCAGCTCAAATTTCTAACGGCAACTTCAAAGCATTGAATACTTCAATTTCTTTCCATAGGATGTATTCACAAGGAACTATCAGCTCCAACTGGCCCAACAGCCTAATAGCAAATGCACAATTGGATTATAAAATGTGAACCATATTTTCAATATCATTAAGTACATTTTAACTACATATAATTCACACCTTTTAACATTCAGCAACACAAGCACTGAATACAGATGCTTAATGCAAATTTAGAAATTAAGAACTGAGCACTCATATCTGTTCACTAACTACATTATACAGAAATGAACAGGGGCGAACGCTTAAGCTTCATATGATTTTAAAAAAGCACCTCCCTTTCTTACTCTTTTGTTAGTTTTACCAAAAAAAAAAATCAAGTTGGCAAGTGATAAGCCAGACGCTCTCTCTCTAGTCTTCACAACAGCAATATTGACAAAGAGCCTTACTTTTACCAAGTTCCAACACAGTAATGTTCTACCTATGCCAATAGTCCACAATGAGCTATGTATCAATCACTACTGAAGTAAAAACATTATGTTGATGTAGCTTTCCACCCATCAGCATCAATAAGAGCTGATACCGAGACCGATACTGAGTACTTCCAAAAGTCTGTGGAGAAAGGAGTTTAAAAATAACAAAATCTTCCAAGAACATAGGCAGATCAGCCCCCAAATTTTTATGTATTAAAAATAACGCACACACATTATATAAAAAGACATTTTAAGATGCTGGTGTGTGTATAAAATGCAGTAATTTTCTGAGAACAGCATCCCCTAAACACTATTTTTTCAATGAAGAAATATAATGGAGGAGTGTATGCATTCAGGTACTACTACCTACCAGTGCAGCTTAGATACCAACAGCACAGGAGAAAACATTAGTCTTTAGCACTTGAAGAGGATCTATTCCATACTTAATTCAGCGAGCAAGAATAGTACTAACTTCCCTGAGTTTTGGATAGACTATAAGCGTGGATAGCATTTTGGATAGACTCCAGCATGACTTCCAACACTTCCAATTTGTGTTCAATTAAAAGTGATTACTATAAATTTTCAGCATAGCAAAAGTTCACACAAACATGAGATGGATTCAAAAAAGAACAAACTCTCGTGGCAATGTTATCTGAAGAATATTTGCTGCTTCCATTTATGGACTCAGTAGGCAAATGAAGATAAAAATGGAGAACAAATTGTAAAGAAAGGAAATGACAGTCAACAGATCTTCCAGCTCTTCCAGGAAACAACTCACTCATCACGAGGCAAGCATGACCAAGACGACAGACAATATGAAACAAAACAAAATCAAACTTCACATGACTGCCTGCTACAGTTCATAGTAAGAGCCTGGAAGTGTGCTAAAGCACTGCATCAGCTATGACCTTAAAGACAGTATAATTATTGTTTAACATGTCCAATTTGACAGGTTGGCTTGTTAGCCTGAGTACAATGCATGGCCCTTTTGCACTTCTGCGATACTCATTCTTCACACTTGCACTAGCTAGGGGTTTAGGGGTTGCCTTTTTCAACTGAAAAACCATCTCCAAGATAATTAATGTAAAGTTGATCTACATAAAATGCAAAGCCTCAAAAATGGCACAAGCCACAGGAGACAAAATACAGTAAACAAGCTATATATTAACAGAAGCATTTGATAAATTCTTCGTGCCGAGTCCAAGCTAGCTGTTTGTAACATAATAACTCAGCAGGCTTGTTGAATCCTGGAAGACAGAAGCCCTTCTTACTCAGTGATGATTAGCAAAACTAATCAAGTTTTAACAGATGCAATTAGGGGAGGAGAATCATGTGTACAGAGTTAAACAGAGAAGATACAGTCCAACAAAACAGAGAGCAAAAGGAACAATAGCTTCAGAGTTAATGCAGTATATTCTTTTCAGTCAAGCTTCTTGTCCTCAAATAAAAGTTATTTCTGCAGTCCTTCACTCGTTTCGTAACAGCAATCATGAGGAAATACTGTTTTAGAGTAAGAGAGATTAGTAAAGTCAGAAAGAAAGAATGCATCATCTGATCATTAAATGTGTAACATGCTCTTTCTATGCCCCTTTCTTTAAGCCCCAATGCAATTTAAGACAAGCAGCTCCTTTCCTCAAAATCCAGATAACCATAAACTGTACAAGAAGAAGTCACTAAATCATTACTTGAACCGTACTGACAAACTTTCTTTGAAAGCAAAAGCATTGAGCTATTTCTTCTCCAAATGCCTATATTTTTCCTATACATTGTAGTACTCTTCCATTCGCTGAATAACTGATTTTCTCAAAATCCGATACAGATTCCTGCCAACTTCGTTGTTGTTGTAGAGTTGTTACAGGTCTTCCAAGAAGAACAAACATGACTGTTCCAGTGAATTAAGCCCCTTGGGATCCAGAGAATAAGCACAGAAACAAATGGATTCAGCCTCCAATTTCTCTTCAAAAACTTCACACGGAAAACCAGGCCAAAAGAAAGCAATTCACTCATCGTTTATTCAGATACAAAGAAAATTATGCAATATGAACATCAGGTCCCTGAGAAAAGCAGTGATTCAATCGAAAGGCTTTACAAACAGCCTCGACTGAATACATGCCACACGACATCTCATCTCTGCTCATGCCCAAGGAACTTTCTTACTCACCTTTGTCAAGGAGTATAGATTTCACCCTTACTCATGATTACAACAGTTCCATGATGATGGATATCACCAAGAAAACTTTCAATAACCATTACATTAACATTCACTAGCTATGCTTAAGGATATAACAGTTCAAGCTCACTAATTTATTTTACTTAATGGCAAATTGCATACCATGTTTAACATCTTCACCTAATTTAATATCTACAGTAATCCTGACATGAATTCTCTACTACACAACATGGACACACACCAACATGCTCCCAAAAGTTCAAGTAACAAGTTTTTGCCTAGTTCTGTCACGTGATGTATTCTGAAAACAACTCCTTTCACAACGTTAAGCCTTCTTGAGAAAAGCAGAATAGAACACAATCTTATGTTCTGATCTGTCAGATACAGTAAATCAATGGATAATGGCTAGCACTGGGGGTCAGAGGTATATATATTACAGTGTTTTCACAGTGTGTTAGTGACTATGTGGCCATAAAAAGTCAAGCAAGGATCAATGGACAGAAAGAAAGGCTATTGGAACTACAGAAGATAAAAGCTACCAGTATAAAATTGAAGTAAAATAATTTACACACTGTGTGCCTTTACATATCAGCAAGATTGGAAAATTAACTTCACTAAAAAAAACAACACTTTGTTCCTTTGTGCAGTATGATGAGACAGAAGTGCAGTATTTGAATATATACCATAAGCCACAAACTTGATATTTTTAAAAGTAGTTCATTCGCTGGTCCCCTTCATATCAACAACAAAGCAATGACTTCAAGGAAGACAGCAGAAAAACACACAAGCAACAAAAACTTATATAGAAAATATTCCAAAAAAGCAAATATTCCATGAGCACATTTTAAGCTGACAAAAATAAGAGAACACAGCCACAGCTACTATATGCAGTTTGAACAAAGTCAAACAAAGCACTTTTTATTATTACTCAAAGTTTTCAAATGAAAAATGTAAGTTTTCCTTATACATTACTCAGATCACATCTGGGTCCTGTTGAAACATCATTTTTGAAAAGGAGGGGGCATAGGAAGAGGTTAAAGAAGGGTAAGACGACAGCAAGGACTTTATTTAACTTTGACTATAGTTTGACCAATTACCCAAAACAGAATTAATATTTGAAGTCAAAAATCCTTTGTTATTGGTAATACTCTTTCTATTTTTAAAATAGACATACCTCTACAACTTTATCTCATACAACTCTCAACGTCTTACCCATATAAGATGCAAGCATGTCATCATGCTTGTCTTCAGCCTAACAGGGTACAACTATTTTATTATTTTAATAGAAAGATAATTATGCATAATGTAGTCCATTCTGCATTAATAAACACGTAAAACTTCATCTGGAAAACTACTAAATCTGTAAATTTTAAATAATTTAAATGACTCCTTGTATATAAATATTTCATTTAGCAAATTGATTTCCAAATGGATCGACTCTAAAAGCAACTACCCTTAGCAGTGGTAGCGTACATTCTATATCAGACATTCATATCATTTCAACATTACTTAAATCTTGAACTACAAATCTCATTACATTGAGACATTACCACAATAGCAGGAGAAAAATAATCAAGAAGTTATATGTTTCAGTTTGTTTAGCTGCAGCAAATGCTGTCTCTTCGTTAAGTCTCTAGATACAATTATATTTACCTTGAAACAGTAAGCTATTTCAAGTATAGGATTTGCACACATTTGTAAAACACATCCTGTTTAATTAGAGTAAAAAGAAAATCTCAGCTTATAATATAAAATCTTTAGTACTTAGTCATACTAATTCTCTTTTCCTATAGTAAACTGTGGTCATGCTTGAAAGAAAAATAAACAGCAAAACAAGGAGCGTGAAACAGATTAACTGCATCGCTTCAATATTCTTATTTCAGACAACATACTATAAATCATCTTGAAACAAAACAGGCAATTATAATGTGCACAAATGTTATGATACTGTGCCTCCATACTGGTCCAACAGTTCTAAATTATTGAAAGTGATGGCTGAACAAGAGCACATTGTTTCAACGCACTTGGATTACTTTAACTATTTCTATTCTTTCTTCAACTATCCAGCACAACTCAGACCTCTCTATTGCCAATAAGTAAATAAATAAACAGATATATAGACATCACTTTGATAATTCACAACACATTTAAGAGAGTTTAAATATATTCCCAAGACATCCGTAACAATGTATTGTTCGTGAAGAAAAATAATTCTTACGGTATTGAGGAAAAAATTGTTATCTAAAATTAAAGTACGTATATTTTCCATCAAAGCATTCAGTAGGAGAGAACAGCAGCTCCTTTCTCCTAACCACAAAGCCACACTTCAGTCCTCTTCACCTCACTGTAAAGGAAACAGGAGCAAGAGCCATAAGACAGAATCATTTCAAAACACAATCAGCTATTTGTAAACAATACGCTTTCTGCTGCGGAAAAATCGGCAACTGCTAGTTGCAAGAAAAAGCACTAAGGTAAATCAATTAGCTTGCTAATTTCTCACCCTCATTTATTTAGCTCTGCACTGTATTTGTCGTAATTGACTATAATTATGTTAATTACTAACTCCAGCATAATTACTATATTTATTGTCATTGAGCACACTGTGTACCCAAAGCAAAGCTGGCATTTGTCGGGCATCAAAAAAATAAATAAATAAAACCACACCACTGTCAGAAGGGGTTGCTCTGAAACCTGGCTAATACACCTTCAGCAAATGAAAGGGCAAAAGAGATTTCATGCAATGCTAGTTTGAAAGCATCGGTTCATTAAGGATATTAATTTTCTGATAACTACACATTTAAGCATGACACACTGGAGCAGTATCTACAGGATTTAGCAATTATTAATGCGTGACAGTTTCAAATGCTAAGTGAATCAATTAAACAGCAGCATTCACAATTTGAGAAGAGATAACTGCTTCATAACTGCCTAAGACTACAATTTTCACATGACAAAAAAGGGCCATTCAGGCTCCTTCAAAACCTGACAGGTCAAGAAAGAAGTTTGAAACAAAAGCACCTTATAACCATCATCTCTCCTCTTTACTTGTCAGATCAACTTTGCTAGTGTCTCCGCTGAAATGGCATCACCATGCCAGCTGCCACAAGGTGATTTTTCATGTCTTGTCAAAGAAATCTTTTATTCTATTTGCTCTGCATTAACATGTTACATTTATTGATCAAGCCCTTTCTGCAGCCACAGCAGGGCACTGTGCTCTTATGCCTAAGGGGGCTTTGATGTCCTGGTGACATTCTAGACCGAATAATGCACATACTAAATGGATTTAATGCAGAAATGTGTTTGTGCATGACAGCTACATTAATAACAGCCCCTCACACTGATAAATATGCAATTGCCACGATTAAGAGTTATCCAATTATGGTGAAAATATTTTTCTACCTTACAAATAAAACCATCAAAAAGTTTTAACAATAGTCCATTTTCTTCAACATTTTAAAATGCTACAAAGATCAGTCTAAAGGCTTTTAAAAAATGTCATGCTTTGTTTTGAATTCTGGCTTTTATTTCCATCTCTCTTTTGTTGTTCATCTGCCGGATCTTATTGCCGCACAGAGTAGGAGGGTAGCAAGGAAAAAAATAAAAAATAAAAAAAATAAAAGCCTCTCCTTTGTATCCTCAACTTACCAAGAGAAACAAACCCGGCAAAACTGAAGCCCAGTTGCAAGCTGCCACTTGGCTTTTTTCTCCAGGCAAGGAAACAGTAGGCAGAAGATAGAAGTAAACAATCTCTAGCCCACAGAAAGGATACTATACAAAGCCTCAGCCTCACAGAAGTGAGGGAGGGACACTCCAGACTAGGATTAAAGTTCAAGGGGATGTTTTCATATACAGACCTTCTTAATCGGACAGTGGAAAATATGCACAAGCACACACTGTGCAAATTATTCATGCTCCTAGCAGAAATAATCTGCACCCCAGAGAGAGGGAAGAGATATCTGTATCTCCCTGAGCACAATTATTGGATTAATCCTCCCTCATTGGCTAAGATAAAAGATTCATTCTCCCTTTTGCCTCACAGTTTAATGCCTGGAGAAATCTCTGCAAGAAAAAGAAAAATAGCTCACATTCAAAAATACAAAATTAGAAGATGGACTTCTAAGATGGCCAAAAGTAGATGTTGTGTATAAAAGCATGGCATCTACTTTTACAATGCTGACATCTGTTATTTAGGCACTCGAGTGCATTTAGCCTTTAATGTGAAAGGAGACATCTGGCACAAAAGAAGGTTATCTAGAACACTTAAGGAACATTTGAATATTTTTTCTCTCTTCACAAAACAGTAAGACACATCTTAACAAAAAAGACCTTTGTATTTCATTGAAGACTCTCCTTCTAACTTACATTATATTCTCCTTGCTTATTCATCCCTCTTTTTCTTTCACCAATAATTATTAACCTTTTTCCAATGAAATTTTTAACTTCAATTGGTCAAAAGTTTTACATTCACTCTTGAAACTATTTTCAGCAAAGCATCCCAGCAACACCAGCACAGGCAATCAGTGACTTTCCCTCACGTGCTCAATCCTTTCAGTAAATGGGAACTGTGGAATGGCATTCCACATATTACAGAACAAACAACGGCCTTTACAGCACTCTACTACCATTGAAGACTATCAAATGCAGTTGCTATGAGAGACCCAGAGTAGCTTTTCAAAGCAAAACAACTTTGCAACTGAAATACGCCTTATTTAAAATAAACAGTATTCGATCATTTCTAAAATAGTTGAAAGTCACTATCAACTCTAAACAGCTGCTGTAACTCTGGCCACTCTGATAACCACATCAGTAGAGGTGCAGAATCATAGCCCAGTTTAGATTGACAGGGGCATCTAGAGGTCATCTAGTCCGCTGCTCAAAGCAGGGCAACTTCCAAGTAGGTTGGGACTTTGTCCACTAGCACTCTGAATATCATCCAGGACAAAGATTCCACAGCCTCTCTGGGTATCTCTTCCACTCAGTTTTTCCTCACTGTGAAGTTTTTCCCTTGCATACAGTAGGAAGTTCCCCTGCTGCAACCTGTGATGACTGCCTCTTGACCTTTTGGTGTACAGCTCTGCCAAGAGTTTGACTTCATCTTCTTCACAACCCTCCCAGTAGACCAAAAGAAGATGAAACACATTAGAAACCGTTTAAATAAAGTGTGTAAAGAAAACAGCATAAAAAGAAATAATTCACAAAAGGACTGCAGCAATCTGGAGCTGAAGGAGTGTAAACGGGAGACAAAATAGGGCACTACCGTATCTTGCTGATTACGACCACCATGCTTTCAAATACACAACAGGTTTCCCCTTTGTTTCATACACGCTGTTACTCCCTTTCCCCCCACCCTCTGCATAATAAGTTCCTTTTTTCCATTCACCTCTCCTATCTTTCCTCTTCTGCCTGGGCAAAAGAGACAGCAGTCACCTTGCTTTGGCTGCCCAAAGATTTGGATCCATGCAACACCCTGGGTAATGAAGGATAGAAAGCAGTTCTTCAGAAAAGGCAAAATAAAAAGTAAGACATTTCTCTTAAAGAGCAACTTTTTGTATTTATCAAGCATTGTTAAACTTACCACATCTGATACAAAGTAAATGAAGTGCCTATATTGGCCCAATTTTTTATTTAATAGTGAGTAAGAGACTCAAATCTGTAAATACCTCTGAAGTTGATGAATTTTTATCCATATAAATATCCCAAGATAAAAGCACAAACACTACCCACCGCCAGTTTAATTATCCTTTTTTGTATGCATTTATTTGTTTACAACACAGCCAAAAGAGAAAAAAAAAGAAATCTGAGTTAGAAAGCCACCACAAATGAGAACATTCAATCCAAATAATTACTCTTACTTGCACAAGCAGACTAGAGACAGAAGTGCCACCACAGCCAATAAAAAAAACCAACAGGAGATATCCTTAAATTCTTAAAGATCATTATCTAAAAACATATTGGCTCAACAACTTAAAAAAATAAAAAATATTAAGAAAGGGAGTTGGGTAGCAGTAAAATTTCTTGCTTTGCTATAACAGCAAGATAATATATTTCAGAAATACACATCATCATCTACCGAAATATGTAATTAAGGGACAAATTCAGCAAAAGCTCTTTGAGCATAAAGCAAGACATAAAATAGTGCGTTTGAGCAATTATTTCCCATTTCACTACACAGTATTAGCAGATCTTCCCACCCTTCTACCAGTACATTTGGACAAGCCTCTCAAAACACACATTTTTTGTGAAAAGCCTTAAATGGCAAAATAACTTACCTAGCTCTATCCTAACTTTTGCAACCACGTAATCTCCATTATCATGGTAAAAAAAAAAAAGTGAAATTCACTAAAGTAGTTGTGTAATCAGGTCTAAAATTATGCATATCGTTTGCATAAGAAAGTTTTCTGGCACCTGTATCATGCCGCAGAAATTCATATTTCTGACAGGAATCCCTTAAGTACACACAATAAAGACTGGAAGTCAACAACCAACAGGATTTCTGGATTTGAAAGGACAGCACTGTCTTGAAAGAATTGTCTGCTGTAAACTACTCAAGAAGTGAACACATCATTACACTGAATCCCTCTGCATGCAACTACGCTTATCACAGCAATTTAAATAACAGGTGTCCACAAAAAAAAAAAAGCTTCCTTCCATGCTCAATATCTTAAATTGTTTGTTAAGTTCTCAGAATTTCTACTGATACTTATGTAATACGATATATGGTCTAGTTGGTACACGAGGGTGGTTCCTCTTAAAAATACAGTAGTTCTCTTACAGAGAGTAAGAAAAGCCCTGTATGAAAAACAACAGAATAACAACAGAATAAGTTGGTAAGTACTTACTTCCTACCTGACACTGATGAGCCAGAGGAACTCTGAAAAATATTGCTTGTTCTCTACTATTTGTAAAAAAATTAGTGACCACTACACCTGCTTTCTTTCAAAGAACACACGTGTACTCTGATCTAATATGAATCACACAGTGAAAACTAACATATTTACAACTAATAAGTTTTCCCTTCCGTCAATCTGTAATTACCCATTAATTTCCTTCTCCAAAAACAGTAGATGAGAACCATGAATTGAATTTGGTACCCACACCCAAAAAACTGTAGATCTCCTTGTTTGCTAGCAAGACTTTACAATCCAAATTCAGAGAACAGTGAGCAGACACAGTCCTGCAGGAGACACTCCTCAGAGTCACGTACCATCAGCAAAAGCCTCAAGAGACTGACCACATGCTGTTGATCAATGCTGACTGTAACAAGTGCAGCACCATATATTTCTCTTCTTGTTAGAGGATATAATGTGATGAAAAGCACAGCAATGACAGCAGAACAGCAAGGTTGTAGGCTGCAGCAAAAGAGGACTTGCTCAAAGACAACAGCCACAGGGAGAAAGGAAAGGAGTTACTTACCCTTGGAAAGCCTCAGGTACGTGGGGATCTCCAACAAGACACCCTTGCCTTACTACCAACCCTTAAATGAGGTCTGGGGAGGAGTGGATCCTGGCTTCACACCTTCCCATCACTCAGGTGCACTGCATGCACCTGAGCTTCCCTGGATTGGCCCTGCCTTCCCAGCAGGTGCTCAATCACTGCTTCAGGCTGTGACTCAGCATTTCTGCTACACAGGAGTATCCAAGTCAAAAAGTTAAACATCAAACACAGAAAGAGCCTACAGAATACCACTGACTTCAGCTGGAGATGAAGACAGTTAAGTCTTACAAATCATCTAATCTTACAGGTCTGATTCATGTTACATCCAGTAGAGTTCATTGAAAACAGCTTAGTTAAAAATGGAATACTATCACAAGTATCTCAACTAACAAATAAATTTCCACTCTTCTTCCTAGCCTTTACCAGCTGTGTCCAAATACTTGAACTGATACACCAATTTTTAGAACTACTTAGGTTTCCCACCTAACAAAACCTAACATCTGACAGTTTACAATCATCATACAACTTCTTCCCATAGCAATCCTATGGTAGACCTGAAAAGCTACTGCACATTATGTGTCCGTGTAAAGGATGACTAGCTAAGTGCATTATATTAGCATATTATTAAAGCCAGCAAATCACAATATTATTTTTATCCATAGCAGGAGTGAGAACCCTTGGTCTTCTTCATTCAGCTTACACATTTGCTAACAGAAATTTCTTCTGCCAAACTATCTTTTAAATGTATATTTTAAGTTTCGAGTTTCTTCCCCTATGAAAACAATGGAGAATAATCTCTCTTCTGATTACAATTTCTCATAGGTACACAGTCACAAGGCAGATATATGGTAAGTTTAAGATAATGGCAATCCACAGACTGTCTCCTTTGCTCTGCTACCTCTTGCATACAGGAATCAGTCTTTCAGTTCGTGGTAACTCAAGATAACCTTTATTAGTGTTAAGTAAGATAAAACCTGAGACTGCTCTCCCAAGGAGAACAGGACATGAACATGTTACTTCTATGTGACGCTCCTCCAGGTAGACTCTGGGCTTACTCTCCAATGAAACTAAGGAAAAAGTAAGAATCTTCAGTTCTAACACTAAAAAAAAAAACCCCTATACTTCCTTAAGTAGATCACTATATGCCACTTCTTTCTCCCTACTTGCCCACAGAGTTCCAAATCTGAAAGATACAATGATGAACCTCATCAGGCTTTTCTCACAAGAATTACATTAAAATGGATACTGTTTAGTATTTCCTTAAAGAGTAATAGGAATACTATAAAATTAAAATTCAATCCATAGGTTAAAATAATTTACAATTTATTTAAAAATTCTAACTGCATTTAGCTTTAGCACTTCTCTATGTAGCTGCACAAAATAAAATCATAAACGTTCTGGGAAAAGAGTATTGCAAGTTATTTACAATAACCCAAGAACCACAAATCAAGAAGGAAACAAAGTAGCACACACTTACTTGTTTTCCAGTCATGAATAATTCACATTTCTTCATGTTCTTCGCTTCTTCAAGTAATACTGCTTATTTTCCACTTTTAAGAAAGAATAAACCACAGTAGGCATCTTCCACATTTACATCAGATGTTTACAGACTCACCTCATTGCTTGTTCCAGAAGTGCAAGAAGAGGAGACAGACAAGCTATCAATAAAACAGTATCACTCATCCAATAACAACTGAATGTACCTCACATGTATTTATGTTTCGATTTTGAGGGGAAAAAAAGTACTGGGATTGGAGTTGGTGTCCCATATTGTACTTGAAAAACCTACACATCACAACATACCTTAACAAGTTGAAGCTAAGATCTAGTCTTTTCGCCATATGTCCATATTTTCTTCCCAGGAATTCAGGAATCTCTTCACAGTCTTGACTAATGTAGGACACCTGAGAATTGAAAGCAAAAAGGAAGCATGTCCTAAGTGGATTATATACAGTTTTCCATCCAGATTCTATCTCATTGATCCAACAACATACAGTATAGCGAACACTCATTACAGCTTCAAGCTACATCAGTTTTACTGCTGCAGAATCTACCAAAATCTCATTTTTCTATCAGTGCAATCAGCTTAATTCTTAACACATGCTTAGCCCTATTTACAACATAGCAGATTTTTTCTCATTTCAGGTAAAAATAATCTGATCAAACACATCATATTTATTCCTTTTAGGAGTAGGAGTATATCATATTCCATTCTACTCTTAACACTTGAATTTAACATTACTTCAGATTACTCTTCTGAATACACCAAACGACAAATTTTTGAAAGATCAGAAGTCTTTCAAAGGACTGTGTAGTTTGCCTTTCAGTATAGAAACCACTAAAGGAACATTACAAACAATTAGCTCCAAAAATACATAACCAGTACAAAGTTAGTCCATTCTCATACACATTCCTTGGGAAGATTATTATTTCCAGTGATATGATAGGGACAGAGCAAGGCCACTCAAGACAAATATGCAGGTTTGTTAAGACACTGATGTAGGTCTTAAGGATATCTGACTTCAACACCACTGCTCTTTTACTCCCTTTTTTTGTACTCTACATATTTACGTATATCTTTTCTCCTTTCAATACCTACCTATCTAAACTACTTTCAACAAACAGAGGAAGAATTAATGGTAGTAAAAATAGTCTATCCCTATTTCTTTTCAGTCATGGTGAAGTAAGTGATGATATTTCCAGAACAAACAATCAAATGGCTAAGCTGAATGTATTCTGTCAGCTATGTTGTCCTGAAGGCCTGGTTTGATTTCTACAAAGAGAAGCTAGTTTGGCTAGTTTGCATCCTAATAGTTTGGACATAACAGACACGATTTTCCACATTCCATTGAATTAAACACTGTATGTATATTTATTTATTTTTCCTTCAGTTTTCATTCAGGAAAACCACAACACATTTTACAATATACATGAAGTACACAAACAAGAATTGCTTCATTCTCTACAGAAAGGTAGATTGCTATAAATAGACGTTTGCAAACCCTTGGAGAGACACCACTTCAGCAGCAGAATATTTTGTATTAAGCAGTAATTCAGTGTAACATGTAACAGATGCAACTAAAATACAATGTCCACGAACATTAGGAGTGTAGGACCACCTCATGCAAGTACAGCCACCGCAAGAGCACCAACCATCACCTTTCCCCCACAGGGGTGGAGATGGAGAAAGAGATTCCAACCTGCACTCCCACTGCTACAAAACCTCACCTACCCTCAGCTGTTCTAGTCCCACAAGTACAGAAGTTGAAGAAAAATGTTCATTTAAGCATGTTTCAAAGCACACAAGAGGCAAAATATGTCAGCTGTAAACCTGCAGCCTCTGAACTGCTAGACTATACAAATGTACTTGCACAAGTGGTACAAACAGATCAGTCATAGATATATTTGTAGGTGGAATACAGTTGTCATGCTGAGGCCCTGTGAAAGGAGCTTTACTTGCACAAAGCCCGCTTCAGCTCATTCACTGTACAAGCACCTTTTTGAATTAAAGCCAACAGATTTATTTTCCTACAAAGTCCACTCACTTCAGACCTCCAACCCTTCTACATAAACTTGTTTGAAATACTCAAGAGCTCTCTTCACCAGCAACTGCCAGATCAGCAGCTATGCAATACACAATAAGGATTCTTGAACAAGTTTTTAAGAGTATTATTTCTTCACTCTTCTTCTGCTCAAACAGTGCTGACATGAAGCAAGTCTTCAGCAGTCTGGACAAGAAAAGATAAAGTTTCTTCATTTTTAGTCTTTCACTTCTAAATAATTAGTCCAGATAAATAATCGAATATACACAATCTGGTATTCTTCCTTTTGCATCCATCTCAAATATCCTCAAAACCATTATAATCTTTCAAGTGCATATCTGGAGATGTCATCACTGAGAGATGAGAGCAGATACACCTTGCCCAAGACAACTCTGCTCTTTTGGTACAAGGCACACCAGTAACAGCAGGTTTCTCTGATTCTCTATACCTAGCACAGAACATCCCACGGGATGAGAACTAGATGCAGATTTCTTCATTGCCTAATTCTCCAGCTCAAACTGAATGCAGGTGGTCACCATCAAACACTCTTTACTACTGGTACACAGCTCAGGATCCCAAAGAAACACTCGGAAACATTCCCACAGATCCCAGCATCAGATTGGCTGTGGACAGCTCAGACCTTCTCGCAGACTCTTCAGTACACTGTATACAATTCAGAAAAAAAAAAAAATACAAAATATTCAAAACATAAATTAACGCCAGACAATAGTAGTCACACCTCTCTTTGGCTTTATTTTCAGAGGCTACAAATAACCCCAGCTCCCTCAGCCTGCCTTCGTAGGGTGAGGTGCTCCTGCACTCTGATGGCCCTCCTCCGGTCCCATTTCAAAAACATATTGCCTTCCACTGAAGGGCATTTCATCCGGAGGACATTTCCAGTCTGCTGGGCACAGTATGACACTGTAACCTGCTAGCAGGCGGGATGTTAGGCACAAAGCCAAATGAAAACTATGCTTCACTCGGAGGGATTCAGTCCAGGCCCAGGGGGCCACACAAGGCTCCTTGGGGCCACACAAGGCTCCTTGGGGCCACACAAGGCTCCTCTGGGCCACAGTGCACCGCAGAGACCACAGGAACTGTTTCCTGCGGCAGCTGCGCAATTAGCCACTCGCCTCCGTTATCACATGTGCACTTACAGGAATTCCACACTGAAACAGAAACCAAAGGAACAACCCGAGGGGCAGCACTTCGGCCAACAGCATACCATTATCTGAGAAAACCGAAGCTTAATTCCTTTCTTCCCACAGCCCACAGCGTCGGCAGGCTGGCTGAGCGCTGGAGCAAACTGGGGCGTTTGGAACACCGCAAGGCCACCGGACCCCACGGCCAGCCTGACCGCCACTTAATTGAGAGCCACGCTGAAAACCGAGGTGCACCCCAGCGAAGCTCAGCAACGAGGCGGGTCTGCAAGAGCTGCGAACGAGAAGCCCGAGCGCCCGGCGCGGGGCAGCACGATCGCGGGCGGGAGGCGGCGGCGGCGCCTCCGCGGGGCTCCCGGCGGCAGCAGCGGCCGCGTCGGGGCGGGGAGAAGCCGGCGGCAGGTGGTGCGGTGCGCGGCGGGACGCGGACACTTACTTGCGCTCCGCTCACCACCAGCCCTGCCATGGCGAATAAGGCCGGGACGGTGCTCCGCAGGCGGCGGCGGCGGCTCGGGGCTCACGCTGCCGCTTCCTCGCGGCAGTCAGCTGACACAGGCGGAAGCGCGGCCGGGCCGCGGGAGGGGGCGGTGGCCCCTCGGTTCCCGGCCGGCCCCGCAGCCAGGTGAAGCCCTACCGCTTGGAGCCGTGCAGGGACCCCGTGTGATGGAGCCGTGCCAGGACCGGCCCCGGGCGCTAGTTCTGGACAGTGCTATCGGATGGGCAGCGACAGGTTGGATTCCTTTCCCTTTGAACGTCTGGAGTTGCTTTCCACTTAGTGTTGGTTGGGTAGAGTGGGGAAATCAAAGGCTTTCTGAAAGAATTCTGAGACTTTTGAAGACACTTATTTTTCTCAAGCTTGGCTTCTAAATCCTATTAGTCACCTACCTGCCTCCTTAGCTGCCTAAGCACCTTTAAAAATCTGTTTCTTTATTGCTAATAGAGCATAACTCACTCTTGCTGAAAAGCAGAAGCATGCTGCGAAGAGAAACAAGTTGCAGGAGGTATGTGTTCTGTACTGCAAACCACCTTCTATAGTTTATTCACCAACACAGCAGAAACTAATACTATACTTGCTGCTCTGCCTCATCCTATCAACATTCCTGCTACAGCCGTGGCATCACCCTTTTCCTAAAGCCGTTCCTCCATTTGCTCTGACCGCTGGACAGGAAACAATGAGCAAAGAGCTCCAGGAAGGAAAAAAAAAAAAAGGCATCGTACATCTGTTATTTTAATTCATTGCATTAAAATGAGAAATGGGCCAACATGCAGAAAATCAAAATGCAATCAGTGAACAAACCTGCTTTGCATAGATCTAACTTTCCCTGAATAGTCCAAGAGACAGAAGAATCAAACCCTTCATCCACAGCAAATAGGCAGATCCTAAACTGATGAATAAAAGTTCTGTTTCTCTATGTAAGAGTTTTCCATCAAGGCATAGTTACTAGTTCAGGTCATCACACAGCACGCTTCAAACAATCAGTGCCTGTGTTTATTTATTAGATCATGTAGCAAATAACGTATGCCAAGAACAACAAGTGCTATGTGAACTGTAAATTTAAACAAAGCAATACAGTCTACTCTTCTCTATCTACCTCTTTTTATCTCTTCTTTAGTTACACGTGTGTGATTCCCATCAGAATCCCACATAACTCAAAGCACAAAGTGGCCTGCTATAGGCAGCTGTATTTGTCTTAATGGAGTAAATTCAGCTCAATACTACACTCCTGTAAAATTGGAATAACTATACTGAAAACAATTTAGCACATCATTATCCATATTATTAGTATTAATTTTAGCAGAGTGCTAGCTGTCACTGTAGAGAGATCTCTGAAGAAAAAAACCCCACCTGAGTAGTTTACCAAGTAGCACAGACAAATAATAAGTCTGTTTTTTCCACCTTCTTACGTTGCCAATTGCATTAACCTGCCATTGATCCTCCTACTTACTAGGCAAGACCTTGTCTAGAGGGAGAAGTTGCAGGTCCCGCTCCCTAAACTCGGTGACTTAAATTGACTTTATCATCTTTTCAATCAGTTTAGCTGAATTTTGTAAATTACAAAAACAATTTAAGGAGGTGGTAAACTGTTTTAAGTGCACCTGGCTTATAATCATTCTTTTAAAACCAGTTAAACATTTTCTTGTATAGACATGGCCTAGATTATTATCTATCATGGATGTACCCAGATCCCACAGCGTGTAACAAACGAGGGGTGCTACCAGCCTGTTCTACTGCATAGGAAGGGAAAACTACACGCTTTGCAGCAGAGAAGAGAGATGGCTGCCCTGTTGTGACCCTAGACTTTGAAAACTTACATTTCAAACGTGCTAACTCTGCTACCAACTTCCTCAATGACCACGGGGAAATTTGTTTTGGAACCTCAGTTGTGTTTTGTAGTTTCTATCACCAGGGTTATCATTTTCAGAAGGGAACTGGCAGTGCAGCTGTCCACCTATGGAGAAGTACTTTGTAACATCTAATTTGAAATTGCAACTACGTTATACCATTGCCTTAGATTTCAAATACACCAGTCAGCGTGCTTATTTGTTGTTGCCTCACGTTATTAGGAAGCTATAATACATTACACTGTTACAAAAATACTTAGCTATTGAGTCTCCTGATCACTAGTCTCATTTTATGGCATGGATTCCAGATCACTAAGCCTCTGGTTTTAGGATGCCTGTAGGGCTGAGGTGGGTTCTCCATCTCACTTCCTCATAACCTCCCCGTGGTCACGCAGGTAAAACCACAAGGTGGTACACAGTCTGTACTCATTATATTTTCCCTCTTGAGCAGAGGAACGTGTACTTCTAGTGGATGAAATACTGGTTTGTACAGGTGGAGGAGCCATTGAACCAGTTTCTTTTTCTTCAAACCATTGAACCAGTTTCTCCACAGCTGAGACACGAGCCTGTAGAGAGGAAGAGAGACAACCTTCATATAGTCAAAGTAGGCCAGCCTTTTAACCACCATTGCCCTTTTGCTACCTTTCCAATTCATTCCTGCTAAGATGCTGGCATACAATGATGGTGCACTCCATACAACTACATCTCCACTACTGATCGCAGTGTTGATTGATCAGATGCTGATCATCAGCATCATCTCACAGCAAGGGTTTTAGACCGTTAAGAAGCTGCCCCTCATTTTAGAATATTTTTTTCACCTTGCAGTCTGTATTTATTATTTTGAGCATCACAGAAAGCTACCTTCCTGAGTCCCAGCCCTGTACAACCTGAGTCATCGGAATGTTTTCTTTAGCTTTGGTAAGAGCTGCCTACACGAGTAAGGCTTTAAAGGACTAAAGGACTAAATTTGCACTTGCAGAACATATTTTTATTGGTGGTTGCTTAGAAGCTGAACATTTTGTGAGGGATCTTTGTTCAGATTGAAATAATTTATAGTAGTGGGGCTTAGTTGACCTTTGAAATGTCTTTTTTTTTTTTTTTTTTGCAGGTTATATACACACAAAGTATTGAAAAAAATCACTTTTTATTTAAATGATCAGGGTTTCACCACACAGCTAGAAGCAGAAATAGGCATTTTTGTATGGGCATTCAAATATGGTTTCCTTACATTTTCAGCAATGTTTGGCCTAAAACTTCAGTAAAAAAGCTTTTTTTTTTAATGTCATTTTTCTTATACAGATACAATAAATTAGTTACACTAGTGAAACACACTATACTCTCAGTATATATTATTTCACATATATATAAATTATGCATTGAGCAGACCTCTTTCTTGACAAAAGAGCACTGGATAAAATAAAATGTAATAATAAAATCATGCCCATGTTATAAAATCTAGCCCCTAAACAACTGGAAAGCAGTCGACTGGGAGCATGGCAGATACCTAGCAGTCGCTTTTCTAGCAGTTCTTCACACAACGACAGAACTTCAGTTTTAGCAGTTATGAACCTAAAGCGTATACATGGTAATGGCTTTTAAATCTCATTTGATTAAAATGATTAGCTAATACGTACCAGCAAATGTAGAATTGCACCTAGAACCAAACAAATCATATTGTTTTTATATAAAACATACATGCAGAAGTGTTTTCCTGTTTAAAACATATGTCAAAGGTTTATAAGAGCAAAAAGTAACAATTCTGATTGCTTTACTAACTAGAAGTTCTTAAAGCATTCCTGACCAAGCTGGCCCAATGGAAATTTTCCATCGTACAGCACGCTACATATGCCTGCATGTCCATGTACACAATCATCTTACATTTCAAAGTAAGTCAAACAACAACCTCCTGTCTTCTAAAACAGCCTAGAATTTCACCAGACAAAATGGTGTGCTGTGAACAAACCAGGCTTTCTGGTTGTTTTTTCATTTCAACAAAAAAATCTTAGCCAGCTCATAGAATTCTCCCCCTCTGACCATCAGAAATCTTGGCTCAGACTCTACCCATATAACTCGCTTGTTGATGTTTGCAAAGAAAACATTGTCTCAAAATATTTGTTAGTAATTTTCCAAAGGAATACAATGCTTAATACAGAATGCATCGATTTAACTTAAAGAGATTGACTGTACTGCAGACATTTTTATCCATGTTACCAAAGAAAGGGGAACATTTTATTCACACACAGCTTCACTTAGAACTGTTTTTGTCCCAAACAGTTAAGGGGGATACATACTGTTCAAACTAGTAGATTCAGATGTCTCCTAGGAAAGAGCATTATTAGCACACTCTGCCGTGAAACAAACAAGGAAAAAAAATGCACATGATGGAACAAAGACAAAACATGACAAAGTATATAGATTAATCTCATTGACAGAGACAAAAGGAAATACAGTAATGATGACTTCATTTGATATTTCTATTCTAAACTGCTGGAAATTAAGTTTTTCTTTTCCTATCTGTGATCTATTTCTTATATTACCACTTATAAAGCCATTTAACAGCTAATGATAACTTAAAAGGATTTGAAGAGCAAATTATGCATGCATGTACACTCAATGCACTACTACAACTTTTCTTGAACTATATTGCTATAACAGTACAATACAGTTCTATAAAATTTGAAGATAAGAACGTCCACTTTCTTTTTTTCTCTTTCCTCTGCTGCTGAATTAAAATGATGAGAAAATGATCAGAGTATTTCTTTTTTTTTTTTTCTTTTTCTCTCTCTCTCTCTCTCAGAAGTGAATATCCACAGTGGATATCTGAAACTTCACAGGACACTTTTTCATAGAAATCATAGTCTGTCTTGGAAGGAACATCAGAAATCATCTAGTTCCAGCTCACCTGCACTAGATCAGACTGATCAGGAACTCGTCAAGCCTGGCCTTGAAGATCTCTAGGGATGAGGTCCCCTCATCTACACCTCTCTGGGTTCTCAATCTTTTTGCCCAGAAAAGAAGCCAATGAAAAATGGTAGAACAGTATTCTATGTGCCCATATAATACTTGTGAATTTGCTTTGAGTTTAATACTCTTAGTTAATGACCTCGATTTACATCTTCCATTTCTTCTGCAGACTCCTACAACAGAAAGGAGGGCTAATATTTTTATTTCATTTAATGGTTTTTGCATTTTTTTTCTTTTCTTGCAACAGAGACACAATTAGTCCAGTGTTAAATGTTTCCTAAGAAAACCTATTTCATCTTTAGAGGAAGTATTAATTTAATTTAAATAAGAAAACAGGTAATCTGGTAAGAATTATAGATGCTAAGGCAGGCCCAGACCTCTCTGTAGAGGGTGGAACTGTGGCACAAGGAGCTGTTGTTCCCTCTTGTGTAGCACACACATAGTACAGCATATGTGCACTATGTGACATCTGTTCTTCTACTCCATTTAGAGAAGAGCTAGTATTGCATTAAAATTGGTTTTAATTTTAATTAAACTGCTACTTAATTCTAGAGTATTCCATTTTATATTTACTATTAGCACAGAGCAGCTAGATTCTGTGAGAGAGTCTATGGCTTTCAGAGTGGTCTAGATCATACTGTCACACATTTTGGCCACAATTTCCACATTCTACCTTAAATCAGAGTCTGACTCTTTGATTCCTCCCCTATTGTCAGGCAGAGCAAAATTATATCTAAAATAGCCTCTGGGATATATTTATTATCTTCCTACTATACAGCTGCGGTGCAGAATGAGCACACTGAGGGTACACAGTGATTATGAACAAACACGGCTCTGACAGGAATTTGCTCACTATTTTGTCACAAAACTACCTTGAAGTTCAGAATCTACTGACATCTTCAGAAAGCTTCACTTTGTAACCTTATTAGTGTTCTTCTAAGGTAACTTTGCACATAGCCTTTGTAATTTGATATACTATAAAGTAAGAGTTTTCAAAACAGAAAGCTTTGAACATAGAGAGAAAAAAACTTATGTTACCTATGGTCAGCTAGAAGTCAATTTATATATCCAAAGACCTAGGTAGATGCCCCAGCTGTAGATAATACACTGTCTTGGTTTGTCCTGTTGAGTATAAATGCATGGTGGCATAATAAGATTAAAAATATTATTCCTGGACAGGAAAAGAAGTCTAGCACCATCTTTCCTTTGCTGCCAGGGGACAGTACTTGCAAGGAAAAGGATGCTCCAGGTTGAAGGGTAGTTATTCTCTGTGTGTCCCACCTGGAATATGTAGCACACCAAGGATAAATGCTGCCAAGGGACAACAACAAGCTCTGTAGATTATTGCAGGATTTTGAGATAAATACATATGAAAATCAAAGACAAGATATAATGTTTTAAAATAGCTTAGAATTCATGCAGTCTGAATGTTTTGTTTTGTTTTCATAAAGCTAACATGAAGAGTGCCAGGTTTATCCTCCTGTCCACATTCAAAGGCCTGTTGCTAGCCATGGAGGCACAGAACACTTCATAAAAGATCATAAACATTTTTCTACTGGAAAGTATTTGGTAATGTTCATTTGGAAGTTGTTACTACTACTTCTCCTGTAATTATATGTTGCACACACACTCACAGAAGTGATTTTTTCAGAGCTCAAGATGACTGACTCCCAACAAACACAAAGTGCTGTACTTTCCTACAGTCCATTATGTGTATGTGAATTTCAGGAGGACTGGCTACACTGTGATGGGGAAGCAAACTGTAGTACTGAAGCAACTGTCCATCTTTGTACATCAGTTCTTGCTTGCTCATAAGAAGCAACAATCAGAGCTGAGCAAGAAAGAAGATTAAAGCTACAATGAAGTCTAATTTGAGGCCATCAGACATTGCAATCCCATTATAAACAACAGGTTTGAGGCTTTAAAAGTTCCGTACAGTATTTTCTTGTTCCAGATCTTAATCACAATGTCTGTGGTAGAGGCTGCCTGTCGTACAAAGACAAAACAAAATTACTTCCAGAAATGTTTGAAGACAAAGGTCGAACAACAAAGAAAGTAGCGTAGAGGCTGGAGGAAGTTATAGCTGGGATGATTTCTCTTTTTCTAAGGTTCAGGTAATTCATTGTAGAACTTACATACTAAATCTTCTGGAGGGCTGGGTTTTTTTGTTTGTTTGTTTTTTGTTTGTTTGTTTTTTCATCTGATCCCATGGAAACTAAATCTACAGTTTATTTTGCTAACATCACTGCATAATAAGAGAGACCTGTATATAAATAGGAATCTACTATTGAAAAGACATGTTGGAAGAGGTTCTACGCCTGTCTTTACCCTGACAAAATATTGTGTGGCCAGGAACGATCTTGAACCAAGATGTGGAACTGCCTGCTGTTAGCAAACAAGTTTATTTCTTGCTTTGCATCTATGTACACATCCCTGTTTTTGTTTTGTTGTTTGTTTATTTTTCAATACGTATTTCTGAGCTGGTTATATTCACAAACCTAATGACTAGATCTCTTTTAGCCTTCACTTTTTCTAACTGAATTCATTATGTGGAAACCACAGCTTTCCACACAGATAACAGATGTACGATACTACTGCTGAAAAGAGACAACAAAGCAATTATGTACTCCAATCAGAAGACAACACAGGACAGAGGAGTGTGGAATAACTTCTATATGTGAAAGAACAAAAGTTTTACCTCTCTTTTTTCCAGTTCCAAAACCAGTTGCTATTTTTCTTTATACCTTTGAGTACCAAAGATTTCAAAAGAAACGTATGGAAGTTGCTAATGACGTGGATGACTACAAAAGAACAAAGCTCACACAAGAGGCATCATCTTCCACAGTTTGTTAAACTGCAACTTTTCCCATTACTCATTACTTTCATCCACCCAACCTTCTGGGTGAGGAGGGTTAAGTACAGTTCAGTTAGCATTAATTCTGCATCATCTAGAGACATCATGAGGAACAGAACATGCTAATTCATGATGCAAGATGGAAGAGCTGAAAACAGAAAGTTATGGAAGTATATTCTCTTAAAGCAATATACTGCCAACTAATAAAGAGAGATACATATACACCTGACAAGAAAGCAGGTTTTATACTTCTTGGGAATGAAAGGAAAAGTGAGGGAAATGGGGATGGTTTAGTTTAATTGCCTCTTTTTGAACCTTCTTGCCTTCTTGCCTTTAGGCTTCTACTTTCTTCTTCCATGCTCTGTATGCAAATACACTAACACAGACATCCTTCAAACCCTATAACAAGCATAATCCCATTTCCTAGGAAAGATGAAGCAGAAAGATGACCTAACTGTAGCCTGTGGATTCCACAGTACCTTCTAGTTCTCCAGAATATTTTTGTCCCAAGTTCTCTGGCCCTGCATCTAGCACAATTCAGTCCAACATTCAGTTTCTCTAGAACATGTATAAGCTAGTAGAAGGACAAAGGAGCCCAGTGCAGTTGGCTGGGTATTTTTGGCAAGGATGTGCTTTTTTAGCAAGAGAATGGCATTACTGTGAACAGAAAATACATGGAAAAATCTCCAACCTGTGGGTCAAGCAGGCCTGTAATATTGAATTCATTACAACTTTCCAAATGCTATCCCACTTCTTGTTTCCCAAAATTTCTTCAAGCTCTCAGTAACATACAAATAAATAAGCCCTCCTTGGTTTCTTTGGTGAGAAATGCAAAACAAATAGCAAAGTAAAAACCAAGGGACTTCCATTTTACAATGAAGAGATTATTAGAAGCAGGCAAATGCTAAAATAGAGAAAATTCCTTATTTAATTTTGGGATTAAAACTCTGATTCCATACGTATAAAGAGTATCTGAACACGTTTATATTTGGTCATAATACTGGCAACCACTCTGAAATCACAAGAGAAGAGTACAGAGCTTCAAATTACTATTGCTTTCGATGGACTGTTAATAATATAATATAAAGATTTTCATGCTCAAGTTTCTTGCTGGAATCCCAATCAGATGAGTAAAGCTTAGAAGTTATGGTCAGCTGATGGTGTTGGATAACATAAGACTAATGAGGAACAAAGTATTTCAGTCCCAATGGAGAGAAATCCGTATCACAAAATCTGTGTAGAAATACATAGCACAATTGACATACTTGACTGAATGGCCATAAAGAGTAAAACCTCTTGAAACTCTCTCAGGCTTTTTCTCCAGATTAGACTTCAATCTGGAAAAAAAAAAATGATACTGTACAGTCTTCAGTTTCAAAGTTGATAATATTTCAACACCATGAACTTACAACAGCAAAAAAAAAAAAAAAAAAAAAAAACACAAAACAAAAAAAAACAAAAAAACCCACATAGTTCTGCTTTGGAGCTGTTCTTTTTAATAAAGGTTATTCTAGTGCATTTGGGTGACATAATAGCTCATGTGATTATGCAGCAAGTTAAATTACTGTGCTACTTTTGGCTCACTTACTGAAGATACTGCACCTTGTTAGGACAACATTCAGTGAATTCTGTTAGAATCAAAGGCTAAAAGGGATCCAGCATGGATGTCACTGTTTTTAACATTTGGTCACAGTAATACTACAAAAATCTCAATACCAAAACAAATAAAACATTTCAGGAAGTTTAAGTATTATTATCCATAAAATTTTTGCCAATTAATTGCTCCCCCCCACACACACACACCCCTCTGAGAAAAACAAACGAAAAATTGTTTGGTTTTGGCGGAGTCACTAGATTTATGTGACAAAACCCAGGAAAAAGGAAGCTGTCATGAATATCGTCATGGATCAGAACTACAGGACAGAGGAATAAAACAGCTTGCAAAAAAATGAGCTGTTAGAGAAGTGGCACAAACCAACAAAAACCACTTTATTCTCAGCTCAAAACTCTTGAGAAATATGCACAGCTAATTCTCATGATGAAGGGATAGAAATATATCGCCAGACAAGTTTCTAGCATTTTTTCCCACTTTGTCATCTGCCTTAGAATTCCCTACCAAAACAAAAACAAAACAAAAAAAACCCAGCTATTATACTGTAATTTTATATGTTCCACTTGAAGAAGACTGTTTGTGAATACTTTTCAAACCACTAACCAGTGAGTAACAGAATCTACAAAATTCCACAGGCTTGAGAACCTTGCGTTGAAGTTAGCAGTCATGGATAGCGATAAGATGCGTCCAATGGCTTGCTTAACCTTATGTCAATTCATTAACCACCTATTAGAATATATATTGATAAACCACTCATCATTTTAGGAATTAAAACCTCATTTCCTTTACTCAAGTACATACCCCCCTCTGGCCCACATGCTACTGGCAGTACCCAGTGGGCAGAGGTTTCCCCCAGCCTGACTAACCTGACTAACCCTTGGTGGCTAACCTGGATCCTTTTCTCCTTCTAACTTGATCCTATAGTTAAACCTGACTTAGAAATCATCTTGGGGAAAAAAAATAAATTAAAACTCTTCATGAAGTGAAGAAAAAATATATATATACCTCTAATGAAATAACTTCATAGGTGCAGTAGTATTGCATTATTCCATATCTTAAATTGAATTAAAAGTTAATAAAAGCTTACATTCAGTTCTTCCTTACCATCAGTTTTTCATTATGAAAAAATGCATATGTTAATGAAATTACAGAACTATCTACACTGTCACAAACAGAAAGAAGTTCTGATTATTAGAATCACACGTGGGAACATCTTTTGTTACTGAAGAGTTCTATTTAATCTGTTGTATAGTGATGATCAAAAATAGTTCTGTTTAAGCAGAAAGTGAAGAGAAAAACATTCACAGAGAACTAAATAGGTAAATGAACAATAAGAAGATTTAGACAAGTCTACCGAAAGATTTTAGAGATTCTATTTTATGTGTACACGAATATACACATTTTCATCATACAGGCCCATAAACTCACATACTGAAAATAACATTTTCAGTGTTTCATCTAAAGGGAAATTCTGCTCATGTTCATCTTTTCCTTCTAGCGAATAGAAATACATGTTAATTTCCTTCTTCTTTTACTGCCTGTGTCAAATAGTATTCACTATTCAGTATTATAATTTGTCTTTCAGTGGGAAGATTATAAGTAAATGTGTTTGCAGAAATTGTTCATAATGATTGGTTCTTAGTGTTTTTTACATTGGTTATTTTAAAATATAAAAGAAGTTGTACCTAACATTTCTAAAGTGTCATTTGCCTGAAAATTTCACGACATTTTAGATCTATTAATCAATTAAGCCTTACTATACCTATCTCAGTTAGGCATGAATATTCCAATTTTACAGCTAGTTACGCTGAAAATAGCTCGAAAGGTTAGCTGTCTTGCTAATACTCAGGAAGAGGGATAAAACCCAAGAATTGTAATCGATGCTCTCTATATAATAAAAAGTGAAAAGTCTTTTCCCTCTAGAAGAATGGAAAAGGCAAAATTAACGAACAGAAGTTTGGGCTTCTATAGAATTTTTACCTTTCCCTGTTAAACAAACAAACAACAAAAAAAAACCTGTTGACGAGACAAGAGTGTAGGAATCACTTGAACATATATATAAGATGTTCCTCAAGCTGTGGTCCCCTAGACCAAGGGAAAAGTAGTTGTATAGAAGTATTATACAACTACTGTTCTGTATGCACCTCAAGAAAGATCAAGGGAATTCAATTTTGGAGAAGTTTCTTCAGCTGGCTACCTCAGAACATATTGAGGCCTGAGCTTATGCTTGCCTGAGCACTAAAAATGAAGGTACTTAAATGACATAGTTGCATAGTACCATATCATGTTAATTCTGGCAAACCTGTTATTCCAACGCCACTAGATTTTTTTTTCAGTTTTCTATGCTATTTTCAATAAGCAAGTGAGAGAAAAATGACCCTGCTTATCCCATTTCTGAATTACTGTAGACTGGCACTGGTTACAAAATAAAACCACTGTGTTTCCAGCTTCCATCCTGTCCCAAACGGATTAGTTATCACCTCTGGGTAACTTTTCTATATACACTCAAGACTGAGATAATGAATTCAATATTGGCTTGTTTAAATATGCATTTCTGTTTTTACCTTGAATTGCAATCCTTTATTTCTTTGAATTTTTTAATTTGATTAAAAAAAAAAAACTATACTTATTTTATATGAGACTGAATATGCTTTTTATACGTGAAGGAAAAACATTCTGCTTTGTAATACTGTGCTTGGCTTTATACTGCCACTCCTCTCAGAGGGCTCAGTGACAAATTACGGTCCTTTGGCATTCTCTCTGTTGCAGACTTTGCACCATATGAGACAGGGATCACACAGAGGTGATACCGTTTGATCTTGATGTTCTATCATCATCAAGACTGTCACCACGTCTATGCACTAAACAGAGTGAATCAAGATTGCAGAGGCAACCTCCGTTCTGGCACTTCCTCATTTTTCCATGCCTGACTTAGCATGTTTAATGTTCTTTTCATTTACAGTCACTATAATTGTCATTGAGGTTCTGAGCCAGATACTTTGAGTACATCTATAACACCTTTCTATCAAGGAGAAAGCCCTAGCTCCAATTCCTATTTTAGTAGATGGGCTGATCTCCAAACTGGTTCCACAACGATCCTTTCCTATCTCCAGCCACAGGACACTCTAGTGCTCTGCGAATATCGTAATCACTTAATCAATGCTTCATGTCTAGCAAGGCTTGAAGGTACACTGTAAAAGCAGCGTGCACCCAACACAAAGGGTTCATTACTTACTGGCAGCTGCTAGTGTTCCAACAGCCTTCTAGAGGACACCTAGAGGATGGTCATAACACCACAATGTCTGGCAGTCCCAGCTTCCTCAAGATGGAAAATTGGTTTGGCTTAGAGGAAGACCTAGCATCAGATTTGTGCCCATGCATACCCTACCAGCTATAGGTTCCTAAGGTCATGAAGACCTTCATCCACCCAAAACAAAGCTCCCACACCAGGCTGCTTGACTTGAAGCACGACAAAGAGTTAAACTGTTTTTATACACACTTCTCTAGCATAATACACTTTCAGCATTTCAGGTAGAATAAAAGCACTTAAGTTAGTTCACCAATTTGCATAAGTAACTTAAATTATATTAAAAAGATATTATGATCAAAATGTTATTATTAGAAACTAACACTTTGAAAACAGTACCTTCTGAAAAATGTTTCTGTCTACTTTTATAAATTATCCAAGTGTTGTTCCTCATCCATTACTGACAGTAAATACCTGAGTGATATGCATTATGCATTAAATATTTTTATAATCATTCAGAACTATTTGTATTAAACAGTGATAGCAGACATTCATTTAAGGTTTAGAAATGTTAAAGTTGATAGCATACAGTAGGTATCAGAATATCATAGATTAGATTGTGGTAGATATCTTCAGGCAATTTTATTTATACGGAGTGGAAGGGGAAAACTAAACATTTTTAATCCAAAAAAATCTGCTCATGATTTGACCTAAACTGATAAAAGTCAAGATGTTCATCTCTGAACTTGTCACTTTGAAGGTGAACCAAAAATCTTTAGCAGTAAAGGGCAAAGAATCAAAACCAGCAAAAAAGCAGGCATAAAAATTTCCTATAACTTTACATTTAGAAAATGAAAAACGGAGCCAGTAGCAACTATCTCCTTTGGCTGGAAGTCAAACAAAGCCTGCATCAACAATGGCTTTTAGGTACCCTGGCTTTTAGGTACCCTGCATGAAGAATTAGGGGGTGTCTCTATTATAGAAATCCAGTCACACAACTGGTATTTCTGCAGAATCAACAGAGAGGATGTGAATGAGCTGTTCTCTAATTATTCTGGCAAGGCAGAGGAGGACATTCTGCACTTCATTCTCTGGTGTCATCAGTCTGACGTCTTTATAACCATTAAATTAATTTTCTCTACCACGGGAGTCTGTTTCGGTTCTTAATCTTACAAGGATGAAATTCATTGTGCCTTCCAAGGTCTGAGAAAGGCCCCAGTGCAACAGATCCGTATTGATATCCTAGTGCCCATGCTGAGGACAGGTAACTGGATGTATCTTAGGAAGCTGCATGTATCCTTCCCCCCCCCCCCCCCCCCCCCCCCTTATATTCCACAAGAAAGCATACCTCGTCCTTCTAGGAAGATGTAGTAGTATTACAGATAAACATTTGATCTATCCAGAGAGACATGCAGGCAAGATTGTGTAAAAGATACCAAACCATATTTAAGCCAAACATTATTCCATGAGATAATACTCTTTTTTTTCAGTCTATATATTATAAACATAAATATAATCAACCCAGGTTAGGGTTTCTTGGCATCCCAAGTTACTGTACACAGTAAAAATGTTATTGCTTTCATTACACCAGCAAAAATATATAAATAAAACTACAATATTGCCACAGGAAAGAACTATATTTCCTTTCAGCCCTCTTCTCCTTGGTTACACTAGATTGCACACCCAAAAGCCACCTGAACTGGTCTTGTCCTTCACTACAGCAAGTAAGTGAGATTTTTCACACCATCTGAATCACAAAAAATTTAAAATACTGGCCCAAAAAATCAAGGTCAACTAATTTTCATAACCACAGCTGAGCCCAAAGACAACCATTTATCATCATTCTCGTTGCACAAGCAATTTTAAGCAGTAGCTTGAAAGAAGCACGTAGTTCTGCCCAAAAATAGCCCCTACTTCTCCTGTAAAAATCCTGCTAGAGATCCACAGTTGTTTACGTAAATGCTGCAGTTATTAATTCAGTCTTTAAAATAACCCCATCTACTCTTCCTAGTTTTCACGATGAAGGAAAAAATGGCATTGAATTCTTTCTTTTTTCTCCTCTGGTTTAGTAATACAATTCATTAGTAATGATAACAGACATGAATGGATGCTAATAGACCAGGAAAACTGAATCATCTCTGGAGTAATTTAAATTAGGTTATAACGTTTACTGTGCTCCTTAGATGCCATAATTTGGGTCCAACCACTCTTCTTTCTCATTAACATACTTTGATATTAAAAACCTATACTATCTATAAAAGCATCCTACTTAAATTTGGTCTTCCCACTGAGATGGTGATAAAAATGTGAGAATGAAACAATGGGTGGTTACTGAACCAAAACAGCTGCTAACCACAGTCCAATTCTGTTCATGTAGTAGTTAATGAGGAAACGTTGCCTTTTAGTCCAAGGAGAGAAGAAGCACACCCTAACTGAAGTAGCCACAATGCTATTATATTATCTCTGTCTTAAAGCTAGCCAACCGAAGAATACTCTTACACAGTGTTAATAAATTACATTTCAAAAATGGTGTTTTGTTAATTGATTTTAGCCTTGTATGTTAATAACATTCAAACAAGACCACCAAAGCTGTATAATAATGCCATTCGTACCTCTGTCATACTGACATGGAGATCGTTCATGCTTTCAAGGTCATGAGTTATAAATAAATAAATAAATAAAACATATCACGTTAATCTAAAAGAAAACCACAATAACTCAATTATTATTACAGAAATGTAAGGCATTTAGTGCTCAAAGGACCAAATACACATCATCATCACACACACGCTGTATTACATCATTCCATGAACTTGAAAATTAACGACGGGTTGAGAAACCTGGGAGAAGGTTTGGTTCTGGTCAGTGAGTAGCACAAAACATAAGGCTTGCAGCAGCACTGACATACGAGATAACATGATTTAATTCTGACAAGAGAGCAGAGCACCCCAAATGATCCTCTTGATTTGGCCACTATGATATGCAGCAAGGCACAGTGCATTACACTGCAGCGTTTCTGTAGGGAATATGAGATTAAGCTCTTGGCTTTGTTATGTCATGGCAATACATTATTTACTATTTTATCCTCATTAAAACTGTTAGTAATTGATAAGTAAATATCAGGACTCCACTTTACAGATAAACAAAAAGCCCCAAAAACACAATAATGCTGCACACTTAATGGTAAACCTAGAATTGGAACGTAAGAGTTGCTAACTCTGTCTGTCTCTGTTCTTCTGTGGCCACAATTTAATAAGTTTACTTGAACAGACCGCTTATTTACTGTAAGGACTTGTGACCTTGGCCAGGCTCCTGTTGCCTTTAATCTCTGCTCCTGACACCAGAGGTATATTTATCAGAGCTGGGTGTACCTGAATGAAGCTGGTCGAGAAACAAACTCTTCACACTCCCATACTTCAGCCTTGCTTTGTCATCCATTGAGCATTTGAACTTTCTGTGAATGAAAAAGCAGCAGGAAAAAAAAAAGAGAAGAAGAAGAAAAAAGAAGAAATATGTTTCAGATAGGAAATAAATGACTTAAAAGGTAATCCTCTGAGCAGGTAAAGAAAAGCAAAAAAGGCAATTAGATGAAGTAAGCCGTGGCCTTTGTGCTTTTTTATTCTTAGTCTCCTTCAAATCCTTTAACTTTTGGGGGAAAGAGCAGCCTACACAAGAGGGCTACTTTTAATTCGCTTTTACAATGCAAAGTTCACTTGCTCTCTCAGGCTTTGGTGATTTCTACAAACCTCATATTCCAAAAACTTGCCAGAAAAAACACTGAGTATCAGAAACCACCTGAATACATGGAACTTCAAAGCACAATTTGTCACAGTTCAGCCCTAATTTGAGCAGTGAGAGCACAGACAAAAAATAAATGCTGCTACAGACACTTGACTGCTTTATTTTTTTAAACATGGGAAACGTGGGATTTTGTGGAAACCCTCTTCCTTCAGACACTTTGTAAGTTCTTAAACTTACCTTAAGGCTAATTCACTTTGTCTCACATTTCTGAGCATGCAGCATGTTCTCTCCTCTCCTCTTTTCTCCCCCTACCACCAGGTAAACCACACAGCACAACAGCAAGCAAGGAGGTGAGATTCCGGTTGGAATGATGTAATGCTGAAAATTAAATTTACACACAACTGTTCAGAGTCTGGGTCACAGCTGGGTCACCTCTCTGAGTGGGAGGCAATCCAGCAAGGAGCGCAGGATAATGATTTCTCTATGCCGAGGCCCATTTCATGAAATATAGCACAAGACTCTACCTCGATATCTGAATCTAATCTGATTCAATGTGTGTAACTATCGGGACCAGTAAGGGGTTATATCATTTCACTACATGTTGTGCTACGTCTCTTTTTCCTTTGAACCTACTCACATCCAGATATGAGCTTTCCAATATCTGAACTCTTACCCAGAGATAGTGAGTTAGATAAGGGCTGGTTGGCGGGGGCTTTTTACAGGAGTCAGCTCACTCCTTAGAGGTAAAGGAGGAAAGAACGCCACATACACACACCACCACCAATTCTGAAGCACTTGCTTGTTTCTTGAACAAAGAGAGGGCTGTCCTGAGTGCTCCTGGACAGCATCCTACGGCCGAGGCTATTCTTTTCCAGCCCTATTCTCCCAGAGCGCTCACTTCCTTCCAGGTAAGGCCATCGCAGCCATCCGCATCCCCGGCACGAGCTATACGTGGGTTCCAAGTGGGCTCCTCCTGGAGGTGCCGGAAAGCGCCTGCACCTGGCCTCCATCACAGGCTCGAGCTCATCTCAGCTCTTCAAGCTGCTGGGATGGGCTTTGCAGAACACCTGTAAGACAAAAGCGCAACCACAGAATCAGCTCCCCCCAGCAGTGCCCGTCTCTTTGCCCTCTCTCGCCGCTCTGCAGCACGTGGGCTGACAGCCCCGGCACCGGGAGAGCGGCTGTCAGGGCCGCTTTGCATGAGGCACACGCAGCTCCTGCCCTGCGAAGCCCTAATGTGTTGATTTACGGAGTCCTCTTGGCTGACATGGGAAAATGAGTCTGGTCATGGTTGATTTAACATTTTATGGGCACAGAGTCAGCCTGCTATAGTAAGTTTGGACTGCCGCGAACATTTTACACATTTACACACGACTCGACGGGAGAAAATATTCCAGCTGCTAAGCGATGTCGATGCCCGCATCGCTTCAGCTCCGTGGAAAACAACAGAGATCCCAATGAAATGCACGCAGAGGTGCCGCACGCCCCGGGACGAGCGCTCAGGCTGAGCGGCGGGCTCCGGAGCCGGAGGAGCCCCGGGCAATGCGCAGAGGAGCAGCTGCGGCAGCGACCGCACGGAGACACGGGACCGCGGCCCCGGCCCGCTCCGGTGCCTCCCGCTGCTCCCCCGTCCCCGCGGCTCCCGGCCCGGCTGGGGGCGGGCACAGGCGGCGGGCGGGGCGCGGGATGAGGCGGGGGCTCCGCCCGCCCCGGCGGAAGTGGCGGCGGCCGCGGGGCTGCCCGGAGGGCCGGGGCGGCGGGTTCGCGTCGCGTCCCTTCCCCCGTGCTGCCGGAGCAGGTTCCCCGGGCCCGGTGTGCGGCACCTCCGGCAGGCTCGGCAGCCCCTCGGGGAGCTCTGCGGTCGCAAAGCGAGAGCGGCCGGCCGGGAAATGCGTGCTGCGCATAACGCTCGGGGAGGGGGGGGGTGCACCCGCGGGTAGCTCCGCGCCCGAAGTGAGAGGGGTTGAAAACGCGTGTACGCCCGCGCGGGGTGCCAGAAGAAAGACGAGTGTTTCTTTCATTAACCTAGCAGTAATTGCCGAAAGACTCTCCTTTTTTGCCTGCCGCACCTAATCAAAAGCGAGTATCTGTATGTGGCACTGACAAAATCAGTAAAACTTCACCTTCGACTTTATTGATCCGAGCAGACAGGCAGAGTTTTCTATGGTGTTCAATTTAGGGAATTAAAAAAAATCACTCTGCTAACAGCATTCGGTACATTTCTAACCCATATGTCACCTCAGTGCTTTAAATAATTATATTTGCATGCAGGGAGTGATTCATAAATATGTCAGGGTTGTGAAATATAGGCAGGCATTTCAAACTTTCTATTTAAAAAACATGAATTATGGCCACGAAAAATGTGTTCCCATTTAAGGGTGATACGAAGTATTTGGTGTCTAGTACGGAGGCCCATCCATCATATAGACAATAAAGAGAGTTTTTGCCTGACGTTGGAAATTTATGGTTGCCCTTCTCTGCCCTAATAACTCAAGCATTGTGTCAGCCCGTGACAGCCTTTGCAGAAAAACAGCAACCCTGTTATCAATCAAAAAGCCCTTTTACATTTTTAGCAAAACTCTGATCATCCAGACACCCTTTTAATGTATATATTACATCATTATAGATCATTCTGCACTTTTACTGCAACTCAACAAAATGATCCATCACTCCGGGACAGTCCTGATGAACGCTGATGTAAATTATTTGCACGTCGCTAGTACAGTACCAAATGAAAAATGTACTTTAGGTGGAATTAATTTTCAGGTGTAAAAAGCTAAAGATGAAAGCGGTTGGGATTAGAAGAGCCCTAAATGCATCATTAGGGATGACTGAAAACAAGCTAATAGTTATTAAAATTAAGATTATTTTAACCTTTTTGGATCGGGGACCTCGGCTGTTTCAAGAAGATGGCTAAGACGTATCGCTCGCCCGCTTCCCTCCTCCCCCGCCCGGCCGTGCCCATCTCGGAATTACTTCGAGGATTACTGTTCATTTATCACTCGGGCTGTCGGACGAGGTTAATTATTGGGGTGCCCGTGCCTTTTCCAGCCATAGCCCTCCAACTTCGCGGCGCGCAGAAAAAGGCGCTGCTCCCAACGCCGTCGCCGCCGCATCTGGCCGATCTGCACAGTTTCCATAACAAAGTTGTCAATAAACACTCCGCACGTCTGGGAGCAGGGGGAGGAAGCTCGGGATCGCCTCCGCTGCGGAGCTGAGCCAACCGGAGCCGGGCGCTGCTCGGGTCACCCTCTCCCGGAGCCCCAGCGGGGATGAGCACAAAGGCGTGCGGACGAGCTCTGGGTCTCAAGGGTCAGAGCAAGGTGCCGCAGAAACTAAAGCCTCTTCCTCGCTCCCACAAGCCAGGCTGCGAGCGCCAGCTCAACTACACGTGCACCGATCAGGGAACGTGCTCGCTCGCTTTCGGCTGCTCGTTGAAATTGCAGCACATTGCACAACGTGAAATGCAACCCAGGATGTCGGTGCGCCTGGCAGGAGCCGTGCCCTGCCCGTGCCGCGCCGCCGGAGCCGCCTGGCTGTGCTCTCGCCCGCTCCCTCCAGAAAGTTCCCTCAGGGCGGATTTGAAATGAGAGCTGTTTGCCCAGACAACACCTGGAACATAGCAGAGGGCACTTCTGGAAAACACCCTTGGCGAAAGAGCTTCAGCACGGGGGTTAAAATCTTCTCACTTACACACGAAACTCCCAGCATCATAAAGGAATCAATCAAATGGCTTAAAAGTAAACGGGCTTTATTGGGTGTGTTCGTCGCTTCCTTCTCTCTTGGCTTGACAAAGGGAAGAAAACCGGGCGAACTCCTTCGAAAGCATTTAAGAGAATGTCTGCTTCCGGAAGGAAGAAGCAAACAAACAAACAGAAAAGCGATTTTCTGCTCGTTTTGCAAAAATATCATTGACCAAAAAAAAAACCACCAAAAAACAAAAAAACTCGCATGCACTTAAACGTGACTGCTATTTTGAAGATGGCTCCAAAATTATCTCCGCTTATAAGACGATTACCTACATGTCATGCAGAGCAAAATATATCTTTCTCATATATATTAGGAAAGTAATTACAATCATAAGGGTAAATATTTTCAAGCGCTGTGCAAACAGAGGAGAGGTTTGGAAATCCTCTTTCTGTTGGCAGGCATTCAGACCAGCGCTTTGACAACAAGAAATGCCCCACACCTTGGCCGGGTACCTAGGCTGATCGTCAGCTGTTATCTGAGTGCCTCCACACTCATAGGGGGGAAGGGGGGAAGAAAAAGTAAAAATCAAAAGAAAAAAAATAAGAAGAAAAACAGGCTGTCCCTCCCCAAATGTGTGAACCCGTGGTGCGCTATTTCCGAGAGACCGGCGTATTCCTTATCCGAAGTATGATCATTTTTGAAAGGGGAAAGAAATAATAATAAAAGGAAACGCATCTTTCACAAAAACCCTTTGCAATGCATAATATCTTTGTAGGAGCCCTGGGGCGGGTGGGGAAGCGCCAACACTGCCAAAGCAAAGGAAACTGCCGCCCAGGACAGACAGGTAGCTGTGCTGTGCACAGAAATACAGCGCAGGGACAACTCAGCAACCGAGTTTCTGTTAATTAAAACCTGAACCTTGTTCTAAAGCGGTAGAAAAGCGAAGGGAGTGGAGAAGGAAAGGGAAAAAAAAATCTCAAGGGCCTGTAGGGCAGTCGCTGTTCAGTTTAAAAGACCAAACGCCCTTTCCCGGCATGATGTACAGAACCTGACGCTGAAATGGCAAGGGAGCGAGCCAGCAGGGCTGGTGCCGAGCTGCTGCAATTCCCTCTCCCGGGGGAAGGCTCGCTCCGGGTTTTTGGGTGATCCCGACCAGGCTTTGCAGCTCGCCAGCCTGACCTGTCAAGCGGATTATTTTAGAGGGAGATTAATAGGGGAGGCGGGCTGCAATAATAATCGTTTTGTTTGATGTGACAACTTTGATAGGCGTTGATTTACTTACAAACTGATAGGCTTTTAATTGAGCGCCTCCATCCAGCTTGAGATGAAAGGAAAACCGCATTGAAAAGCTGCCCGAGTGCCCTCGAGCCTCAATACTGATTAGCCATCTCGACAGTGAATAGTTCAAGGCATTTTCAAACTTTTTTTCCTCTCTCGGTCTCGCTCTCCTCTCCTCCTCAAATATCTGCCAGCCCACTCCTTTTTAAGAGAAAATAAATCATTTCCATTGTGTGCAAATAAAATCGACTTGACATGCTTGCCAATAGCTGGTAGGTAAAGGAAAGTGTGGACTGGCACTTGTTAATTAATTCCTCCTTTGCTCTCCTTTTTTTTTTAAGTTACAATTTTCCTTTGTAAGAGCAGGAAGACTGTTTTCAACCCTCAGGTTTTGTTGTTGTTGTTGTTTATTTTTTATTTTTATTTTTAAAGAAGAATAAAAGCTACAGCCACCCAAACTTCAACAAGACTACACAAGTAAGCACCAAACAGCAACCCGGCTACGCGGACTCATTAAACGAGGATCCCTCGCAAGGTAACGAGCAGGACGGAGACCGTCTTCCTCGGTCGGGAGCGGAGAGATCCGCCAGCCCAGCAGCGGGACCCCGCTTAGAGCCGCGCGTTGGGAGCGGGCAGATCCTCCGCGGCTCAGAAGGGCTTTTGGGGGGCGGGGAGAGGGGATGGCTCGGCGTTGATTTTTTTTTTTTTTTTTTTTTTTACAACCTTCTACATATAAAGTTTATAGTGCTGAGTGTGATTTAATCCTCATTTCAAAGGCTCGGTAGAAAGAAAAAAAAAAAAAAAAAAGAGAGAAAAAAAGAAAAGCTGTTCTCTGAAGTTACTAATTAAATTACCCTCCGATGCTTCTAGCTTCTACCTCAGCCAGAGAGCTCGGGGTTCGCGCTGCTCCCCGCCCGTCCCCGCTCCCCTCGGTGCGCGGTGCCGTGCGCACGGAGCGGGCATCGCCCCCCAGTCCGAGGGCCCTCCCGAAGTCCCCGCACCTCCGCCGGGCCGGGAAGGAAGGGAGCGGGGAGGGGGGCTGCCCGCAACTGACTCTGCCTCAGGACAATTAATCTTTAGGCTTTCACCCTGGGAGGCAGGATAAATACAACGAGAAAACAGATAGGAGTCTCTCTGGTCCTGTAAGGAAAACAGCTGTTCCAAGCACTTTAATGCAAATGAACACAAATGAAGGTTTCAGCTTTTTTTTTTTTTTTTTTTTTTTCTTCCAGAGTTTTACTGCACTCCATTTATCAATTGGACTTGACAACAAAAGAAAGAACGGGGGGAAAACCTGGGGCAGATTCAAGTCACTTCCACTCTGCATGAAGGAAGGGGGAGTTCCTTACGGGCGCGGTGCGGGTTGTCAGTCCCGCTGCAGGAGCAGCTTTTGTGCGATGCTTCTCCCTCTGCCCCCCGATCCTTTAGTTGTCACGGCCTCAGAAGACGACAGCGGGCACAGCGAGATGGAAGCCCGGCTCTGCCTTGCACCGACACGTTCCGGCAACACGCTCCGCGCTTGCAGAGAACGCACAGAAATTAAGAAGTTTGTTAAGATCATCTAGGGGCGAGGGCAGTCCCGCCTATCACCCCATTCTACCCTACGTGCCAGAGTGCGGCGGTTCAATAAAAGCCATCCGAGACGCTGACCTGGATGAGGGACTAACGGAGCAGGGCTCTGGGGGCGGGGAGGGCGTCGAGGAAAGGAGCCCCGTGGGGGCTGCCCCGCGTGGGTCCGGGTTGGAGGTGTGGGGTAGCAAAAGGTGAAGGCGAAGGACGGGGATCGGCGGGGCCGAGTGCGAGCAGGGAAAGTCCTTCCCCACGCCCAACGCCTGTTCTGTTCGGAGTCCAGGTCAGGAATTGGCCGCGACCCCTGAAGCACTCGCCTTGTTCTTCACTTGTCAAACGTGTTTTATCTCTAAGTGACCTTTTTGTTAATGTTGTAGATTGTGTGGGCCACCATGTCAGATCCGGAAACAAAAGTAAAAGATTGATTAACACGTTTTGCCTGTGAAAAAAAAAAAAAAAAAGAAAAAAAAGAAAGAAAATGTTACGGAATGACGAGGTGGGGAAGAGCGGGACGGGAAGTACAAAGGGGAGAGGGAGCGGGGAGCGGCAGATGGGCGGCGGGCAGCGCTCACGCTGCGGCGTCGGGGCAGAGACGGCCGCTGCGGAGAGGAGCAGAGCGGCCCCGCCGCCCGTTCCCCGCAGAAAGACGAGTTCCGGCTCTCCGCCGCGGAGCCGCTCGCTCCCGCTCTGTTTTCCTTCCTCCCTCTCTCTCCCCCTGGAGTCACACCAGGCTTGTAATCAGCAACAAAAGCTGACATAAATCAGGGCGGATTGGCAGGGCTGACAAGCCACTGACGGATGGCGGCGGGGAGCGCTGACAGCTGACGGCGGGGCGGGGACCTGCGCGGCGCGGCGCGGCGGGCGCTGCGTGACAACGCGCGCGACGCCGCCGCGCTCCCCGCGCCGCCGCAGGCCGCACCGCAGCGCGCCGGCTCCCGCCCGCCGCGGGCAGGGCCGCCGCTCTGCAGGTTCTCGTCCGCGCCCGTCCCCGCGCCGTCGGCCGGGAGGGGCGGAAAGCGGCCCGCGCCTTTCCCCGGGGCCCGGCAGGGAGAGGGTCGGGCGAGGCGCGGACGGGCGGCGGAAGGCCGCGATCGGGCGGCGGCCGCGTCGGTGCCTTTCTCAGGGTCGGAGGGGCCCGGCGGCGGTCTCCTTCCCGGCCCCGCGCCCGTCGGCCCTCGGCCGCCTCCGCCGCCGCCCGGTGAGCCGCGATGGTCGCGGAGGAAGAAAAACGTTCGCGGCGCGTGATGTGAAACACAGAATTAACGCCCAGCCCGTCCTGGGAGCGCAAACAAGGAAGGAGGGGAGGGGAGAAGGGAGGCGGACGAGAAAGGGAAGGGAAAAAAAAAAAAAAAAAGAGCGAGAGCCCATTAAAAACAGAGAAAAAAAGCCCCAGAAAAGGGAACGTCACATCCCCTTGACCCTCCAATCACCTCGGGGTCCCATTTGATTGGAAGGCGGCAAAGGCTTTAATCTCAGACTAATTCAGCTGCTTTTGAAGTGAGTTTCTCCGCCAGACCCCGGGCTGGATGGGCAGCGGCTCACAGCACAACTGAGCGCGGAGCCGAGCGCTCCGCCCGCCCTGCGCCGCGCCGCAGCCGGGAGCCGAGAGCGGCCGGGCACGGCGCAGCCGCCCGCGCCCCCCGCCCCTCGCAGCGCACGGATTACTCGGCTTTTTTTCCTCCTCTTTCTCTCCGGCCGGCTCCCCCTTCCCCCCCCCTTTCCCCCCCCCCTCCCCACCCACGCCCTCCCCGCCAGCGAGAGCCGCGGGACATTTTATGTTTGTTTTCCTCCTCGGGGGGCGTGTGGATTTTTTTCCCTTCTCGCCCGCAGAAAGCGAGCGAGCGTTTCCGAGTGCGAGCGGCGCGACTTGCCCCAGTTTTCATGCGAGGTTTTGGGTCATGATCACATCGCCCTCGCTTTCTGCTCTCAGAAGTAGTAAGCGCAGCAGCAGCCTGAGCGAGCCCGGAGGCAGCCCCCGCCGCAGCCGCAGCACCGCCGACCTCAGTGCCGGGCCGACCGGGCACGCTGGGAGCCCCGGCAGCGCCGCCGCCAAGCCCTGCTTCCACGCCGTCCCCCCCTCGGACCCGCTGCGCCAAGCCAACCGCCTGCCCATCAAGGTGCTGAAAATGCTCACGGCGCGGACCGGCCACATCCTACACCCCGAGTACCTGCAGCCTCTCCCCTCCACGCCCGTCAGCCCCATCGAGGTAAGCAGCCCCGGCCCCGCCGTACCCTGCCCGCCCCGCATGGCGGCTGCCCCGCGCCCGCTCCGCTCCGGATCGCTGTCGCACCGGGAACGGGCGCCTTTGATCTTAGTGCGAGGAGCTGCGCGTGGTCGTCGTCGCTGCCGTGTTTACTTGGCTGACTGGCGATTCCTTTTTGAATAAACTTTCATTTTTGCTCTTTTGATCTTTTTTTTTTTTCTACTCCTTTTGATTTTTTTTTTTTTGGTGTGTGATTTATTATACATCTGCGTGTCTGTGTATTTATATATATATATATATATATTTTTTTTTTTTTTGAGAGAGAGAGAGAGGAGTGGTGGGTGGAAGGAAGCTCCCCGCTCCGGGGTCACGATCCGGCCACGCCGCGCTCGCAGCGGCCGGGCGTTGCGGGGGGTGCTCGGGCACGAGCTCGGCTCGGCGCGGGGCGGCTATGGCGGAGCTCGGCCCTCCGCCTTCGCCGTCCTTTGGGGCTTCTGTGGCCCCCGTCGCCCCTTCTCCCCGCTGTCGGGGCCCCTCGCTGTTTTAAGGAGCGAAACTCGAAATGGAGAGGGTGGTGGGAAGGGTGTGTCCGTGGGAATGAATCATTTCACTGAGGTCTCTGCGGAGCGAAGCGCTGCTCTCTCCACGAGCCCGGCTCGTCCAGGCTCTGTTTTATAAATAGCGGCCGCGGTCAGGGCGCAGAAATGCGGCAGCCGGCTCGGCCCGGGGGCTCCTTCGCTCCGGGGGCGGGGGTCGGCGCGGGCTGGGCGCTGGGCGGCCGAGGGGGTGCTCGCACGGCTCCAGCGAGCCCGAGCCCTCTTTAAAGGCTTTGTGGAAAATGGTGCATGCAGGGGAGGGGGCTGTCAGGGTGATGAATGTGCACGAAATCGTTCATCACTTCCAGGCTGGCCCCTGCAGAAACGTGCGGGACAGGAGACCTAGGTACGCTCCGGGCTTTTTGTTTTTTCTTTTTTTTTTTTTTTCTTTTCTTTAAGAAGAAGACTCCTCCATTAAACCTCTGTCATTGTGTGTTTAATTCCTGCAGCTGGATGCGAAGAAAAGCCCCCTGGCCCTTTTGGCACAAACTTGCTCGCAGATAGGAAAGCCGGACCCATCCCCTTCCTCCAAACTCTCCTCGGTCACCTCCAATGGCTCCGGAGGCGACAAGGACTCCAAGTCGGGCCCCCTGAAGCTCAGCGACATCGGCGTGGAGGACAAGTCGAGCTTCAAGCCCTACTCCAAGCCGGGCACGGAGAAGAAGGAGCCGGGGGCGGCGGGCTGCGCGGGCACCCCCGCCGCGGGGGTCGCGGCCGGGGAGAAGTCGGGATTCCGTGTGCCGAGCGCCACCTGCCAGCCGTTCACCCCAAGGACAGGCAGCCCCAACTCCAGCGCCTCCGCCTGCTCGCCCGGGCTGCTGCCGGCCGAGGGCAAAGGCGGGGAGGACAAGAAGGACTCGGAGGGCTGCGGCAAGAGCGGCGGCTCCGGCGCGGAGGGCGGCCCGGGCTCCGCCGGCATCGGCCACGGCCGGATTAGCGTGAGCTGCGCCGGGATTAACGTGGAGGTCAACCAGCACCAGGAGAGCGCGCCGGGCTCCAAGCCCATCGCCTCGGACTCCGCCTCCTCCTGCAGCAGCACCACCGCCACCTCCTCCGCTTCCGTGCTGGGCTCCGGCCTCGTGGCCCCCGTCTCTCCCTACAAACCGGGCCAGACCGTCTTCCCGCTGCCTCCGGCGGGCATGAGCTACCCGGGGACGCTGGCCGGGGCGTACGCGGGCTACCCACCGCAGTTCCTGCCGCACGGCGTGGCGCTGGACCCCACCAAATCCTCCAGCCTGGTGGGGGCCCAGCTGGCGGCCGCGGGCAGCCTGGGCTGCAGCAAGCCGGCCGGCTCCAGCCCGCTGGCGGGCGCGTCGCCGCCGTCGGTGATGACGGCGAGCCTGTGCCGAGACCCGTACTGCCTGAGCTACCACTGCGCCAGCCACCTGGCCGGTGCCGCCGGCGCCTCCTGCGCCCACGACCAGGCCCTCAAGTCCGGATACCCCCTGGTGTACCCCACGCACCCCCTGCACGGCGTGCACTCCTCGCTGACCGGCGCCACGCCGCCCTCGCTGGCCGGCCACCCCCTGTACCCCTACGGCTTCATGCTCCCCAACGACCCCCAGCCGCACATCTGCAACTGGGTGTCGGCCAACGGACCCTGCGACAAGCGCTTCGCCACCTCGGAGGAGCTGCTTAGCCACTTGCGGACCCATACTGCCTTCCCGGGCACCGATAAACTCCTCTCCAGCTACCCCAGCTCCTCGTCGCTGGCCAGCGCGGCGGCCGCGGCCATGGCGTGCCACATGCACATCCCCACCACGGGCGCCCCGGGCAGCCCGGGCACGCTGGCTCTGCGCAGCCCGCACCACGCTCTGGGACTCGGCAGCCGCTACCACCCGTACTCCAAGAGCCCGCTGCCCACCCCCGGCGCGCCCGTGCCCGTGCCCGCCGCCACGGGACCCTACTACTCCCCTTACGCACTGTACGGGCAAAGACTCACCACAGCCTCGGCGCTGGGCTACCAGTGAGCGGCGCGGGCGGGAGGGAGGGGGAGGGAGGGAGGGAGGGAGCCCTCCGAACTCGGTGGAAGTCAGCAAGGAGACAAAAAAAGAAAAGAAAAACAAAAAAAAAAAACCACAAAACAGAAATGGGACTTTTTATACAATAGTGTTCATCTGAGGACTGGATCCGTGAGCACTGTATTTATTTATGTTAGCTTCAAGCGGGACAACGAATCATAAAGTGCATTACTTAACTGAGCTCAATAGGTAAAAGTGGAACACCCATTGTAGAATATAAATAAAAAGATAGAGGTCTTCTCTTTAATGTTACTTTAAAATTGCTATGATTGTATCGTACGTTCTTATTTAATGTCTCATTGAAACAAAAAAATTTACATGCATGTTTGTTACTAAAAAAACAACTCGCAATTTGTCAGTTATAATTTCAAATTGCAATTATTTTTAAGGTGTATACCCTTGAAAGAGAATTGGTATTTTTTTGTATGTATTCTGGAAGAAAAAACAAAAACAATTCTATTCCAAAAACCTCATTTGCCTTATTTTGTTCTTTAAAAGGAACACTTAACTATTTTTAATTTTTAAGTCCACCCTGTAACGAGGGTTAAGTAAGGTTTACGTCATGTACTGAAATAGACAATGTATCGCTTTAAAGATTAAAATTCCGTATATTTGATGTATTAAAAGGTTTAACTTTTTTTTTTTTTTCATACTCTTGGATTCTGTTATAAACCCGAGTAGGTCTTGGATGGAGGCGATCGCTAATTTCCTTCAGCGTTTATTCAATTTTAATTAAAAATTAAAAAAGAAAGAAAGAAAAATAAGTTTTTTTTAATTATTATTATTATTGCAACCCCAGGGCTCTCTTAAAAAAAAAAAAATGGAAAAAAAAAAAAAGACGAAAAGGTTTTCTTAATTTTTTTTTCTCCCCCTCCAGTAGAGTTCGTGGGCAAGGAGCGGGAAGCCTGAGGCTCGTTCACATCTCTGTCACTTTTCCGAGGAAAATGAACTTTTTTTTTTTTTTTTTTCCTCAGAAGAGCATTTTATTGTGAAAACCGTTTTCTTTTTGATGGGAGCTTCAATTAACAGGCGGCGTTCTTTCTTTAGGAAGAGACGCGGGGAAGGCAGCACTGTTGGTAAAAGAGTAAGAAGATTATCCGAAAGCTTTTTACAGTGTAACGCGTAACCATTCATCTCCTTTTCTAAGTGAGAAGTTCCGAAGTAATTGGGAAGCGCTATTTGATCTCACCCGGTTATTTTCTATTTCTTTCTTCAGTTCGTACCGCAGTACAAATGATCGCCGAGATTAAAAAAAAAAAAATTAAAAAAAAAAAAATCGGACTGCTCTGAGAGCTGCTTTTCTTTAAGAAGAAGGGCCGGGGAGGAAGGACCCCAGCAAACCGCCCGCAGCTGGGAGCGCCTGGCCCGGCGCGGAGCGATGCCGAAGGCCGCGTCCCTGCCCGGCCCCGCCGCGGGCAGGAGCAGCCGCCGAGACCGCGCCGATGGAAGAGCGGCTCCGTGCCCGCGGACAGCCGGGCTCCGCGCCCCGTCCCGCGGCCGGCCCGGCGCAAGGCGAGCGGCGGCCGGGGCTCGGCGAGGGGCTGGCCTGCTTCCCTCCTCCTGCATCCCCGCAATACAATTGCTGTTCAAAGTTTCCCGCGGTGCCCCAATGCTAATTAGTCTAATACATTTACTCCAGATAATTGGTGCAAGTTAGCGTTAACTGCAGAGCGGAGAAGAGCGGGCGGCTGTCGAAGGGCCGGCGCTCTCCCGGCCCGGTCCGGCGGGTGCTGGGCGGCTCCTTGGGGACAAGGCTCCGCCATCGGCACGGAGCCGCTCGGAGCTCTCACCAGACGGTGGTTCCCTACCCCCCCTTAAATGGGAAAAGGACCAGCGCATAGCGCCGGTTTGGTGAATGTAAAACGAGCTCTCGTTGCGAACTGATGAGCGCGGGGAAAGGAGAGAAGGGCAGCGCCGTGAACCGCACCGAGCAAACTTCACTGATAAAAACCCCTTCGGCCGGGAGCGGCAGGAGGCGGCGGGAGGCCCCAGCCCCGGCCCCCGCCCGGCCCCCTCCGTCACCCGACAGTCGGGGAGAGGGCCGGGGCGGCTCCAGCAGGGCAAGCGAGCCCGGTGCCGTTACCGCGATCAGAAAGCACCGGCGCTTCCACGCACGTACTGCGCAATTACAGATTTCTAACAGCTGCACCTCCGACTCCGCTCGCTGCAATCCGTCAGCAGCCAGGTGTTGGGGTCTGTCGGAAAGAGAGCGGGGGAGTTCCGTGCGCCGGAGCCTTAATTGCAGCGCTGCGGCTTTCAGCTCTGAAAGTTGTGCGCGAGGGGTTCTGATGCGAGTGATAAAATGAGCGCTTAACGTTATTATTGCCGTTCTGCTCAGATACTGTCAGCGACATTCATGACAAATGGAAACGGCTTATTTTATATGGAGAGCGGTGCTAAGGAGGGCTCTCTCCCCGGCTTGTTAAATATTTGACCTGGCAAGTGTCACGGAGGATTTTGATATGAATCTAGGAAATTTGCTATTTTTTCTAATAGAGATTGACTTATGGACATTAATGTTTTTAGGTAAAAGGGCCGCGTTTGTTATTTCGTTCCCCCGTTCCGACTAGCTGGATGGCTCGAGGAGCTGACAGCAGCCGCTGGTCCATGCCACCGAACTAAAATAATTTCACAGTGAAAAACCAGCTCGGGAGGACAAGCAACAGAAGGGCAAAACCCATCACAACCCCAAACTCAGATCAATCTGACCGGAGTCAGGCATACATTAGTTTAAATTAAACAGTTTCATCTTCCTCACAAATCTTTTTTGAACACTCAAGATAAACTCATGTAATATTTAAATCAACTCCTGTCAGACGCTAAGTGCAACCGAAGAACCAAAATAAAAATTAATGACTTTCCCGCTGCTCTGCGAGCCTCGCTCTGGGTGCCGCTTCGACAAAATACTTCTGATAAGCGACGCTTAGAAAAGAAGGGTTCTGTTTATCTTATCTATGGGGAAATGTAATTAAGCTGGTTTTATGAAACAATAAAACACAGACTCCACAGACAGCGAAGGAGTTCCTGCAGTATATCTCGGCCTATATGGGCATATGTATCTTGGCTTGTGCGCGCAGGTCGATACCAAATACACACATCCATGTTTGCCTTCCTGATTTCCGAGCGCTCAGAGGACGGCGGAGCTAAGCACGGGGATGCCTCTGCGACTGGGGGGGATTTACTCAGCGATGGGAGGCCCCGTTTTGTGGGGCGGGGGTATTCGCTCCCCCCACCTCCGAAAGTGCCCTGAGTGCGGCGGCCCGGCCCCGCTCCCCTGCGCCGGGGCTTTGCTGAGCCGTGCGGGCTGCAAGCGGGATGGCCCGGGAGAGCGGAGCCCAGAAAGACCCAGGCTGGCCCAAACAGGGGCACACGTGCATTCCTGTTCTGTGAAGTATAGATCAAACTCTATTCTTTCATCTTTAGAAGAGACGGAGAGAAATACTGCCTTTCTTTTATACTGTTGGCTTTCGCTACAGGCTTTCGGTAGGGCGCCGGGTTTTTGTTTTTGTTTTTGTTTTTGTTTTTTTCCTTCCTAAAAAGAGTGAATCTGAAGTTGGAGAAGATCTGGAGACGGCATCACCAACTCTCCTTTCCATCCGGGCCACGGGAATCACCCCGGATACTTTCAGCCCCGAGCTCAGGCACTGCCCGACGGTCCCACAGCCCCGGGTAGAGGTGGCGGATTCCTTCTGGGGCTCTCCCGCAACTCACTACGTGGCAGCGGGGCCAGACCGCCTTTTCAGATAATAATAAAATACGATAAAATAAAAACGTTGCGAAGAAGTATAAAAGTGTCAAAAGAAACAAGACGGACCCTAACACCGAATGCTCTCACCTCTTCGGAGGTAAGCTGCTTAGGCAGCAGAGACGGGGCTGAACTTTGAGCATTCGGGTTGTGCACAAACGCGGACAGGCTGTCCCGGTGCCGGCGCTCCCAGCCGGGGCCGCCAGGTGCTGCGGCACGGTCCCCTTCTGCCCCCACGTCTGAAATCCATCCCCGCTCCCATTGCAGCCAACCCCGTCTGTCCCCTGCGTGGAACAAAGTGAAGCCGTTCAAGCTTTGGATATTGCAAGAAGCCTCGTGTGTGTTTTTGTATTATTATTATTTAATTAATTATATATTTTTTTTAGTCTTCGGATGAATTAAAGACAACCTGACAATGCTGTCATCTGTCTTCAACGTCACATCAAGGCAAGCAGCAATGATAACAGAGCAGCAGAAGGACGCCTACTGAAACCTGGAGGATATATATACGCATACATACACACGCATATATATATATACGCCTCAGAACAGTTCGAAAGAACAAAATTAGATCGCTGCTCTTAGGCCATCGCGGTGAGAACGTCTAACAACGATTTATTTTTAAGCAGCAGCCTCACGTTTCCCGCTTTACTCCACGAGCAGCGCGCTCCTCGGCCCACACCACCTCTGCGGGAAGGGGCAGGAGGACGGGGCAGGCGCGCCGCACCTCCCGTTCCCCAACTACTACGACCAAACGGGAACGCGAGCGCGCCGCTCTCCCCCTCCGTGCCCTCGGGCTCGCGCTTCGCTCAGCGGCCGCTCTCCTGAAGCTCGGGGCCCCGAGCCCCCTCACGCTGCAGCGGGCGGGAGGCGGCTCCCTTTGTCTGCGGCCCGGCGGGGCCGTGCCGGCGGCGGGGCGGCCGATGGGTCCCGCCCGCCAGGCGGCGCTGCCGGGCCCGCCCCCGCGGGGAGCTGCGGAGGAGTGCGCCCGCTCCGCTCGGCTCCGCGCAGGGCGCCGGGCGCGGCCCCGGGCACAGCGGCACCGGGCGGGGACGAGGGCGGCCCGGCCCGAGGGAGATCGCGCGTGCGGGGGCGGCAGGGATCGCGGGGCTCATCCGACGGGAAGTATCGCGGCGTAAATGGATGTAGAGAGATGGAAGCAGATAGGCCGGACTAAAGGGAAAAAGAAAAATGTAGCGTTGGTGATTTTTTTTTCTTCTTCTTCTTCTTCTTTTTTTTTTAAATCACTCTTGTAATCTCATTCAGTCTGAAGGGTAAATAAATTGCAGTTGTATGAAAAACAATTGGCGCTACATGTGTTCATAACAGATGGGATCTTATCACAGTTTAACTGTAATAAATTCTGACTTCTGGAAATTGTAATCTTTGCTCCATGGTAGATGTTGTCTCGTTTCTGCTGTAATAACAGCGCTGCAAACTTCTGCGAGCGAGAAGAAAAGTTTCGGCGCTGGAGCAGCTCAGCAGCCTCGCATCCTGCGGCCGCCGTGCTGCCAGCGCTCTCCCAAAGTTTTGCTGAGAACGCCCTCGGAAATCAAAAGAAGAGAAATGCTGGCGCCCAGGGAGGCGAACAGCTGATCCTTCCCCCGTCGCCGACGTTATTTACCAAGGCCAATGATCACGGCCCTTAAAAGACACGCAGAGAGGCTAAGAATGAGCTCTCTGTGTGGAGCAGCCCTGGCAAGTGACAGATCACGCTTCGCTTCGCGAGCGCGGGAAATGTCAGAGGAACGCAGCTCCCGAGGAAGCAGAGACCAAAGCTCAGATTAATCCCCCGCGCTTCACATCACAAAATTAAAATATAAATTTGAATAACCACCGAAAGAATAAAATTATAACAATAAATTGCCAAAATTCGCTGAGGCTGGGGGCTAATTATTTTTCCCATCTCGGGTTCCCATTGGTGTTTATCAAGTCGCAGGATAAATGCTTGTAAATCCATTCAATTTCCATCAATTCTCTCGCCGCCTTCTTTTTGGCCAGTGCTTTTGAAACATTAATTGATTTTATTGCACTTTCTGAAGTCACTGTATATTACGCTCAAGCAAGTTTGCTCTGAAGGCGTTGCTTTTTCCATCGTCGCACGAAAGCCGGGAAGGGGAATTAGAGAAGCCACCGCAGCCTCGAGTCGCCTTTTTTTTTCCCTGCTGTGATCTTGATGGCAAATGCGAACTGCAAATTACAAGTTTCTAATAATCTGCGCTGCTACAGAACGCAGCCCCTGTATAGCCGGTGAGAAATTAGCATGAATGCCAGCAATGCATTTCCCCATTGTTTCTGAACCGGGTGTGGGGTGGAGAGGTGAAACGCTACCGAGCGACCGAGATCAAACAGACCGAGGAACACTTACGGCGTGAGTCATTACCGCTACTGGACAGACAGCAGTTATTTTTAGGAAAGGATTTTCGATGTATTACTGCAAGTTTAATTCTCCTTAGAAGTACACAGCCTCCAGGTTTCGCAAATCCTTCTCCCCTTCCCCCCTCAGCCTCCTTAGGAGCACTACACCCAGTAAGCCTTCACTTGGTGGACCTCACTCAACACCAGCAATAGCACTGCGGTCTCCAGCTGCGGTCCCCGAGCCGAAGCCGCCTCGCACCCTGCACCCCGCACCCTGCATTGGACAGCCCCGGCCCCTCAGCTCCGGTGCTGCCCGCGGGCCGGACCCAGCTGGGCTCCAACCACCCGCAGCCCTGCACAGATGCACTTGGAGGCACGGCGGTGGCACAAGGGCCTTGTAAAATGGATAGGGATAACTACTGGAGGTGACAGAAAAGATGTGCAGGTTTCAGGTAGGACAGCAGAACTGCTGGTAAATACGAACCTATCTTTCGCATTGCAGGTTCAGCATTTGTGCCCCACTCTTGCCTTCCTTCCCACTCACACTTGCTGCTACCCACTGACTTGAGACACTGAGCATAAGTAGCAAGCTGTTACCGGCCTACCAGCCCTGCCAGCCCCAGCCCAGCCCACCCTATTAGCTGATGCACCTCTCCATTCCCCCCTTTCGTGGGGAAAGAGCGCTAACTGGGGCCGTCCTGTCCCAGGGCAGAAGTCACATGGTGCCCCTATCACCACCAGAAGGCCTTCTGTTTTGGCAAGCCCAACAGAACAAGGATTCCAAACCACTCAGCTTTTCCCAAGCTTTTCATTCTCCCCCCAGCCCCGGCTGGGAAAGGCCTCTGGTAGACTGTATCCCACCATCATAGCTTTAGAGGGATCCATTGAGCTGGGATTGGGACACGCTGTGGAAGTGATCCCACTCCTGATACCCTGCCAGCCATCACGAGACACACATTTGCAGCTGCAATATAATGTGGTTTCACTGAGGTCAGTGAGGACCAGATTCTCAAAACAGAGATCCACCTGACATTTGCAGGAAACCTATCTCCCCCTCTTGTACAGCTCCTAGTCCTTAATCCTTTCTAGAAGAGACGCTCTCTCCTACCAGCAAGGATCAACTGCCAACATCACCTGCTGCTTTTTCTTCATGCCTTAAGCGTTCATCTCAACACAGAATACATCAGTTCCCAGATCTGGAAGTCTTAAGCCCACAGTTCTCGCTTATTAGGGCTCCTAATCACTGGGCTATTCGCTTGTGGGAAAAATCCCCACCCCTCCTTTGAAGGCATTTCACTTTGCATAAAAATGCACTAGGCCGGGGGAAGAAGGAAGGAAGGAGACTATTAAGTCTGCTGGTTACCGTGCTTGCCAAAGCCTGGAGCTCCAGTCTCCCAGTCAGTGCTCACAAGCAGATTTAATCAGGTTCCCACCAAGGCTTCCTTCACCCAAGAGAAAAGTGTTCTACACGAAAAAGAGGCAAAACTTTCAACATCTCCTTTGCATCCTAGACGGTAAATTACAGAATTGGATACCTGTCTATTCAGGTGAAACAGGGATGCAATACTGACCTGTACCCACTAATCTGTTAGATAAATAACAGGGACCTTTGAGTAATCCCTTTTTAAAGCAAGTACAAGCCACCACTGCCATGTTAGGGGACAGCAACCTTTGCCTAGCAAGGCCTTAGTAAAATTGCAAATTTTCACACCATGTGCATTGATTACACAGCAAAGAAAAATCGGTAATGAGGTTCTTGTAGTAGAATTTGCACTGCATGTTAATGCAGTTCTCCTCTTTGGTCTGTTTGTTACTTTGTCTGACTCCATAGGGAAGCACTGGTATCCATCCATCCCACCTCACTGCTGCTCACCCAGTCAATGTCACTCTCTACAGAAGGTCACGACAGACAGAAGCAAAACGAGTCAAAAATATTACTTGTCCCAACTGATGTATTTTTTTTTCTGAGATTCGATTAAAAAAAATAGTATAGCTATTTTCCATGACAAAATACTTCAGTCTATGACTCCAGAACATTCAGGATATATATATATTTGTCGTCTTCCTCCCCTACCCTCCTAGTTCCCTTCCCTTTGCGTGGTTACGATTTCCTTAAATATATATTGCACCAGCAGGCTGGGGGAATGTGTTCCAGATAAAACAGATGAGTAGAAATACTTTTTTTTTCAGAAGAATCAGCTGCTAAATGCATTCCAGTGGAGGTGTCAAACAGATTTTATGAAGAAAGCTAATCACATTTTTAATTATGGTCTTCATGCTGACTTTACAGAGTTAGGGTAAAAAGCTATGCTTGATCAAAAGCAGATATCCTACTTACATCAATAGGTTTATAAAAAGATTGAGAATGGAATTTAGACCATATGGAGAAAATGAAAGAAAAAAAAAAAAAACCTGTATCATTTGGTGGAGAAACAAATAGTTACTGACATATCTACAAATCAGGTACTGCCAAATTTTGAACAAACTGGCTACTAGAAGTGCCACCATCTTGTTCTGGAGTTAAATGAGTTTAAAAAGTACTAGAGCAGGTCATACCTCCTCAGTCAACAGCACATTTTTTTACACTACTTCCAGGCTGGCTGAGTAAGAAGGATATGGTTTCCTGTATGTAGATATTCTCAAAATAAGTAAGAATATGACTGAACTCTACCATTAGTGATAAACAACACCAGTATAGTTTATCCCTATTAGAGAAGATACTTGTGTATCATTATAGCTGTCTATATACCAGATCACAGATAAAGGAAAAAAAAATAAACCTCTACAGAAGAAAATATTTACTTTTCTAACAAAAACAGTTAGACTTGTGTAAACACCATGTTTCACGTGGTTAATTGTGCTCACTGTTTAATGGGACGGTGTCACTTCACATTTACACTTTTAAGCTGTTAAACATACACATATGCCGATTTCAAAGCCTGCTGTGAAATTCTGGTCAACCTAAAATCAGCAAAAGTTTTCTAATGAGTGTCCCGGGACTAAAAAATTAAAAAAAAAAAAAAGAAATAATAATAATAATAAAATTAAGTCCTAAAGCTTACAAATTCTAATCCCGTATCAATGAGGATTAAATACGTCCCACACAGCTCTATGTTTCATGACAATTTATGAAGGAACTTGGGATTTCCTTGGAGGAAACGATGGGAATTTTCCTTTTCCAGCTGTGATGAGAAGGTTCCAACAACAAAATCTGAAGAGATCACCCAAGGTGGATCAGAAGTAAACAGGTAAAAAAAATGACCTTGAAAACACACACCACACACACACGCACACACATTCTTAGCTGTTAAACAGAACACACAAGTGGTTTTCTGCCATTGTAACACAGGTGCAGTCAACTTTGAGCTGATGTCTCCCAAGGTAGTAAGAACACAGGGAATTTAATGGTCACATCTGCCCAATCAGTCCTCTTTCAACATTTTACCCATACGATTGTTGCATTTCAGCCATTGGTGAAATGTGTGCATTTTTAGCTTGTACGTATTATTTATACTGAGAAGACTTGACCAGGCACTCTTCCAAGAAAATAATGGAATAATAATTCTAAAAATAAACCACAACAAGAAGAATTAAAAATCTTTTAAATTAGGGAGCAAGTAATAAAGGAAAAAAAGAATGAAATAATTTATACGTAAAATAAGTGTGTGGGTTTTTTTTAATACAGAGCACTTTGAAAAATAACTACATCTGTTCTGATAGCTAATCAACCTGTCTGAAACAAATAATAGTTTGATAGCTTAGTATTTAGTCCAGTTTGTGTATGGATAGATACAGTGACTCGTTTACACGCTGACTTGAGTACTAGCAGAACCAAGTGGTGAGTTTTATATCTTCATCTTGAAAACAACTATTGCATAACCATATTATTTCATCATCTATTAAATGTTAAACTCATTTGTGCAACATTATCCCAGTCTTTTTGTTGCAAACACTGAAGTGAGGACAGACGTATTTCTGTGAAGTCTCTTTTGATGTATTTTGTAATAGTTCAATTCTGGAAAGGAATGAATTGTGTGCTTCAGAACAGATAAAAGGAAACTATGCTCTCCACACCGCCATCACAAGTCCTCTTTAGGAATGTGAGTACATACAATTCTGGAAGTGTAATAATCATCATCTTGCTCATTACCTGAGACCTCCAGGGCTAAATCACAAACCTTTACACCTCAAGTTAAATACCCTATAGCTAGCAGCTGTAGCACACTCATATCCGCTGTTGGCCAGACGCAGACACAGAATGGGAGGCATAGCAGAGTGAACAGTGGGCTACACATGCATACCTACTCAAAAGCAAGTTAAAGATTGGCTAGAGACTAATCCATTTTATAGGCTAGGAAAATGATTTTCAGAGGAGCTGAACTGCAGGTGCTCATTTCTCTCTCCCTCTTTTATTTATTTATTTGTTTTTAAAGCTCAGTTCAACTCTAGTGGTAGTATTATCGGAGCTCAGTACAATACAGAAGAGCATGGGAAATATCTTAGATTGTGGCTTTCCTTATGTCAGGGTCCATTGTGTGCAGCGTGACATGGCTATTTTTTTCCCCTGGAGTGGTGGTGAAGGGCATTTGCTTATAGCTGCAAATCTAGAGATGGATCGGACTACAAATGTTATCCATAACAGCCACATCCCATTATTTTTGGATGCAGTGTTGAACGCACTTCATCAAATTCTCACTGGAACAAAAAGAGGCAATAAGGTGTTTTATAACCTATCACTTATATGTAACAAGAATATTAGAAGTAAGCCAGTTGTAGAAGTTAGCTCTGGATCAAGTGAGACAAAACTGATTTATGTTAAAATGAAGAAGTAAGTCTTTAACTAAAAGTTTCAATTTCAGAAGGGCAAACTGATCTGGTCAGGTCAGCTGGACTGAGTACGGAGACTTGTTGCTTAAAGCCAAGAGTGCTAAGATGGTCAGGAATCCTTATTTCAAACTCAGGGAAGAAATTAAAAGAAAAAGAAACCTGAAATATACCCCAGACATAACTGGATGTACTATCACCTCAATAAACAGACTATATGAAAACAAAAATAATGTGTGAAAAATCCCTTTTCTTTGCTAATCAGTCCTTATCTAAGAAGAGTGGAGGTGAAGCAAGAACTGCCAGAAGAAAAGCTGTGTTAGGCTCTGCAAAAGGTATTAAAATGGATGAAAATGTTTTTCAGTTACATACATAAAATCAAAGAAAGAAAGGAATGTAGCAGAGATTAAGGATAACGCAGGCATGTTCCCAACCTCAAACTGATATGTTGCATTAATTTAAATACTGAATATGAGGTGAAAGGTAAGTAGCTAACAGGAATGATGTTAGAAAATGAAAATCAAGTGAAGTAAAAACAAAACTGTATCTGTTACAGCTCTGAAGTCTGGGAACCTGGTTAACCTCTACCACAACTCAGGACTTTGGAATACAAGAGACCATAACAGTTGCCAGTATCAAGGAGTTTCTGTCAAACTCAACCAGAACAAGACTGCCACAAATAGAGTGAACAAACTACCCTAAGGGAGAAAACAAAGTCTGAGATTTTTATGCTTATCATTCTGACCCCAGTAATAGTCGACATTTGCAACAATTAGTTGGAAGCAAGAAGGGACAGTTAAACAAACTATTTTAAAATTCAGTAAGGAGTTATTCAAGGTGAATCAAAAGGAAAAAAATATTTTTAGGACACGGTCTGGGATTATTCAAGGTGGATCATACCACACTAAAAAACTTGGATAAAAACAAATCAAGTATTCAGAGCTAACATGGCAGCAGAAGTATCACTTCTCAATATTAATAAAGCCCTCCTGAAATACAATATGACTATCGACTGCAGGTGTGAGGTAACTGGAGTAACTTCCAATAGACATGGAAAATTAATAGCACTGTTGAAGGCATGAGGACGAGCTCACCTGAAATACCACACGCAATCTACTTACCTGCATTCAGGAGAGATTAACTGGAAGTAGAGTAAGTAGAGCATTAGGACTACTAGGAAGATCAGTGCAATGGAAAGCTTATTTTATGAAATGAGATTAAACAAGCTTGATTTGTTTAGTCTACTATAACAAAAGCTTAGAGGATAGGATTGCTGTCTAACTGTGTTAGTTAAAGCGCAAGAAGGAAAAAAAGAGGACTGTTTAAATTAAAAGAATTTAGGCACAAGACTAAATGGATTTTAGCAGGCCATGAATAAACTAAGTGTGAAATCAAAAGGCGGCTCATAAGCAATGGAGCACTGGTGATGAGCTTTTCCGATGGTTGGTGAAGGCCTTTGTTTGTTTGTTTGTTTGTTTTAAAGCGTATAATGGTAGCTCATTGTTTTTCACTCTGTCCCAAGTCACTGCCAATGGCAAAGGACTCACCAGCATTGTTGTAAAGAAATCAAATTCTGCCATTCTGGGAACACTGGGAATATAACACAACTGTTCTTAAGATGGAGGACAACATATTATAGAAGTGAGCTATGGATCCTAACAGCTGTAATGGGAAGGACCTGGTAACCAAGGAAGCACTAAAGCCTTGAAATGGGGGAGTTGGTAGACAGGGCCAAAATGCAGCATAAGTAACAGCGTTGTAACAGAAGGAACGTGATTAGCATTAATGGTAGGCAAACAGTAGACTTAAAAAAAACCAACCAACTATGTATTTTTCCTTCCAACACTTTAAAACCCCAAACTTGTTTTTTTAAACCAGAAATAAATCACAAAACAACTAGTATGAGCCAACCATATCACAAGTAAAAACTTCCTTCTGATGAGAAAGGCCATCCCAACAAACCATTACTTCTTTACTTTGGAAAATGACTTATTAGCAAAACTCACAGAATCTTAAGTAAAACAAATCAGCTTTTATATTTTTGAAGAGAAGAAGCTTGCCAAAGATAATTCATCCTTAAAATGAAACACCATACTGCAAGGTATACACACAGTGAACAACCAAAAGGCTATTTTGATATTAAACATTAAATCTTCTGTTTTAAAGGAAAACAGTTCCTTGTAAAGAAAACTCAGAAACAAAGGGAATAACATTTGAACCAAACAAGACTTAGGTAGATGGTAATTTGTGAAAGAATTTTCTTTGGCATATTCTTTAAAAGGAACACTAGAGGGAGAAGGGAATGGGTAATTTGTATTCTCAGTTAAGGTGCTGCTGACCTGACAGCCCTGAGGAAATCTCTAGATCTAAGTGTATCACGTGCTACACTGCCCCCTTGCTCCAGTCAGCTGAGAGTTGGTGTGCTCACTAGCGTGAGGTGTTTTGGATTGTTGTGGTTCTGGACATCCCACGTCTGCAAAGGAGAGACAGTCAGGCCTAAGGAATGGTCCTTTCCTAGGCAGTTTCTACCTTGAATGCTGTGGAGCTGATGCTCCATGAAATTTATACCGAGCTTGGGTGGGCAGAGTGACACAATAACATATTGCTTCATTCTTAAATATATCTTTATTTTTACCATGTCATAGATCAGAACAACCAATGATTGGTAAAGCTTAACATGCTTAAAGAAAGAGCATCTATCTGAAATGCATGAATTACCTTATTCACTAATCCTCTTCTGTAAACCTGGCATGACTTCCCAGCAAGAAAACCAATTGGTCTTGCGCTTGCACATTTCTAAATAACTTTGATCACTGAATGCTTGTGCAATGCCTGATATCAATAGTCTGTTGTGACTTTGAACAGCAATGTGGGCTCATACCCACAGCATGAAAATAGTGTGATAATACCACTGACCTCTTTGTTCAACTTTGTTTGGGAAAGCACTGGGGCTAGAGGTGTGACTGCAGCAGGAAAACGGGCAGATCAGTCTTCATGAGCTCTTTGAGAATTGCTCTCTGACAACCTGCCAGGGCAAGTTCATGTTAAACATGCCAGAACCACCAGCACTGCATAATTTCCTATGACAAGAAAGTAGCCATTTGGTGGTGGCAACTTTTAGGCTCAACTGAATTAAGTGAATTAAAATATATACTTGTTTGTTCGGAGAAAGATGCTAATCAGGCCACCCAGTCTGTTCTTGAAGTGCTAAACCCTATATATTGGAGAGGAATATTAAAGTGGGGGGTACAAAAACTACACAAAGTAGAAAAGGAACAAATTTAACTACATATGAACAGATCCTACTGATATTTTAAATGATGGGCAGCAGGTCTTAGTTACACACACTCATTAGTCTCATGTCTCACTTTAAATGCAAAAATTGCTGGTTTATTTTATAAAAAATAACCATGGCTAAATCAGTAACAGAGAAAAATGATAGAAATGTAACAGTGGAAGTTCTGGAGCTTGGACTTTAATGTTTTTTTTTAAAGGCAGCAGTCAGGAAGGGAAAAATACAAGTGACAAATGCAAATACTTAAGACTACATGAAGAAATGAAAAGCTTTGTATTTAGAAGGGCTAGCTCTCTTTTAAATGAGAAAAAAATGAAGTAGTGCAAAGGTATATATTTTCTTTTCCAAAAGAAAAACAGGTTTGTTTTTCTCTCATGAACTTTTATTTCAAGTTGATGGAACACTGTCAGACTCAAACTCTCCCTCTTGGCTATTCAGCTAACAAGGAAAATGGTTTTCCTTCTCTGCATATTACTTATTAATTTGCGAACAACACAGAACACAAAATATGAAGGATATGTATTTCATAAGGTCATCAAAGAAAACTAGAAATAATAGGTTCATAAAGGTGGGGGGATTGTAAGATCTATGCTTACTCTACAAACAAAGGTGATCTTTTCAGATCTATCAGCTGTGTTTGGGAACAGATATAGACTTTTTGTAAAGGTAATCAGGGATAGACTGACAATTTATCTAAACACAGAATAACTTCTTGTGCAGATGTACTTGTTCAAGAATACAAACTAGAGTATAGTAATCATGTTATGTGATAATCTTGTATACGTAGAATATTTGAATAGTGCTGTTACCATTAAATTCACACCTCTCAAACTGAAATAATTTTCCAGTACAGTGATATCTTAAGTAAGGATTTAAAAAAAACATTCAAAATTGTGGGAATTCCTTCAAGGATAGATAGATACACATTTCTATTGAAATTAATTTGTCTTAGTTTAACTGTGAACAGACTTTAAATATATGAAATTAGAGTTGCTTTCATGGACTTAGCAGATTTAATGCAATTCAGAGTCTTACCTAGCACAGCCTGGAATTACAGGTGGCTTGAGCCCATGCCCTTTTATTCTGAGGACGTATTAACAGTCTCACAGCGCCAGTTCCACAGTTCTCCAGGGCAAAGATTTTTGTCCCTTCTGTTTATTTATTCCCACATTTCTATGCTGCGTAAGATACCACTTCTTCCAGCTGGCTCTGCATCAAGTTGCTGGTCAGATGTCTCTATAAACTGATTGTCAGATGGAAGATCATGTGTGAGTTCTGATCATCTTCTGGTGTATAAGAAAAGTGTAATTTTGCCAGGGACATCCAGGACTGGACTCTGTATGAAAGCTTGTGCAAAAAGCTGCACAAAGATGACAGAGCAAATGATTTCCCTTTAAGAAAACAAAAAACTTCAGTATCAAATCCCACACAGTAAAGAAGCTAAAGCAGTTTTAAAAATGACCTACTTCCTTCCTCTCTTGAAAGGACTAAAAATGTCCTACCTTCTCCTTCTTCATCTGTGGCTTAGCACAGAGATGGCAGTCTCACAAGGAAAGTCTTCAAAACATCACAATGTGAGTTTTAAGATGCAAAACAAATGGCCAGAGAAAGAACTAGGGTGCATTATGTTACAAAGGGAGAAACAAAAACAAGATGATGTCATCGAACTCAGTACTGAAAAATGGTCTAGCACTCAATACAAAGGGTCTGCTCAGGCAAGAGGTAGAGAAGTCACAAAGGCTTACAGTTGGTGAGAAGCTGTCATCTTTACTGTCCTAGGCCAAATGCACTACGCATGGGAGGGTTTTCCAGTATGTGAGTCACAGAACTATTATTTATGGATGATGTATCACACCATGAAATGTCTCAAACTCTCTGAGGGGAAAAAGGCATGGTACCTCATTAGCACTACTCTTCTTCCATCATAATCTCTAGCTCACCAAGTTGAAGTGAGCCAGGATGGCTTTGATTTGAGGTAAATGTTCTTAAAATTAGCTAATGATTTCTAGCTATACTTGAATTGATTACTAAATATAGGAAAAAATCAAAGTTGATATTTTAGGAGACAGGATTACATCTTGATGCTCTTTCTCTTTGTAACAACTCCATATCACTGCTATACTTTTAAATATAGTTTTACTATTACTATTTTTACGTCATTGCCATTCTGCATTACAGTGGATTAAAATAAGGGTTACATTAAGAAGTTCCTTTGTCACAACTGTATTGGGCCACTGGTATCTCCCTTTTCAGAAAGGAAAAATGAACATATGGTTAGTAAAACACAGGTATAGCTTTAATTTTTCTCCACTTCTAGTTGTTAATGTTTGAGAAATTTCTTAACTGGAAAAACCCAAGACAGCTGAAGATTCTGTGGAGGTCAAGCATGGACTGTTCAGTAGAGTCCTCTCCTATAACTAATCTGCTAAGCAGACAGCAGGAATGGAAAATCTGTTTAGTACAGGTGCTGTCCTGCAACAGAATTGAAAAACCTTAGGCCTGTACAAAATAGGGATTAGCATCATTTTAGGAATGATGGAAGGATACCTGTATCCAGGCTTCCCTAATGTGAAAGAGTAGTAATGTGTCAGCCTTTTAGTCTGATCCCCTTGTGCCACAGTCAGGTCTGACACTTTTTGGTTTTAGGTGTATTAAATCTATAATTACTAGCCTGTCTGTAAGTAAAATGGTCTGAAACAGCTTATACATGAGTAGAGATAAAATAAAGGCACATTAATTATACACAATTTTCAAATTCTCACATTGCAAGGTGTTTGGTGTAGAAGGAAAGTGTTTTTTATGTTTTTCTTTCTAAGAGATAAAAAATATTTGTTCTTTCCTTGCTGTGGTAGGACCTTCCACCTTAGACAGGTCTTAGACAAACACCCAGATTACTGTAGAGTAGATGGGGATCCAACACAGTACTTTTTTCTTGGATGACCTGAGATGCATGAAGACCTGCAGTGTAGATTAAACCAGCACCTTTTATTCTTGGAGGAACTGGAAAGGGCAGAAAAGAGGGAAGCCATAAGAAAACAGGGATAGAAATACAGCCCCTCCATTCTGATTTTCAGCCAGAAAGGAGCAGAACTGAGGGCAGCCAGAGAATTACCCTGCTGTCCCACTGACTACATTGCTGATTCCTGCTTTAACATACATGAGTACCAGCAGATCATCCTTCACCCTCAGTGACTGGCAGATGAGGAACAAGTCCAGGAACTTGTACAGTTTGCTCCTGGCCCTCACTAATTCCCAAACAACTGAGCTTTTCACTACCACTGTGACTATCTTGCCTGATATTAATATTCCTTTAACACAGACTTTTCAATGTTGTTATTTACTATTGGCAGCAGGAATTCCTACAGTGACTTTCATTACTGCATTTGGTACTTGAGTGCTTTTTAAATTTGTTAATAAATTGGTTTAATTGTAAAATACATTAAAGTTCTTGGGCAAAAAGGAGCGGTTTTATCGGAAATCTTTCATAATGTTCAAACCATTTTATAATATTAGGAAAAAAGCATCAGTAAATAAACAGTACACTAAACCAGCACACTCTGTTCTGCCATTATAGTCAGCACAGCCCTAAAAGGATTGTATATGCCTGTTGTATTAGGCATGGTTTTTCACAGTTTTCTGAGTGACAGCAGATACTCTCTTCTTGTTGGTATGAAACCTTGAGCCTTTTCTCAGTAGTAATTTTCCCTCTGCATCTAATTTTTAGTTATATAGATGCAGCACATCAAAATAACATAAAAATCACCAGGTACTTCAGCATCCTAACAGCATCACTGGCAGCACCATTTTTCCTTCACAGAAGCTTTCTCTTACTACTCTCTGCCACAGTCTCACCATAGTTTTGTTTCTGCAGCACAATGGAATGACAAGACACACTGTTGGTCAGAGTCTTATCCAAAAAAGTAAAAACACAGTCTAAGTACACTGCACCTTCCTACTGAGTGTCAAATAAGCCCTGCATAATAATGAAATAATACTTTTTAGGTACCACCTGTATAAGTGCTACTGATGGAGACAATGGACAAGCAGATCTTCTGTGTCTGTGGACAAGAGCCAGGGGGAGGGAGAGGGGCAGGGGAAGCATGTCACAGCCATTAAAGCCTGTCAGAGCCCCAAGGGCCTTCCACTTCAAACTGACACCTCAGCTGAGGTTCTATCACCAACCCATCCTTTGGGCCATTCAAAACTCATTAGGTGTTAAGAACTTTTTTACCACCTGATGTTCAAAGACTTCCTAGAGATGAAACTGTCATTCCAGTGTTGTCATATTAACTGGAAGAAGTGAGAGAACAGTTTTGTCACTCTCACATTATATATTTTTAATTTGACACACTGTGTCCACTCAAAACCAGGACAGTTTACTATTAAAGAGAAATGGAAAATGCAAATTGCTATTCTGTAGATGTATAACTCTGAGTATGTCCAGAATTATCAGTTTAAGAAAACCATCTGCAGTGTAGTCGCACTGCAACAACAACAGCAACAAAAATGTCAAGTTTCAATCTAAAACTTTTTTATTCTTTTTGTATAGAACGAGTTTACTGACTGACACACACGGGCAATTACCTCAAGATAATGACTACTCTTACTGAAGAAGTGTGTGGATTTTGTGCTATTTAGAGTCTTTGTTTGGACCAATTCTAAAGTTACTTCACTAAAGGAAAATGAGAACACATAACAGGTTTTCTGCTTACGGTGATTTTTAATGCAGTTAATATCAGCTTATTTTGTGTAAATAAACAAGAGTTGAGAAATCTAAGGTCGAGTAGAGGTCAGATTTTACCATTTAAAGTCTGTTGCTAAAAGGCCTCTTCTCCCAAATAAGTACCTCACACAGAATATAGGAAAATGAGTTTTAGTCAATTAAGTTTTTCTAAATGACATTATGGAGGGTAAGCCCAAATTGTTTCTGAAAGTGTTATCCTAGTGTTCAGAGACCTTGTACTTAGGCAGTCATCCAGAATCTATCACGAGGGCTTCACAACAATCAAGGCCTTGACAAGTTTTATGTTGAAAGAAAACCAGTTTGTCAATTAATGGTTAAAGGCTTCAAAACATCTTTTTGTTAGTATGCCACTGATTCAAAAGATAAAAGGCTAATCTTTTCAATAGTTTTCTGTTCTTTTTCTCCAGAACTTCTGAGAAGGAATGAAAAAAAACCCCATATATATATATATATTCAACCACAAATCCTGCTAGAATACATAACAGTTAACTAGTAGCCAGCTGTTTAGAGTAAGTCTTCCATTAGCAATTGGTACATTTCCTCTAAAACAGAAAGTTTTAATAGATTTTACAGTTTCAGACTTTAGTCTTTTCTTCAATTGTAAGTCTCCATTTAATTTTGAATGAAATAGTTTTTCTTTTATTGCATCCTGATACTTGCCAGCTTTGACAGAAAAAGCAAGCAACATAATGCACATATGCCACATTAAGAGACACACTCTGTTGTGGCTTTGCACTTCAGAGACCCTAAATTCTACAAAATTCATTCATTAAAAGGCTTGTCTACAGCAGTCTCTATGCTAGAGGTAATGCAATAATTGAAGGAGGCACAATTGCTTTTTGCAAACCCTATTTTGAACTCCATGAAGGCAGAAAATAAAAAATTGTCTATCCCAATTTCTCCTCATATTCTTTAGCTAGCTCAATCAAACATAGCCACACTTAACGCAGAAGTTCTTCAACGAAATTATGTGGCTTTGGTAATACAGAAAATTGGAGTGTAACATCATAGAGATTTTTCTTATCCTAAAATCCAACAAGACATCTTTTGGGAATCTTTCTTCCCATGACATATGGATGTAATTCCTAAAGCTGCACAGATTTCACTGCTGTAAGTGCCACTAAGCAGCCTTTATATATTATAATGAAGCTTCCATTTGACATAATTTCAATATATGCATACAATGCCTTACAGATTTTCTTTGCTTACAACTTTCACCCTCCTCAACAGCCATTTGGATTCACTCCTAGAATAGTCAAAGAATTAGGATGGATTGACTCCTTGAGAATCTCTCAAAGAAATCTTTCTTCAGTACATACCCAACTCAGACAACACCTACAAGCTTTGGAAAGAACATAACACTGGCTGCTGGATGCAAATTTAGTGCTTTCTCCTAGTGGCGTAAATTTGGGAAAACATTCCTATTCAGGATCAGTTTTCAAACAAAGAACATTGCTACTACACTGCTGAACTCAGCTTTCAGTCTGGAAATCTGTAATTCATTGTCAGTTGTTATAAGCACTGCTGTCTCCCACAATATTACAGTTTTCCACAAAACTGCATGTAAGAAATACACCTAGAACATATAACTTAGCTCTTCAAGTGCATGCAATGGTTGTAACATCTGAAGATCTTGCCTCAGATTTAAAAAATATTCTATTTAGAATCATAAAAATCCGAAATTTATTCTCCTGCCTGTCTTTCAAAACCAGACTAAAGGTGTCCAGAATGCTTCCATTGTAGACCACAATTTATTTTCTTCAGGTTAGCTTTCTTCCTTCACCAGTGAACTGACCTACAGCTACACCAACTCTCCTGTTGCAAAAAAAAAAAAACAAAGGGTATATTTTCCCATATTCTGATCAGAGTTTTGACTTCTGTCCTTTAATTACAACTGTCCAGTTCATTTTAAACCTGTCTTTGTTACTCGAGTCTTTCTGTCCTGTTTCAATAGCTGTCATACCAGAAGGCAACCGCAGAGAAGATTGATGAAGCATCTCCCAGCATCTGGCAACTGTATAAACTGTATAAATGAACGTATAAATTGTTTCCTTAGGATTCAGTAATCAATTCACTTCTATTCTGATAGTAGCTTTATCAGTAAGGTAGACATAAGCATCACATTTGCCACAATTTTCAAAAAAGCATCTTCAAAACATCAGCCAAAGTTCATCAGCCGTATCCAAACAGATTCCCTAAACCTCACCATGCCTTAGGAGTGGTAGAGAATAGAGAGGTGATTGCTTATAAGTGAACTAAGAAAATATACATTATTAGTTGTCTTCTTTTCGTTAATGAGAATAGTGGTTAATCAAGTTTGTGGAGATGACTTCAGCTATTCCGGTTAAAGGTCTCTCCACAAAACTACAATTTCTCTGTCAACCTGGCTAATAGCCTCTCCACCTCATAGTTCTAGGAAGGGATTTTCTTCTATGCATAAATTGCATTAAATTAACCATCACTGGCAGGTAGGTGATGAAAATATATATAGGGGAGCCAGCAGTTGGGATTTTCAAGGGCAGTCTTCTTTAGTTTCAATAGGAAAATCAGCGAAAGAATGTGCACACTGGTAAATCCTGCCTTTGCATTTTCTTTTTGGCCAAAAACCAAACTGCTGCCAAAAGGTGCTGCTCATCAAGGAAGGAAACCTTTGTTTTGTTAAATTTCAAAGTTATAAAACATCAAACTGTGGTAAATAGCATTTCATCCGACTTAAGCAGAGTTGCAACACATTACGAAATATTTCCCAAAGTAATGAAGATTCAAAGTGTGGTTTCTTCTTATTGCCTTTTCTTTTTGCCCCAGTGGTTTTATATAAATATACATATAGAGAGAGAGAGAGAGGGAGGGAGATTTTTTCCCCTTATATGTGTACCTATTTAAAAAAAAAGAAAAAGAAATGCCAATTATAAGAAACCTACTCATTCAGTTATTTTCAAGGATATGTTTCCTTAGTTTAGGTCTTGAACTATTTGGAAAGCTGGAGAAAATGTTTATCTCTGTTTTCTTTTGGTCAGTTGAAATGTTGCTGGAAATATCAACATTTCAACATGTAAATATTTTCATTAGCTTTACTAAAGTTAACAGGGACTGGCTCTGCAAAAAGTCAAAGGTGGGAGATCTATGCCCAGGAGCCACAATATATTAGAAAACTAAATCATTTCTATAATTCTGTCCCTAAAGCACCAAACAGAGTTGAACTGCAAGCATTAGAGTTATCCAGTCTTTCCAAATCCACAGCTCATGCTTTCTCCTCTGAAAGAATCTGCTTTCCAGAAAGCAGCATGCATCAGCCATTAAAAATAAACAAGCAAGCAAGCAAAAAACCAGGCCTTTCAAAATGTCTCAGGTTGGATGCCCAGAACAGTCAAGTCATGAATCATCCATAAATATCCTAATTGTGGTCACTTCTGCAAAACATTTGGAAAACCTGGAAAATTCTAGGATTGCCCTGAAATATTACAGTGCATGTATACAACTATCCACACGTATGGTTACTCTTGGGGTTCCCAGTACTGTTTCCTGAAAAAGTTCTGAGGTGGAGAATTGAGTTTCATTAGGTAAAAGCTAAGGTAAAAAAAACAACAAAAAAACAAGAATTTAATATACACTACTCCACACTTGAACATACTATAATCCAGCTGAACTCACTTATAGAGTAAATAGAGATTTTCCCACAAAATCTATTGGGAACCAAGTTGGGAATGCTAGAAGTAAAAGAAGTAAAAGAAATTCCAACCTATTATATGTGCATCTTAACCTAATTATTAAAGCATGCTCTTCAAACTTTATATATTTATATTTTCATTAAAATTAAGTATGTGAACCAAGACTTAATCAGCTGTAGTTATCAAATTCAGACAGTGGCAAGCCACAAGCTCTGAAAAGCCCCATTTAACTGATAAATGCAATTTATTTATTTTTTGTTTAATTTCTACAATAAAAGTAGTAATATCAATTTATGCAAAATATAAAAAAAAAAATCACTGGAACAAAAAATCACTCTCCCTCATAGGCCAAAAGCTTAGCCCCAGTCCTTCTCTCACTGAGACTGCAAGTATGGTTTCACAGCTACCTCTAATTTGCACGGTGAGAGAGCTCAGTGTGCCCTTTTGTATACAAAATTTTAGCAGACAGCAATCTCGGATGGCTGATTACCACCCTCTTTCTCTCCTTCCTATTTAACTGGGTCTGTAATGAAAACGTTGACACAGTCTTAACTATGACAACATTAGCATTTGCCATTATAATTAACAGATTCTTTTTCTTTTCCTTTGTGATTTACATACATATTCTCTTCCCAGTGCAGCCATTACAGATGGTATGTCTTGTAACATGTACTATCCCGAAAGAACAAATACATTCTTTTTAGAGTATGCCCCTGATAAATTTTATTTAAATGTAAAAAGTAATAAGCAGAAAATGCAGTTTGCTTAAAAGTTTCCTTTATGGCTGTTTGACTGTCACTTTTCTGCAGATTTATGATAATCATTCTTGCAACAAAAACGTTTACTTCACTGTCTAAATAATAAGGTAATTTGTTACAGCTAATTACTCAAGTGCTTCCTTAATCTCAATTAAAAGATTCGGGCTGATTTTCTACATTTCTGCAGCAGTATGTTCTAGAATATCTTGTTAATGTATTCCCAATCACAGATTTGTTAAGGAATGCATGGTCCATGCAAAACTGAAATGCTAAAATACATAGCTGCAATCTTAAACAATGATTTATTGTGACATGGGATGTGGGACATTTCCACAGCTTTTGTGATTGCAGTAATGAAGCTGTAAACCAAATAGCATGAAATGAAGCAAGGCCTTACAATTTAATCAGCTCGTAAACAGATCTACTGCATCAAGCAAATGACATTATTATCCATCTGAAGTAAATCATGCTAATCTCAGGAGATAAAATCAACATCATTAATGGTCACATGTCATATTCATCAACACTAAACCATCCCTTTTGACAGATTAATCCTAACTACAGCTCCCACGATGTATGGTAATAGGGCTTGTAGCATACATTTCATTCAGCAGTAAGGCTAACCAGCACTCTTAGTCTGCTATTACAAATAATTTTTTTATTGATTTACATATTTTAAAATGCATTTAAGGTGAGGTACTATTAAAAATCCTGTCACTATCACATATTTCTTCCTCCTGTTCTCAGCCTGTATTAATAGAAACTAGAAACTACACACTGTATGCCATACAAATGCTTTCTTTAGCATGCTGTTAGTAGTAATTAAAGATTTCTGCCTGTGTTTTTCATTCAGCAATGAAAATATGTGTCCTTTTTTTTTGTAGGCTTTAAAGAACTATTGATAGTATTATTCTAGTATCTCATTTGTAGTGTAGTAGTGCATTGTGCCCCTGGTCATGGATCAGGGCTCCACTGAGCCAAGCAGGATCTCGAAGACTTCATTATCCATTATCTCGTAATTAATACAACATGAAAAACAAGGTGCATTTACCATTTTCACTCTTCATTGCAGTTTATTGTGTCCTGCAGAATGGTCGTGTTTTTCTGCTCAGACTCCAGCTCCTGTGTATTGCCTATTCGTTTCAAACACAAAATATATTTATTTATCATGAGGCTGACCCTGTATGAATGCTTTTGAAAAGTGTCCACTATTCAAAGTGTCACTTTCCTTGAACAGGCACTGAATTATATTGACAGGCACATTATCAAGGGCTGCTGACTGACAGAATGAATGACTGCAGCTACATGCTGCATTGCCAGTCATTGACTGAGTGGGTGCAAAAATTATCTACAACCTTTGTAGATCTAAAGGAGCCTGAACTAAGGCTAGAAAAGAAGATATATGCAAGTGATTTACTAGCGCAGCATTTATCAACTTAGTACAAACATCTCAACTATTATCCAAACTACTTCACTAATGTAGTAATTCATTAATGGTTTATTCTCTCTTCTGAAACTGTTTTTTTAACATTCCTTTTATGCAATTATTAGTGTCATGTTATTTAATATGTGTTTATATTTCACCAGGGAAATGTTTGGGGTAATAATTTTAAAAGTAACCACTGACTTCTGCATTTTTTTTAGCTTGTGTGGGTTAAGATGCATCTCAGTAAGATAATAAGGGTAAAGCAAAAACAGTATTAGAGTGCCTGTGGCTGACACATGGCAATCAGTAAGTTTGGAAAGAGAAGGCAGAATGCTTCCTGTCCTGTGCTGGGACTTTATTAAAACACTAAACTAACCACAAAAATATTTCATTTATTTGCCAAAATAATTTATTAGCTGGGCTCAATTTTGATTAACAAAATGGCAGCTTGAGAACGTAGACCACAAAGATCGACTTTTTGCAAAATCACATCTATTGACTAGAGTTAAAAATGTTAATGAAATGTTTCAATAAGTGCATTAAATTTAAAACCTCAAAGTACTAATGTCAAATTTACTGGAATCTACTGACCTTTGAAGAGCTTTTAAAGATTTTATGACTTAGATTGTCACATTACTTACCAAGAAACTTTAAGAATCTGTTGTTTTTAACTACGCTGTGTTTGTGATCTTGGGGTTGTGAAGACTATTGGTTCTGTCCACGTCCCTTTTTCTCCCAGTACTCCAAAACTTGAAGCTCTCTATAACAAGCTTCTTAATCTTTGAAAAGTTGAAAGTTTCTATGGAGCTAATCAGTGATGGCTGTTAGAGGGCTATGAGTCACCAATGAGGAACAGTAACAACAAAAAATCATCTTTCTCTTAGAATTTTATACTGTTGCAAAATGTCTTAGCAAGATCACGGTGTCACTGAATGACACCTCCCTCAAATCCATGTCTTATGTACCTCCTAAATGTGTCTGCTTTTATAGAGGTTTACTGGTAAAGAAAGTGACATCCAAGAAAAGGTATGCAGTAGGCAAAAGGAACAATCCTGGTTCTCAAGCTAATCAAGCAGAACTGGCAAAACTTAGGTATGTATCAGTACTGTCAGCTCATGTGTGGTGGAACTGGGCAGAGGAAAGTAATAATCTCTCACATAGTGGGCAAAACACAGCAGGATTGACTCTAATAGTTCACTTTGTCTCATGCTTGCCGTATGGATATGGACTAGGAGAAAGAAGAGCATAAGAAGGATAAAGACTGTCCAGGGGACTAACTGATAAGAGTAAAATGACACATTATTATTATTATTATTATCATCATTATCATCATCATCATCATTATTAACTTCCAGAGTCCAGGTTTTAATCAATAAATGGAAAAAAAAAAAACCCAACAACTCTCTAAGTTTTTGTATGAGGTGTTTGGCAGTGGGACTCACAGAGAAGCCACTATTGTACTAAAATACCACATCATCTGTAATTTATTTTAGCTGTAGATTTATTATAAATACAATTAACTAACGATAACATTACAGAGAACTAGTTAAACTGTTTGTTTCCCTTTTGACATACAGATGTAATAGGAAGCTCTGTTTGTTTTTAATAAGTCATGATAATATTCTAGCAGTTGAACTCATACAGATAGCTGGTTCATTCTCAAAATGATAAAACGTGTTTAGATATAAAGATCATTTCATTCCTTAAAAATGAAAAGACAACATGACTTAAACACCACATTCTACTTCCATGCAGATGTTTCCTACAATCTATCATCCAAAATAAACTATATTATTTAGGAGCTACTTGAAAAGAGAAAAGCTGAAAATCTGCTTTGAAAACCTGCAATAATGTTTAATAATAGAAAGTACCTTAATTTGTAGATGCTTTTTGCTATTTCATGTTCGCTGCAACTTTATATATTAAACTAGTAAGCAAGATACTGCAAAAGAAAGTTTTAATGCTAGCAATATGGCTAGTTACATGTTAGTAATTTATCTGAAGAAATGCACAAGTGATTACTGAGGAAATGACTGTTATGTAACTGAGAACAATAAAGGCAACTAGCAGATTCAGGGCATCCAGCATTTATACACAAGGCTGGGATCTCCTGCATGTAACTTTATACCAAAGGATATTCAAAAGAACATACAATACAGTCATTTTATTATTTTGCCACCACTGTACGCTGGTGAAATGCTGGTGGAATATGCAATGCTGGAAATTCAGGCCCTGTGTTTCTCACCTGAATATTGTCAGCTTGAATTTGGCTCAAGTTTGTAATGAATAATGAAAAAAATAGTTTATTCTCACTTGCTAGCGTGGAAGAAGTTGTTAGTTATTTCATTGTAGCTGTAATTGAAATTCAGAATGCCTTTAAAAGTGAATTGAAAGGATATAGGGTGAAGCAATAATTAGACTACATGAAGAGCTTATGTTACTACCAAAAAGCACTCAGAAGTGATGGGAAGTAACGTAAGAAAGACATGCAGAGTTCACAGTGAAACATAGCTCAAATATATATATGGTGTGAGTTCAGTAAAGGCACCAATGCAGCAGAGGCCTTCTTAAGATCACTAAAAACTACTTTTTGCCATCTGGCATTTTCTAGTAGGCTTTTGCATCTGTGCAGTGAGAAACTGGTGCCTGCTTTGTGATCCACATCATTTCTCCAAATCAGCTTTTCCTGAGGAGCACTCTACATTGCCACTGTTTGAGTCACCTTGAAGAAGAATTTCATGTTGCAGCTGACACCTTTACATTTCAGCTGACTATGTAGCCTCTAATTTAGAAAAACAGAAGTTATGTGCAATAGCAAGGGGAGGAGTAACAGATCTGCAAACTCAAATCTAAGAAAATGAGAAAACACAAAGGATCTCCTAAATGCACAAAATATACATAACTTGTCAGTGAGCAAAATTAGGCTCTCCGATTTTCTAATTTACAAACTTAACAGTGACATAAACGTGAATTTCCACATACAGTCTTCGAGTTTTTGATTTATTTTTTTAATGTTGCGAAAGAGGGAAATCCAGACTGAACAGGAAATGCACCCTTTGATAAACGTGTATCATAACAACATATACAACCACGCAAAAGTCGGTTATTACGCTCTTGGCTTGAAAGAGTTTCCTCTCTCCTACAAAGTAGTAGGAGATCCACCATGCAAGCACAGGGAATTCTGAATTTTTGAAGTTCTGTTTTAGAAAAAGAATTACAGGCCTACCTATCCTCTTTTGCTTTCTTTTCTTTTTTTTTTTTATTCCCTTCATTCTGAATGCCTTTTCTGATGACAGAGTAGAAAAATCAGCTTACTGTTACGTCTGCATAGATACAGAAGACCAAAGCACATGCATGATAGAACATTTTGTAGTTGTTGAGGGTGGAGTTAGAAACACTAGAAACACTTTTAATACAGTTTAGATTATAAAAGAACACACTTAGAAGGACTGATTGACTTCAGTGGATGAGCCACAGCTGTCTTAAAATCATTTCAGCATTCGGATACGCAATTCCCAAGGTCTTCATTTTAATGTGAAGTTCTACTCTGAAAAGCAATCATCAAAGCAACAGCTTTGCCCTCAAACATGCTATATTTATGTGTGCAGTGCATGCTCCTTTTAGTAGCTCAGTTCACTTTCAGTTACATATAATACTCAGAGGAAGCTTGAGTATTCAGCCTCTGAGATCGTGACTGCATTCTTAACTGAATTCCAGTGCCAAGATCAGATAGCATCTCGCCTTCATGAATCAACACAGTGTGGGTGCTGGGAAGGGAAGGGTAGTCTTTTGTTCCCATTTACTTTTGCATGGAAATAATCATAAGCTACCTAGAGACCAGAATCACTTCCTCCTAGCTTCACCTGCAGCAGGTAACACAGTAGTGCGGGCTTGTCAGTCTTTCAACCAGTCTAGCAAGCTACGCAAACACAAAAGCATTATTTCAGTCAGCAACATCTGAACTCTTGGGAATCCATGGGAAGCAGTGCCTGAGCTACGAGGCTTCACTCTTCACAAAGTTCCTGTGAAAGCACAAGGCCTCTGCTTCTCTTCCCATCCCCACAAAGGCGGCACAACATGTGGGACCATCCAGCCTACGGCCCAACCAGAAGTCCGGTTTGACTTGCAGATGCAAGCACATTTATCTTCGGCTGTCATACACAGAAGTCCTTCTCTCATAAAAGGAAAACATTTTGTCTAAAACATGTAGTGAACTCCACAAGGCTGTTTTCAGTGTCACTTGGTAGAGGGTAAGAAAAAAGCCTTCGAGGATAGCATATGAGTCATGGGATTGGGTTTCCAGAGGGCTCTTTGGGATCCTTTTAGACCAAGTTTTCTAATACAGTCAGAGCAGGGGCTGTGTGAAACTCAGCAATTTTGACTGTCATGCTATTTTTCAGTTCCAGCTTTCATCACTTTGTGCCTTTTGGGTCTAACTTTGCCTCTACTTAAGTGGTTGTCAATGTAGAATAAATCACATGAAGAGTACTTAGGGCTGTGCTCTTTGCCCAGCCCACATAATAGAGGAAGGAGCTAAATCCCCAAAATAAAGGGGTATGCTTTATTTCTCAGTGTGGCTATTGAAATCTTGGAGACTAACTGATAAGCTGAAGTTAAGAAATAGTTGTTTTCTTTAGCATGTACTCCATTAATATCTGTGAGGACTCGTGGCCCTCTGCTGCTTTTTAGAAAAGCAGGAAAAAATCAACTCTGACTTTTGAGCACAATGCATGAGTAGAAGAGAGCAGAAATGAATGTATTGCACAACGCATGAGTAGCTTCAGTACAAATTAATATATTGTGATGGGTGTAGAGGACAGAGGGGTCCAGAGCTGGACCTGGAACAGTCAAATCAGTGATTTACAGCTTTCAGTAGTGAAGCCAATGATTCTTGAATTCCAGCCTCTGCAGCCGTGTATTGTCATTCAATTTTTGTCAGTTGCAAACTACAGCAGAGACTCCTTCTCTAAGGAATGCATGCTAAAAGACACTGCAACTGGCTAACAAACGGGAAATTTAACTACTGCTTCTTTACATTTTATGGCAGGAGATAAAAGTGGGCTCTTGAGGTACAGTTTTAAAGAACAAAAACAAAGTGGCCTGATTCAGGCAGACTCTTGCACAGGAATCTCATGCAAGTCTGAAGACTTTACAGAGGAGGCAGCTTTACAGTAGGAAAAGCTTATTTTGTTATTGTTAGCAGCCTGAGGTGTGCTGATTATTTTACTCCTGGTATTTTGCCATCTCTTTTTGCATGCATTGCCACAAAATGACTCACAAGAAGGGGTTTTTGAATGGAGCTCAGGCATTTTGGCACAGATTCCAACTCTGATCATAGGGAAACCATTTACTTTTCCAATTACGTGGTCAAGGCACAACCCCAAGTACTGCAGAGCTTTCTCTTCCCATATTAACCTAGCAGGAATGGCCAACTAATAAACAGAAGAAAGTAAGTGTTTGGTGAATATTATAGTCAGAAACTGTACACAAAAGTCCTCAGGCAGTCAATTTCCCCTCATTACTTGTGTCCTGTTCTTGAAGGATCTTCAGAGTCAGCTTTCAGAAACGTATTTCAATAGCAATGCTACAGACATAAGAATTAGAATTTCTTTCTTCAATAGTTAAAGTTAGAAGTGGCATGTAACTGACTTGTCAGCTTCAGTCCTTCATCTGGTGAGGGTTCTCTAGTGGAAAACAATCTGGTGTAAAGTTAAGCTAGACCTTAGCTAGACAAATCTCATCAAAGCACAAACCTTAAGCAAATGTAAGGCTTCATTGTCACCTACACACTTGTTCTGTCTATCTAATCCACACAACGGTCTGTTGACCATGAACTCTTCTCCCCTGTGAGAACTGAGAGTGATCTCCTTTGCACTTAACTTCAAAACATTCCTTTTTTTTTTTCCCTCTTTTTTTTTTTTTTTCCCTAATTCCGCTCTCTCTCTGATCATAGGAATTCTCTCAGTAACTCTTATTCAAAACTGGAAAGCATTTCAGTGTTTCAGTGTATCACAGATCCTCACATCAGTTACTGTTTATAGTACTGTAGTCCTCAGTTGGACAGCATTGGGCTGATGCCCCTGTCATTGAAGTTGGAATAGATTTCACCACAGACTGTAATGAGCACAGGATGAAGCCCACGCAGCTGATTTTGTATTACATCCAGGTGTATTTTTACATAAAAGGTATTTTTCAGTTAATGTAAATGACAGTATCCAATGGGTATATTCTAATTCTGCTCTGTGTAAAAAGCTTTTTCATTTGCTACACTTTTGGTTCAAGAAGACAAAATGAAGTGGGATAGTTAAAAACACAAGTACTATACCTGATGATTTACCATATTTTATTTACATTATTCTATAATGATTAGATGTAATATTGTCTGCTCCTGTCACTCTCTGCATCGTGTTTGATGATTCAGGGAATAAATAAAACCCAGGGTTAGCAAATAAATGAGAGCAGAATTGGCAGAACACCAAGTCTGCTTTATGTGACTGAGAGAGAGATGTGTTACATGGCCTGTTTGTTTAAATTATGCCAAGAGCTGAGATACACCAGGTGTTGTAGACCATGGAATAGAGCCCTTAAAGTGTTTGCAAGAACCAGATTTCTGTTTACCAGTTTGCTAGAATACAAAGCCAGAGGATTTAAACTGAGAAGTTTAAGGAATGGAACTCTGTGCTGCTATTTTCCTAACATTTTTACTAATTGAAGTCACAGCTCTACACGTGACAGTGCCTATCTAGTCTCTGTGTATCTGCTTCCTTGGGAGAATCTACAGTATATATAATTATGTTAAATTATTTAAATGATTATACTAGTGATTGTGAAACACCATAAGACAATTATTTAATACAAACGAAACAATGCTATCTTCATTCAACTGAACTTCCATTAAGTTCAGTAAACAGCATTCAGGTCTGAGAGATCTACTCTATCAAGATTCTTCCACCAATAACCTCATCCATCAGAGGTGGCTACAGATGGCGGGTTAAAGCCATGGAAATCCTGAGCTATTCTTTTAGAATAGGTGTGGAAGTACACAGCTTCAGTGACACAGAAAGACCTTAGTAAAAAGGACCTAGTACAAATGATACGTAAACATGCAAACTGGTACTTACAGACCACACTAAGCCTGTGTTTGGACATTCATTGCAGTGGTGGCTGGGCCACCAGCTGTTTGTGCTGCTTTCTGTAGCTCCCTGCAGAGCCAGCAGAACGGGTCAGATGAGTGACCTTCACCCACTTTATTGCAAAGTCAGCCAAGGCCATGTAACCTACCATAGAAGACTGTTTGAAGTAATCCACTTAACTTTGCACTGCTGCGGGGGCAATAACCTTTGGCAGTGGAAGAGTGAAAACAGCAGGAGTTTTGTCTTAAACTAGTAAAGCAGTTTCTGCAGTGAATGTCAGACTGCAGCCTACATCAGGTTCAAAATTCGCAGAGAGATGGGGGTGGAAAGAGAGAGAGAGACGTGTGGAGGGAGGGAGGGATGTGGTGGGAGAGGCAGCAGAGAGATAGAAGGGAGAGGGGCAGAAAGAGACAGAGGGAGACTACTATTTCCCTCTAGCTCTATGATCTGTTAACAGCCCTCTGAGCAAAACATATCTGTCTACCAACAATATAAAGGCTAATGCATGTGAGGCTTCTTTAAGTTTCACCCAGTCATTTATTTGTTTTAGTGATTTTCTTCTCTGCCTTGAATAGAAAAAGATTACTTTTTAAAAACCAACTGCAGCAGTGGTGACATGAGTTATCTTCCAACCAAAGTACATTGCCTGGGATTCAGTTATCTCTGAGGCTGTCTTTTTCTCTGTATCTTCTAGTGGTTATAACTTACAGCTGCCTGGAGTGCTTTTATTGTCTGGTTCAAACATCTTGATGGACAAAACATTCCTACTGACTCTCTCTGGAAATCTCTCTCTCCCTCTTGAAGCCTGCCAAAGCTGAATTTCTGCATGCACAGAACACACTGCAAGTAAAGTCTGCTTAATCTCACTTTGCATTTAGCAAAAGGATATTGGGATAGTCCCAGAAAAACGCTGAGAAATGTGAGCTGAGCTAGTGAATATGATAATGCCACGCATGTGTGGAAGCATATACTTGCCTATATTGCTTGAAGTGTCTGAGTTAGGGTAAATGAAGAAAGGAGATACCTACGATAAATTCCTAATGCCAGCAATGTCAGCAATGTCAGCAATGTCTCCTTTTTATTTTTTATTTTTATTTTAATCTCTGTTATTTGCTAATGGTAGGATTTCTATATGTGACCAGTCCTCTGTCCATGTAAGAGACATGAAGATTAGTACTGTACGAAGTAATATTCACATTTCTTAATATAACTTTCCCCAGAAGTTTCTTGACAAGACAGTGAAAAATCCACTCATTCTCCATTAATACAAGCTCAGGCATTAAAACACAGGATGGATTATATGTACAAAAGTACGATTTATGTCATCGCTGAATAAACCATTATTAATGGTCTTATGAGCAAAATAGACTCGATAGGTCTGATCTGCCAATGTGTTTCTCCATTTGTATGTCAGTGCAACTCCATTGATTTTCATGCTATTATGGCAGTGTAAAAATGAAATAACACAGCATTGAAACAAACCTATTCAAAGACTGACCGATGGTCCCGTTCAGAAATCAGATGAATTAAGGAAAGCAAAATACACTGGGAGGAGGTGATGTTCCAGCTGTGCTGTAGTGGGAGGAAGGATCACATAGTATAACAAATAAGCTGGTTCCAATGATAAAACACATGTTTCATAGTGGAGAAATGATTTGAAATGTCAGGACTATATAGGATTTGTTTAAAAGCCTCACCACTGTCTAAAAATAGCCTCAAGATTGTGTTTATCCTCTTTGAGAAATATGCTGATCTTCAATTCTACATCTCTATTTCTTCACAGAATAAAGTTTGCTAAGTATGGGTTGCACAGCCACTAAGATTTGTTGCTTTGGGACTTGGGACAAAATCTAATTTTAGTAGGCTCTATGCTCCTGCTTATAGCAGTGAGACAGAATATCAAATGAGCTGCTTAGTGGTGTTAGAACCGCATGTTTGCACTAGTTACAAGGTTCATTTTCACAATTCTTTAAATGACTGGCCTCCGCCCTAACATGAAAGCAAACCTTATTCCATTAAGCCCTCAGTTCACCCAAGTTACAAAAAAAAAATGCACCCTCTGTAAATTCTGAAGTTTAGTTCACATTAGCTAGCTGCTTGGTTAGGGTAATTTAAAAGAAAAGAAGCCTATTGCTTCTCTCTAAATAGGTGCAACAGGCCACAGTATGTTGTGGGCTCAGTCTATATTAGATCACTTTAAGACATAAGTCTCAAACATGAGAAAAAAACGTATGTGATAAAATAAGACCAGTGTTGTTTTTGACCTAGTTTGAACAAAGGTGCAGAAAATCAATGAGCCACAGAGCAGCCTAAATGCTTTGTTAGCCTTTCACTACAACATTACATATTACATGCAAATAATGGCACAAATTTAATGCTACTGTTCATGTCAAGTGATTTCTTTGAATCTATATTTTATATTTTACAGATCTCGAACAGTAACATTTTTCTTTTTAGTGCAAAGTTGCTCAAGGTTCAGTGGAGACTCTTTTAAATTGCTGCTTTCAGAAAAATAACAATGTAAAATGACATTATGATGTATAGCACCCTTCTGAAGACTTGAACCAGTGCAGCAGCAAGCCACTAAAACCTCTGGGAATGAAGCAATCTCCAGAGCTCTATTGTCCAATTGTCCTAACTGGATCATTTTTAATTAGTTGCAATTAATTTTAAGTGACAGCACACTGAAACATCACATCAGAAATCACAGAGAAACACACTGGAATTTAGAAATGATCACTGTTAGATAGCTTCTCTCATACATAAGAGAAACATATCTGAATAATACCTGCCTTAATCTCCGTAATCTTTTTAAAAATTTCTTTTTATCATAAAGGTAAGACATGCAGTGATGCTTCCAAGACAGTGACAGAGCTTTAGTACTCAGCCAGTGACACACATCAGGCTAAAAGTAGTCCATAGCTTTTTTCTGTTGGACTGATAAATATCTATCAGGACTAACAGTTGTTCTGTTATGGCTAAAATGGCTTAGGGTTCTGGAGACAATGTGACAGGCTACAAATCATCTACATTTTTGTCCTCTCCCAGTGGGATGGTTATTCCTGCAGGAGACTCAAATGATGCAAGTTGAAAGAGTGTCCTTATCAGCAGATTTTAAAAGAACCCAAGATTTACCCTCCTGTGAAGGCAAGTTGGAAATCCTGCCTTTGTTGGTGCTAGAGGCATCCAAACTTAGGCATTTTGCTACCAAAATGTGAAACTACCTATGACCACTCAAGCCTCCAGGCGCTGCTAGCATTACAGCAGTTGCCCTACCCATGCCAGCCCTTAGGTAGGTAACCTTTACCCATTTAGTAAAGCTTGAGGTGAGGAACTGCTGGACCTTCTTGCTATCTGTGTAGTCAGAGCACTTGAGAGTTCACACAGAGGTTTGCTGTATCCTAAGGCTAGAAGAAATGCATACCTTTCCTTCTGTGTGTCCTTTGCTAGGATCAATTGGCAGCAGCATGCCTTACAGATACAGACAGAACTGCTATAGATCAAATGTATCACACCACTGATAGGTCACTGAATTTAGAATACTGAATTATGCTGTTAAGTGTTTCGATTTTGTAGATATTGTCAGGCCATATCTATGACAAATTAAAATGCTACATCATCTAATCTTGACACCACTAGAGACAAAATATGTCTGTGAGGTTAAATGGGGCCAAATTTTCAATAAAGTTATTTTTATGACAAGATATACCTCTTGCAATTCATAGTGCAAAACAAATGTTCTCAAATGAACTTAATGTGAATGAAAGAAGCTAAATCACCATCTGCAGAAACTCAAATCTTAGACTGACAACACAATAGACTGGAGAAGACAGAACACTCACTATTCTGTGTGCCACTGTGCTTCCACTATAGCCAAAAGGGACAAAAAATTTTCTGAAGAGATGGTGTGCGCCCACTTAGTTCTTACTAACTGAACTGAATTTGCCTGAAGAAGATTGGGTGGTACAGTGAGGTACTCTTGCCCCCTTCTCTGTCAGCTCCTCTCCACATGAACTAAAACAAATCACTTGCTTCACAAAATAGTTTTCAGATGATAGCAACTGATGCAGTCAATCCAGTTACACACAGCAGAGAGGTTGTGCAATTTGATTCTTGGGTATCCTCCTCTCTTACAAACACCAAGTTATTCCATCTTTGTAATTAGTAATTCCATGTATTTTTACAGTTTGGGAATTTAATAATGAAGACAACAGACTTAGATGGACTAGAAACTATTTGAAATAGAAACTATACTTCTACAAGTACTTATTCATGTCATAGGTGGGTCAGTTGAGACATATTTTTCATGAAAATGCATCAGGAAGAGCAGCTGTAGTTTCATTAATCAAACAATACAAAATAGGAACCTGCATAATTCTCAAAAAGAAACTTGCCCTCCATCAAACAAAAACTCTGTTACTGATTTATGTTTTTATAATAGGAATGTTTCATTAGTCTTAGAAATTCAAGAATCTCCTAATTATTGTATGATTTTATGCTGGCAAATATGATAACTAAAAATACAAAGACTTCCGTAAAGATCAACTTCTCATTCCGTCCTCTATCTATCTAAAACACTTTACCTACTCAATTGAAAATGTCTATATTTGATCATGTAACAAAGGCAAAATGTTTGGAATGATTGAATAAAGTTAGCTCATACATTTTTAAAATATGATTTACTCAAAGCAGCTCAACGTTTCTGTCTTATATTAGGGCCCCCGAAGATCAAGTTTATTTTATTACAGCATCTTGCTTCTCCACTTGCAATCAGAGCTTCCACTAGGCCAGCTGCAGTCTCCTGGGATCTTACATTTGGAGTGGGCAAGACTGACAAACAAGATAGTGAAAAATAAAAGAACAGCAAAGTGAAGCCATGGTACAGAAAGCCCAAGAAAAGTCAGGGTTTGATTTAGAATGAAATTCTGATGTCTTGAAACCCTAATGCAGGCTCCTCATTACAGGACAACTTGATGTTTAATGAGAAATTAGAGATTTGGATGAGGTTCCTTCTAACAGCACAACCTATCTAATTTTTGCCACATCAAAACGTGAACAATGATTTATTTACTTTCTTTCTTTTCTTTTAATATGCGCAAGGTCCTTTTCCTTCGAGGGACAGAATCTATCCACAGCTGAGAACAAATGCAAACTGCAGTAAGACCAAGATCTATCTGTTGCTAGAGCATAACGTATACATTCACAGCAAGGCATGGAGGGGGAAAAAAACTGCTGAACTATTTCTTTCTTCTAATGGACACGCTTTTCTTATTACACAGTAGATTGCCTAAAAATAACAGATGTGTTAGTAGCAAAGATAAGATAACCTGACCATATTTTTAAGTACCGACTAGTGCATTTGTATTTTGTGTGTGTTTTTTTCCTTATTTTTAGTTCACTTTACTTAATTAACAAGATTAAAAAAAATAACATGACCTTTGATGCTGTTTTGTCATTCACTATATTCAGGAGCATCTATTTTTGTTTGTGAAATATCGCACCATAAATGGTGTCGCCTTTTAACAGAGTGTGACAGGAGCTTAATTCCTGGTGCCTATGAATCAGGTCAAGAGTTCTGTCGATGACAGTGAATTAGAGATTTACAGTAGACCAGACAAACTATAAAAACCTATGGTAGGGATTATGAGTTATCAAGATGTGCTGAGCTGGCACACACTGCTAAGTCTGTGGTCAGCATTATCCAGGGGGAAGCTACAGCACCACAGCTGTACAGCTTTCTATTACTACCAGTTAGCATTCGAGTGCATATCAGTAATGGAAAGACTTTAAAAAGGTTTGAAGGCAGGAGGATAAAGAAGGGAAATCAGGAGGAAAATGCATGACAAACAGTAATGTCTCTAGGACTGGCAACTCGTAAATCCAAAGGTTGCTAGCAAACAAACTGTACTTTCAGCACTTTAACGAAACCATTCAAGGAAATAATGTCAACTTCAAATTGAAAGCCTTCTATTCCCTTGTTCTGGCAGGAAGCGTGAGGAAAGCAATAACTGTGGGAGGCTGCAGTTTTTCATGCAGTGATTCTTTCTTCATTGCACATATTATCAACTGTTTACCTGCAATGGAGGAACGGGCCAGAAAGATCTGCTCTATCATGCTTTTCTCTGAACTCTGTTTATTCTTTTCTGGGTTATTAATATATATATAACTGTATTGCTTATGGCTGCTGGTATGTTTGCATCTGTAAAAGCAGAGAGGCACACTACCTCTTCTAAATCACTGACCCTTCACAGACTAAAATGGAGTTATTCTGATTCATATAGCAGAAGATTAACTCAAAGATTTTCCTTCTCCAAATTGATTAGACATCCCAAATGAGAGTCAGCCTGAGAACTGAGGTATGTTTAACAATGATTTGCCACGCTTCCTGCGGTTTACAGTCTTTTTCGTTGCAATATACATGCCACTTACTGAGGTCTTTTATGTTCAGTTACTTCACTTTTCCCTTACTTGTGGCACTTTAGGTCAGACTAAGAAAGTCATGCCACTGTGACAATTTCTGCATTTCTCTAGATGCTTCCTCTGCACATAATTTAGAATAGAATGAGAATCTGGGGATATGGCATTTATTCCAGATGTCTGTTGGCCAGTGCAGCTTTCAGTCTGAGGCAATAATATTCTGTTTTAGTGTCAGTGGAATGGACAGGGAAGTTATTAGTTCTGAAAAAGATACCAAAAGTCACAGCACCCTACTGGTTTTGCCAAAGGAAAATTAAAATGTGGTCATACTTCTTTAGAACACAGAGAACATTCACCTAGTCAGCAACCTTCTCCAGGAACTTCTCCCCAGCCTGTCTAAATTCCATTTTATCTGAATTGATGTTGGTTCAACTTGCCTATTAGTCACACAAGTGTTCTGATTCCACAGGGGCAAAGAGATTATACCTAGTGGTACGACAGGAGAGACACGGCTGAGACACATCTGCACATTAAGAAGTCCACTTACGATCTGAAATGCCCTCCTATGCATATCAAATAAAAGATCTGGCCAGAATGGCATCAGGTTGAGTTTCCCATAACAAAGTCTACTGAAAGAATCATCCTATAACATCGTTTAAGATTTATTAAAAGGAAAATACTGACTCAGCAAAGATCAACCATACCATTCCTACCAGAAACCCAGATCAGTCAGAAACATCTTGTAATTAGTTGTACAAAAATTAATTGAAAGATACAACCTGTATGCATTTAGGTCTGAACTGAACAAAGCACAGGCAACTTCCTGAAGTAATTAAATAAACTGCATGCACATAAGTCTTGCAGCCAAAGCCCCTTTTGCCCAGTTTCCAAGTTCGATTTCAGTCAGGTTTAGGACAAGATGTTACTCCTTGCAAGAGAAGGATTTTTGAAATGAGCTCTGATGAAATGCTGGAGGTAACAATGCCATATCTATCTACAGAAAAGTGCTGAAGACTCAGACAGTGAACCACCGAGCGAGCAACTATCGTTCTGTTTATAGAACAAATTAATCAAGAGGTATCTCCAAAAAGAATAAAATAAAACACCACAAACAACTTTGGTACAAATGTGTCTTCTAGAAACGTTCCTACTTTCTCAGAATCTGCCTGTTAAATCTGAAAATCTTTGAAGTACACTGAAATTATGTACCACAAGGAAAAGCTGACTGTCTCCATGTCTGCAAGCAAGCTGCTCACTGACCTATCAGCAGAGATTGCAGTATCCAGGAACTTATTAGTAGAAGCCAGCCATGTAGCAAGTGGTTTTATTTACCACTTCCCAACTTTTTCAACATGCAGAAGCTCTATGAACTCAGTGGCTACTAAGTCAAAGTCTATCTCAAACACAGACACTCCATGAACAGACTTTTTCCCCCAGCTTAACAGTGATGCTCCTGTTAACATAATGGGCAGCGGCCAAGTCAGCACTCATTGTACTGAAAAGCAAAGTTGATCGTCTGTGCTCAGAGATGATTGTTACTGGCTAAGAATAGATAACAGGTTACTATTCTTAGATTGAGCTATGCCATAAGGGCTGAAGTACTTTCCATGGATAGCCTAAGCAGAAAAAGTTCAGTAAGCCATCCTTCTAGAATTTCCTGTTTTCAAGCTGTGAATGTGTGCTAGACAGATGTTTTCTCACATGAAGAAAGGCTGTTTTAGGACACAATAAATTATATAACAGGAATATGATTCCTTTAAATTTGAATAACTCACCTATACTGGTAACCTGAAAGGCATTATAGTACATGGCAGAAAAGGGAGCTAACACAATATCAGCAGCACAATAATTGTATGAGACTACTAGTCATGGCAGTAAGTGAAGTAAAATGCTTTTTCATTAAACACAAGATTTTAAAAATCATTACTTACTGAAGTCATTACAGTTAGTAAGGCTGAAGGAAGAGTCTTAAAACATGAAAGTTTGGTGGCAGCACATGAGTGAGAAAGAGGGAGAGGAGTGAATTTTAAGACCAGAAAATTCCAAGCTGACTGAGAAATAGAAGTGGGCTGTATACACAAGATATGGGTAATAGTTTAAATCTGAAAACTTTAATGTGCCATTTTGCACATCAGATTAGATTCTACACTGCTCTTACAAAGGTCCCCTTACAAGAACCATATTGCTTTTTCCCCCTCGTGACATCCTTTTCATGTCTTCTGTGCCAGAAGAGCTGACCAGTTTTCCCTGCACAGAACGGCAAGCAGAAGATAAGATAGAGGAGATAGGACTGTGGGAGGAAAAAGGGTTTAAAATCTAGCAAAGTAGCTATGATTTCACTGGGGTGGAGAATGTTATAGCTGTGGTTCATGTATTGAAAAATGAGCTGAGTACTAGATCTCATCTCCTTTCCTGTGAAACTCTGTTTAAGTTTGTGCCTAACTCCTTTCTGAAGACTAATATAATGCAGAGGATAATAGTTCTTCACCAGCTACTTACTCATTTATTTAAATGCTAGAAGTCTGTGCTTTGATCTAATGGTCTAAAATGTGTTGAAGAGAAACTAGCAGTTATACTATAAGCGCTGTTTGTTTTAAATGCGGAACAACAGAGTCATCTTTTTAGTCTTTCCAAGTCTACCAATCAAGATTTAAGTGATCAGAACAAAAATGGTCACACAACCTTATTCTGGTTTGTTTGCACATACAGCACAAAGGATTCTATTTGTTTCATAAAACCACGGCCTTATTCAGACTACATTTTGGGTGCTACCCTGCATGGGTCCAGGACAGTACAGTCAAGAAAGCTGACATGTCGAGGATTGTTCATATGCTCCACTAGCTAAGACACATGAAAGAAGCAAATATGGTTAAAACTACTGAATTTCAATGTGAAGAATTTGAGCTTATCTTTCTTCTTTCTTACAAAGACTTTTTATATGATGCTGAACAAACCACTTCAAGGATTTAGGAGTCTCTAGCTGCGTATTCCTTAAGCATCAAGCAATCATCATGAAACACTGAGGCCAGATGCAATGCCCAATTCACACCATACTTGGCATTGACTAGAACTTCACTTTGAAGTTCACATCATTTTTGTAGAAAGCTGAATACTGTGGGAAATCAAAGCTGCAGATTTCTCAACATAGACACCTTGTACAATGCTACTTTTTTTTTTTTTTAAATCTATGCCAGAACCACAAGTATGTAGAAAAAGAAAGCAGATGAGAAGGGAGAAAATGATAATTCACATTTTCAAACAAAGTCTGTCACCATGCACTGAATGCAAAATTAGAGAGGTAAACAAATGTCTTTCTCTCTGAGGCAGGAACCTGATGGAAATGACACAGGATGACATTAAGGACTTAACACATAGGTTTAGGTTCTTGAGGAGGTAAAGAAGAACATTTTAGGTTGCTCAGATTGCCTGATAAGCAGCTGAGATAGAAAAACACCACCTAAGGAGAACACCTCTATAGGGGAAGCACACAGAAGTGCTCAGAGGGTCAGAGCTCCCAGCCAACCAGTGTGATTAAGGTTTTAACCCACCAAACTCTGGAATAGAAACAGTAATCAGCTTTTTGTGGGCGAAGTATTTTGTGACTCTTATGGGGTTATAGAAAACTCACACAGGCAGTAGCTGCATCTGGCTGCCGTGCTAGGAAGGGTATGTGGTGAGGAACAGAACAGGCCTGGGCTCCCTTTAGAGCTCTGCTATCAGGTATTGCTGGAGTAACTGCAAACCAGCGGAAGGGAAAACAGAAACATAGGCAGAAGCCAGCATAAATACCCTTGCCAATAGAGATGTGCTACTCATATGGGAGGAGAAATAGGAAAAACTTGGCCTACTTTATAGATGGAAATTGAAGATCTTTATTCTTCCCTGCAACAGTTGTCTGGCAGACAGACAGAGACAGTTCAGCAGCTTCCAACTACAAAGATACCACACTGTGCATCCACCAGAACTCAAGTTGTAGAGAGGCAGGTTTAGCTACAGCTTGTATGAGACATAAGTCACAACTCAGACCAGGAAGAAGAAGGGGTATTTGCAATTCTTTTGAAATTTGTTTTTGTACAAAATGCCTTAAAGCACAGTGCAGATTCATGCTGCTCAGTGTACCAGAATTAGTAGAGGTTTGTAAGGTTGCAGTCCCATTGTAATCATTAGAGATAATCTGACACTTTGAAATTCAAAGACTAACAAAGGTGATTCTACGCCACCCACCAAAAAGCCCTGGCATTTAGATGGTCAATTTTCCTTCTGGTTAATTAAAAAATTGTACTATTTTCCATATTACGTCCCCAAATATGCATGCCTGGTCCTGTTACTTCGGGCTTTGGAGTTTTAAGTAAAAATACTACTTTTACACTGTAAGACCCGTATGTTAATAATGTTCTTATGCTTGTGTCAAGATTAGCATATTATACAGGCTTTTGGAAGTTTGTAAAAACTTCCCTTTAAAACTGCTAATCTAAATAAATTTAGTAGTATCCATCCTTAATGTTGGTGCTCCCCACATCAGATGTCTGATGCGTGTAATGCATGCAAAGAACAATGTAAGAACTGCTGTGTAGTTAGAGAAGCGTTAAAAACATTCACATCAAAGGAAAAAAGAACATGGTCTGGATTATCTCTTTGTCATCTCATTTTCAGGCCAGTGTTAGGTGCACCGTATTTGCTACTTTTTGACGGGCTGTGCTTTACTTATGTAAAGACAGTTGGAGTCTGCTATTCAACATTCTTATTCAATGTCCATTTCTCAATCATTTTTATCATCTCTTTATCAAAAGATATTAATAAAATCGTGGTTTCCTTTCTGTGTTTTGATACTGTTTGTCACCGGGACTTTTTTAAAAACAAACTGTGCTTTTTCTTGTAATATAGTAGAAAAAAAAAGGAAAAAAAGGGATGTTCACTTTGGCTCATCTGCTGTTTTAATCACAGCTGTTTGCAAAGCCTTGCCTTATGACCAGCATTTTAGTATTTTTGAATGTTTTATGAATTTATTTATGCTACTTAAGTTATATGCTATATGAGTGTGCTTTTGGATAGTCTGTCAGTAAATGCACTAGCACTTTGAAAGTATTTTAATCTTGTACATACTGATTATATATCTGGTGCTTTCCATTATGTAATTACAAACAGCATCTCTTCAAACAGATACAGACTTCCTTCATCCCAGAAGAGCTACCCCTAGCTGGAAATACCAGCAGCTGGTTTTCAATTTGAAAGGACATTGCAAAACCGTTTTGGTCAAAATATGAAATCACAGCAGCAGCAGGAAAATACTCAGTTGAAACTAGTTGGTAGATTCAAATGGGCATAATGCCATATCACCAAACTGGAACACAGCACAGTATGACAAATAGCACAGTCTTGTCAAAATACTCAGCTGGTGTAAGTCACTGTCACTCCACTATTTTCAAAATAGCAATGCTGATTTACATCATGCAATGAACAGGGCCCTCTTCCTCATTTTAGGATCATTAGAAAGTTGGCACATCCAACAGCACAGACATCCCCTATTACATTTCTGGGACACTGGCTCCAGGAGATGCCATCCTCCACAAAGCTCCCCTTTAGATTTCTTCCCTGATGTCTGTCATCCAAATATTGATCCACTGCTCAGTTCATAAAGTCTGACAGGACTGCAACTTTTGCTGGCATGACAGGATGTTTTAATCACAATATGTTTTTTATAAGCTCCACCAACATAAACTGTCCATTTTCCACATACGTTTAAAAAATTCTAAGTTATCTCTTAAGGATAAAGGAACAACTCCTTCCTCTCTCTAATAATAATAATAAAAAGAAGTAGATAAAAAAAAATTCAATAGCTTTATCAGAGGCAAGTGAAATTTATTATATGAGATGGACCTAAGAGGCTTGGGATTGTAGGCTGTACTGATATATGTCTTCCAGGAGCTTAAGTAAAATGTTATTTTGTATCTGCCATAAAGCATAAGAAAATATTGATGGCTTTTTTTAAGCTTGATGTCAGTGGGCTATAATCAGAAAAGGAGAGGAGAGAATAAAACACGGAAGATCTTTCTTCTCTCACTGAAGTGAACTTACCTCTATTTTTAGAGATGAAAATCTAATGTAATGCTTATTTGGTTAACTGGGCTTCAGCTTGTGGTTTGGTTTAAATATTTTTCATTCACTTTATTCGTACAGGGATTGTCTGCGTGACTGTAATGTCTTTTGAAGGGACAAATTGGTGAGCACAACTATTAGCTGGGTGACATCAAAGAGCATTAATCTTTTGTTCTATAGCAAGGCCAAGACCACATTAGTGCATTTCACCCAGTCATTATTAAGACTGTAGCCCAAGGGGGTAATAAATGTTTTATGGCATGCAAACCAAGGTAATGGAATGCAAATTCCATAATACATCCATACATTTATTTTCTAATAGAGTAAATGATGATGTATTTGATCTAAGGAGAGCTGCCGAACAACAGCACAAGTTCTGAGATTCAGAATTGAAGAGATAAGTGTTGCCCTGACCTGATTTGGGACACTCGTGTGAAACAAGAGGAATAAGAGATCTATTCTTTTAGAAATTAACCAGTAAAAGAGTTTTTTAAGAGCAAACACCTTCATCTTACTCTTTAATGTAAATCTCCTTTTGGGAAGGTGGATGTGATTATCTTACATTTTTATTTCTAATTACATTTCCCTCTTTGAATACTAATGGATTATTTTGCTTGTATTTGCCTTTGAAACATATGAGAATATTAATCTGTGAGATTTTAATAGGTATCAGGGAAGGCATCTTCCTAGCAGAACTGAAATTATGCTTTATTACATTGTATTCAGAATCTAATAGATTAGGAATTATTCCTCAGGTACTGCAGTTTTAGTAACCTAAATAATTATATAAATACATGTCAGTGTTCTTGCTACTTTAACCTGTCAAACTCCACTGTAAAGGCTCCGGTAATCACAGTGCTGGCTGACTGGATTAGTGTGTGAAACCACTGTAAGCCATTTTATCTGCCCCTAAGAAATGTTTTCATTTCATTCTTACCTTATTTCCTGATAATGCACAGTGCTTTTGATCCCACCTAATAGACAGTTTAGTGTTCGTTCATTGCTGTGTTTCTCAGATAGAAATACAGTAACCGAGAGAGCAAATTGTATTACAGAGTATAGCCCAAGTACACACTCAGGACTGATAAGTAAGTTTGAAGACTATAAAAACACTCATAACTAACTAAGGAGAACAGACAGAGAAAGTTTCTCAGTGACTGCTGGACACCGTGGTCGGTCTGCATCACGTGCAGCCACGACAATACAGTAACCTATCGCAGGAAAGCAAAGCCACTTGAATTATCCTCTCTCAAACTTTATTCCCCAAGGCCACATCTTTCTCATTTCATTCATAAGGCAAAAGGTTGGTCTACGCAGCATAAAAGTGAATGACAATGGCATCAAAGTATTTTAGCACCTCACATCATTTTTCACTGGAGCAAGTAGTCACCTGACCTTGGACACGCCATTTGTGGGACTCAGTTCTGAGTCACGTTCCTAACTGAAAACATTTACAGTCTTATCCAAAGCATACAGGAAAGGTTGGAGAGATTCCCACTGACCCTGCTGGTCTTTGGACTAGGTCTTCTACTGAAACACAGTATTTAATGTGTCCCTGCTTGTGTTTTCTAGTTTTAAAGAGAGTAAGTCACTGGGACAAGTTCATCTCCAAATTCACTGGAGCTGCCCATAGCTAAACCTGGCATCTGGGAGCTTCAGTGTCTGGAAGGAGTCACTTTACATTTCAGTACTCCTAATGCCTAGGGCATGCAAGCGCTGCTTTTGCGGTGACAGTATTTCCAGGTGAGGGGAAACTTCTTCTGCCAAAGGGGAAGAAAGAGAACATCATTTAAAAGGGATCCTTGAGTAACACTAGTTCTGATTGAGAAAGCACAATTAGCTGCAGCACTGTGGTTCCTGCTGTGGGTGACAGGATCTCACAGAGGTGGTAGTGCCCTTATTTAGGCTTTATGGCCCAGAAGTTTGAGCGTGGAGTGATGAAAACAAAGACAGGCAAAACCAGACTGAAAATATTCTGAACAAAGCAAACCATTGCACTTAATTTCAGTAGAACAACAGAGGAAAAACCTGCTGTTCAGACACACAGCCTGGGGTGTTGCTGAAATATGACTCTTTTAGCACACCAGGCATTCAGACCTATTACTTTCCAGTAGAGAATGAAGCCAAAATGAGGAAGAAAAGGCATGCACTGTAGTACATATCTCTTACCTAATTGTGATGAATATGCCCCAGAAAGAAGACATGCAGTTGTACTTAACTCTGGGAAGTGCAAGAAGGAAAGAAGATATTTCTTTCACATAGATAAAAAATATTAGACCCACTAGTTGCCAACTATAAAAGCAGCCTCTGAAGCAACCCAATATTACTTTAATATTTCTTTATGAGTTTAGTAAACATAGAAACACTCTTAAGTTATGTTTGTGTCTTATCTCCTAGGCAAAATCTCAGGGTTAGTAAGCTATGAGATTACATGGAGTACCAGACTGCTATGAACTGCAGCCTGCTCACAGCTCCTACAGGGCTTGTGCATGCTGGGACTCCAAGCAACGCGGTGGTATTACAGGATTGGCTCACAGAGCTTTCACTGAGCAACAAGGGCTACCAAATATTTCTATCTGCAGTGTCCTCTATGACTTGGCATGACTTTGATTCTACTTTAGTTACGAGACATATATGTAAGAATCACAAAATCATGCAGAGTAGTTGCTTAATATTCCAAGTCTACAAATGCTAATATAGAAGCTCTACTTTATGTAACTGAGCAGTAACTTTGGCCTTACTTTTCCTGAAAACAGGACCAAAACTGTGAGGCTTAGACATAGTTTGTGGGCATGGTAATATGAACTTTGGTTAGTAAATTCTATAATTTCAGTACTGAGAAGGCTAACAGCTGTAATAGAAAATAAAATAAAATAAATATTCAAAGGGAACAATTAAAAGTCTTCAGCACAGTGTAAGCACTTTTTATCTCAACAGAGGATTTATTGAATATCTGATGCAGGGCAATGGGCTTTGATGACAGAAGCTAGAAAGTATTTGAAAGTGTTTAAAGTTATTGCCAATTGTTGTTGTTGTTTTTACAGTTGTTGTAAAACATGATACTAACCTAGCAGTTATATACTTGTTTACTATATAAATTAACTGAATGGTAGGATCTCACTGGTCTGTCAATGAAAAAAAGTCCATATTTATTTCTTTGAATAGAATGCTTTGCTTAAAAATGTGAAGCAGATTGAAATAATTTCTATTGCCTCAGGATTTTGACTTGTAAGTAAAAGAAAAAAAAAAGTGAAAGTTTGGGTAATACTAGAAAAAATTTTAAGAACTCTCCTCCCAACTTTTTCTAGGTTTCACCAACTAAGAACTTCAAATACAATCACCTCAAGAAGTCTTTTAGTCTGTATTTTACCAGGGTATTTCACTAGCAGACATTGACTATATTAATCATTACTTCATCAGCTCATTCCAACGACAGCTAGCATTAACCTCTGCTAAGTGACATGCTAAACTTGCAGTTTTCTAAGTGCCAAGCCTGAAATATAGTTCACTTGTTGGACCATCCTCCCCCTTTTATTCTAGGGAGGAGAGCTCTTTCATTTTCTATTTCGTTATGAATAATTAAAGTGAACTTGTTTAAGTTAATATTTAATTCTTAAGCAGATATTAAAGAGCTTAAGAGGTAAAATGAAAATGCACAGAAGTTTATGCATTTCTCCAGATGACAAGAAGTTTATTCCATTTTATGCTTGAAACCTATAAAGGTTAATTAACTTCGGTATGCCATTAGTGGAAACATTTCTAGTTTGACTTTAGATCATTTTCTTTTACTGGTAGTATGGATCTTGGGAAAAAAGCAAGGTACTTATGGGTAACCTACAACACACATCTTACACACTCACGGTAATAGTTTATAAATTAGTCTATATGCAGACACTTGTGCTACCCAAAGACGTAGGTTAAGATCTGAAAAATCAGCTGTAAGCTTGGGAAAGATAAAAGCAGTTTCTGTTCCAAGATGTCTCCAGTTAGCTAACAAGAATAATTAATTAGTTATTTAAATCACAGCAACTCCCTAAAATTTTCAACCAATTTCCAGTGAAATAAACAGTAATGCCCTCTTGCTGTTGTACTTTGGAATAAGACTCCCTGGTAATAGCCTTCCTCTCCCAGTTCATTCAGGAGCAGGGATAACAGCTTAGCCAAATTGTACCTTCTCTCATTTACCACCACAAACAATCCAGTTTATTAGGATAGTAGCCTTTATTCATATGTGTATAGCTGTTAAAACTAGAGGTAATCAACAGTGTTTTTCCATGTGCTGCACCACTTCCATTTTCCCCGTGCTCCTCCCAGCACAGGATAGCCAGCACAGTTGTTGAGGTGGTAATATTCAGGCAGAAAAGTGAAATGACACCACACTATGGAAGGACACTATTAGTAATGGAAAATCAGTAGGGTGGAGCTGTTATTTTTACTGGTTTATTGAAGAAAATGAATTAATCTGTATTGACAGTGAAGTACTGTAACATGGCAGAGTTTATTGGGGTTGGGATCTTAGAATAAAAAACATTTTTGCAAATAACCATATTAAAACAAAAAACCCTCCACTGTTTAGAATTTCTCTACACATTGATTTCTTCATTTGTTAACAGTATGAATATGCTGCATAACCCTTAAAATACTAATGAATTGTACTGAGTCAGGTTCTTTCTTTCAGCCTAAATATATAGAAATGTACAAAGGTGGAATGGGAATGACATGCTTTACAGTTTTCCTTTCAGCTAATTGCTTGCCTGTAAAACGAAGACACCACTGAGTCTGGGCAAAGGCCTTTTATACAGTGGTATATTAAGGGACAGGGAGTGATTCAGCACATTCCGTCATTCTGTATATAAGATAGAGAAATTCAAGTGGTTCCAGACATTTTAAATGCTTTCATTTCGCCAGATCTCTCTCCATCTTTCTCTTGGCAGGTTAGGAACGGTTTTTTTTACAGATTTGCTAACAGCCTTGGGATATTTTCTTGAAAATTTTGTTTTATCATCATAGTCATCTATTCATGAAAAGACTACACCAGAAATTACAGTTACAGTTCAAAATTTTTCTGGTACTACAACCTGATGTGATCAGTGGTTGCCCACCTGTCATTTATATCACTGAAAGTGAGAAGGTTAAGATCTATTTTTCAAGCCAAATCATTTCTCTGTACCATCCCAGGAAAGAGCTGCACTTCCATACTTAAGCAGCAATTGAATGATCAGACTTAGATATTTAGCAGAGATCCAAAAAAGAGACAAGGGATAAGAGAATGCAGGACAGCACAGAATAATTTTGTTATTGATAACATCAATTCCCTGGTATACGGTACAAGTCTGTGATTGCAGTAAATTGTCAGTGCAGTCATCAACACTAGGATAAGGATGGGCAAAAAAAAAAAAAAAGAGAAAGTTCTTGGACTGGCAGGTCACCATTTGGCTACAAATGCAGTCTGAGATGCTACAGCATACTGAGTAAACCAGTACTTACTCACTAATTTGACTGAGAGCATAAGCCACCAGATCACAAGGTGTGTATCACATTAGTCTGATTACTGTGTGATGTTTCTGAGCATACTCCAGGCTACCAGACCCAACCACCTGAATCTCAAAGATCCTCATGCAGTATTGGTGGGTGGAAAAAAAAATAAACCAACAAAAAACAAGCCAAAACAACAACAGAAAAACAAAGAACCAAAACAAATTAAGAAAACCCTCTTCTCTGTTGCCATTCCCTCCAGAAGAATTGTATTATTTCAGCTAGTAGATTTCAAAGTTTTCAATAATTTCAATAATTGGAAGGCTGTGGTTTGACCACAGACGAGAGAAATGCTATCTATCATTCTATGATTCGACCACCTTGTACATATCTCCTTGTAGTATATGTATCTTCAAATAATGAACACCATAGGCAAGCTTCTTTGTGGTACCAAAATATTTGTATTCTTTCATTTCATTTCTAGCTATGGTGCACTGGGGCACTGCACTAACAAACACAGGTCAAACCTCAGCCATTAGCCAAATCTCAAATAACAACACTCTCTGAGCTATTTCCCTGGGAATTAAGAAGTTATACCTAATGGGATTTGAGCTGAAACGTTTGACTGGGGAGTTTCTAAGTACAGTGCACGCTATAGCAAGAAGTGATTAAAGTGATTAATTTAGCATGATTTTTCCCTTCTGAACCACGAATAAAATAGTAATAAATGTCCCTACTAAATTACTACCTGTTAGAGATATGCTGTCTTGTATGGCTGACATCCTGATAAATGTGAGCACTGCAAATTCCACTGCGCTTCTGCAAGAAATTCAGAGCAAATCCCAGTCTGAGGAATTACACTGCACAAACCCCAACTTCCCCTTTAAATTTCAGCTGGAAAAAAAAAAAAAAGACACTTCATATAGCGAGCATTTAAGGGCTAGGTAGCTCACTAGGGACGGCATTTTGTCATTACTGTGAGAAAGGATTCACTTGTATGCTCTTATCCCTGGAAACAACTGCTCATGGCAGGACTTTCATCTGTGCACACATCACAATGTTAAGGAGTAGTGTCTCAGTGAAGTCAGCTGATGGCTCAGGTCCTACCTTGCAAATGACTTCCCAGTATTTCCACAACACACTGGGATTACAACAGATGAAATAAGCCTTTAGAACTTCTCTCTTTTTCCCTGAATCCAGTGAGATTGCGCAGTGGCTTTACAGGAACAGAGTCTCTAAGCACTCAGAGGACAACAACAATGAGAAGAGAGTCCTCATGGTTTGAAAATGTTGTCAGTACATCTTTGTTTTACAGATTGATTCCAACATCTGCATTCCATTAGTACCCATAGGGGGTAAAAAAGACCAAGGATTTTTACTAGCACAAAAACTACTTAATACTAGTATGCAATTGCCATGGAAATTGGTGCATCAGCATCCTCTAGGAGAATCTGGAAATGAACCTAACAAGCTGTAATACTAATGCAATTGCTCTGCAAAGAAAGGCTGTGTGGTTAGATAAATGCAGGTAGCGCAGCCGTCTTTCATTTTTTTCCTCCTCTGCAGCATGTATTTGTTGCCATTCTTTATTCGCAGTGAGTTTCAGTTTGGAGTGACTGATCAAATTAACTGTATCTACTCATTTTAAAGGTAACACTTGAAAAGTTCCTTAAATCTGAATCCTGAAGGATACATCTGGGTGAAGGTCACTGCCCTGCTCTATAGCTGTTTCTTGATAAGGCTAAACCTTATTGAATTGATTTGTTTTGGAGGATATTTGCATTGAAAACATTTTGTATTCTATACAAAGTATTTTCTCCTATAGCAAAAACACGAACTGTCAATACAAAAATACTCTGCTGTGGCATGTATAGGTAACTATCGCATTGCTTGCAAACAATGAGAGGAAAGGTTAATTTAAGAATGTGTCCCCAGTCATAAGCATGAACATATTTCTTAGTAGGTCTGACAAACTTCACTATTTTGGCTTTACATTACAGGTTCTTGCAAATTTATGCTTTAGATTTAGCATTTCCAAATTTTGCAGTATCAGTGACCCACAGTCACCAACTGTCCTCCAATCTCACTTCTCAGATGTCTTTATGTCATGACTGTTCTCAAGTGATAAATATTTATAGCTAGCTGCAGATGTTGTATCATTTGCAAAAGAAAGATTTACAAGTAAGGGGAAACTGGAAAAAATGAATATTAATAAACTGCACATGAAGAGAAAATGAGAAATACTATAAGGCTCAAATCCATGAGAAGAGCAGGGCATCAATTTGTAATGGGCAAATAACTCATAACAAGTAACACATTCAATATATTTCATCTCTTTTTTTATTCTAGCAAATTGCGCACCAGCAGATAGTGATTTTCTTTAATTTACTCATAATTCACATTTTCCAACTAAGTACTTTCTGCAAAAAGTTATTGGTCTTAGATAGATTGTTGCAAAGTATTCCCTGGTAAAAGATAAAAGTTGGGTTTGGGCAGTTTTGATTGGACATTAGTTAAGCTTTTGCTCCCTTACTAGATAAAAGTAACTCTTAAGATTCAGTTTTCTGATCTAAATTTTCACACGTACAGATTTCCTCTTTGCTTACAAGGAACAATTCCAATATGAGATTAAAACGCTCTGCTCCTAAATACTCCCACTAGAAAGTGCACTGCCTTGAGCAACTCTAGAAGATAACTAGAAAAGTAGCAATAAAAACCACAAGCAAACTGAACTGTCTAAAAAAATGAAATTGATACTCAGCTGTGAATCACAATAGCCTTTAAGTATGTAATGAAGTAGCATTTATCAGAACTAAAAGACAGACTGGAGTCAATGCATTCAATAACTCACTAGTAAAAAAATAAGGACAAAAAAAAGACTAGTCCAGCCTTCTATACTCGAGTGAAAAAATGTATGTATGAGTGGATAGAGCGTTTGCTTTTGTATTCTTCTTTCCACTATTAAGGATCATTCAGGGTTTTTCTGCGCTGATATGGCCCTCTTAGGGTAATCCAATAAATAAACAAAACATCAGAGCTACAGCAGGAATACACAGCCAAGGGAAAGACTAGAACTTCCACAGATATAGGAAAGTAAAAGGAAGCAACTTAATATGAAGGAGGTCTTGTTTTTTGAGGACTAATATAAACTCCATTTTGATTAAATGTAAGGAAATTAGATATAAAGAAGTCTTCATTATAAGGGTGGCAAGACACTGGAATAGGCTGTGAATGCCCAATTCCTGGATGTGTTCAAGGTCAGTTTAGATGGAGCACTAGGCAACCCAATCTAGTGAGAAGTGTCACCGCCCATGGCAAAGGTGTTGGAAATGGATGATCTTCAAGGCCCCTTCCAATCCAAGCCATTCTGTGAAAAGGTCTGCCACGCTTTCTTTATTCACTCAGAGAACTATGAGGCAGGATGACCACAATGACACTTTTAGATATGCACTTTGCTCTAGGCTCTTCTTTGGAATGCAAACTCTGACAATTCTGCAAGAAACAACAGCTTATACTTTTGACTCTGTATCTTCAACCTGTGGCACGCTGGGTATAGCCTCTGAATGAGAAGGGTAGTCTTTTGCACAATTTCAATGCTGTTTGAGAGTTATAGATGAATCACAGAATCTTTAAGATTGGAAAAGACACCTAAGACACTTGGTCCCACTGAACTTCATCCCACGGGCCTCCGCCCAGTGATGCAGCCTACCCAGATACCCCTTAAGGGCCTTCCTACCCCTAGGCATCAACACTTCCTCCCAAATTTATGTCATCTGTGAATTTACTGAGTTTGCACTTAATTCCCTCATCCAGATCATCAGTAAAAATATTAGACAGGACAGGCGCCAATATGGATCCCTAGGGAACATCACTCGTGCATACACACGTATTCTAATTGCAGAACACTTTAACTGATGCTGCATTCATATATTCCTAAGTGTGGGAGAGCTGTTTGATTTTACAAATTAAAGAGAATGCAGTTTTTAGCTCCTGAAGAGAAGTTTTCCTTCATGAAGTGGGCTGAAGAGCAAGAGCCATGGAAGCCATTTTCCAGGCACTGCTTGAGGAACTAATGTGCAACAACATCAGTCTGGCTCCAGCTATAAGCATCACAAAGACATCTCTACACTCACAAGCAATGTTGCTGACAGGGCACCCTTTACAGCATGACACAATTATCTACTAAAAGCATTTATCTGTAGAATTGCACAGTAAGTACTGTTTCTCATTTTTAAATTAGAGTTCATGTTTAGATGGGCAACAAGAGATGTGCATGCCTTTAATATACATGTATCATAGAGGTCTGCATGAAAGATCACGCAAGCTCTGACATGCTCAGGTGGAGGCTCATGACCTCAGTCTTAATTACTGTGTGTGTGAAAGACCGGTATCAAAATTCAGACACCTGTGTCATTTATTAATATGTTCTTAATAAAGGCTTGGTGACTCAGATCTACTTTATCTCCGCTTCTTTACTTTTGGTGGTTTTTGTGCATTCTGTTGAACTCATGTTTTCAGTAAGAGAGTTTCTTTTATTTGAGCTCTTCAAAAAAGTACTCTCAGCCAGAGAAATCAACATTCCTACCTCCAGACCCTGTTATGAGGCATTTTCTTTCTTTTTTTTTTTTTTTGTGTACTGAAAGATTATCATCTCGGAGATATTCTATTCAGAATTCTAGGTTAGACCTCACAGAACCTCATCAAGTATGTTCAAATTGTCACTAACCCTGCTGGCAGGCATCTTAACATCTCTCATCTGTAACCTGCAGGTGGTATGAGTCACATGAGCTTATTCAGAAAGTTAAGTGGGAATTTCCCCAGGATCGTAGAATGTAGACAGATCCACTATGAACACAGAATCACCACGGTTGGAAAAGACCTGCAAGATTATCCAGTCCAACCATCCACCTATCACCAACTGTTCTCACTAAAGTTCCTCAACACAATGTCTAAATGTTCCATACATACCACCAGGGTCGGTGTCTCCACCACCGCCCTGGGCAGCCCATTCCAGCACCTGACCACTCTTTCAGAGAAAGAACAGAACACTTGAAATCTTTGGAAAGAGAAAGTAAAAGTGAATAGTTGTGAGGGTTTTTGTGTTTGTTTTTATTTGTTTTTAAATACATCTACAGAAATGCTATCTGTCCAACGCTCCATATTCTTTTACACATACACTCAGCACAACACATTATTTTGTCCTTCATTTCCTTTCCAGTCTGACCACATGGCAACAAAGCAATAAGGTAAGAGGATGACCACTTGGAAAAGAGTGAGTAAACTCAAAAATTTCTTAACTCAAACTTTATCAAAGTACTAAATATAATACTGAAGAATGAAATTTTTATTGTGGTTCTGCTGGCAAAAATGATTCTTTTGCCCACAGATAAGGACAGCATTTTCCCCTTTGACCTTGCTGCTATGAGCAATGCACTCCATGCTGCAGCAAAAGAAGAGTGGGTTTTGGAGGAAGATTTTTTTCCCCTTCCCTTTAGACAGTGAAATGCAAGTAGAAACTAGGAAGATCCAAGGATCTTAGCAGAAAAACTACCTTGCTCCTTTCCCTTTCCCTTCCACCACTTACCTAAACAGCCTTTTACCAACACCACCTAAATTAATTTGCTAGGTCTTGAATTTGTTGGATTTCATGCTATAGTACAAGTATACAAAGGGATAACCTATGGGCTCTGATCTGGCTGATGAATGGGATCTTCTAGCCCACAGCCCTCAACCTCAACTCTCCTCAAAGATTTCCATTCATTTTAGGATACTGGCTAAAGCTAGCTCTTGGATCCAAAACTATGCAGCAATAATAGGGTACTGACAATACAAATGCAAAAAAAATTACTGAGAGAATACCTTGTACTTATCACGTCAAACATATTTTGACTTGATTCCCATGCCATTTTCAGATGGAACATTCAAAACATATGGAAGTCTGAACTGATTCTTCTTGCATGTATTGTTTCTGTTCCATGGCTTGCTTTTTGCAGTGTGCCTTCCGAGGTAAGGTAAACTTTTCTGATTCAGTCTTCTTGACTTATCATCAATGCCTTTACACCCTGTAGTTTGTTGTTCACCGCAGCACACATTTTCTCTTAAGGTGAGTTAATGTAACATCATGTTATATTTCAAAGACAGTTTCAAAGAACAGTGGAAAGAGAGCAAAAACATCAAACATAGGGGATTTTGTTTTATGTTTTTGGCCTATCAAGGAATATGTAGTCAGGTTGCTAGTTTACATCTACAGCTAAATTAGAGCAGCACACCTCAGACTGGTGGACTATTTGGATTATCATTTTTAACTTTTTTTGTTGCTGTTGTTGTTTATTGAAATCACCTCCAAAATGATCAGTCTAATTTTTCCATGTTTTAGTGTTTAATGAATAAAATAAATTCCCCACACATCAAGTCCTGTTGCTTCAGAAATCTCAGAGTACTGCTGGAAACAATCCTTCTTGGATGGGAGGATGAAACTCTCCAAGTTCTTTACCCTGTGGGCACAATGCTTTGAACTGGATAACTTCAGATGCTTAATGGAATTTCTCTTACTTATCAAGACTAAATCTAGCTCTGCAAAAAAAAAAAAAAAGTAAGTAGGCTGTTGCTCACGAGCAATGCCCTTCACCTTTAAAGCCTAGTCAAGATATCATGGTGTCTTTCAAACAAGACTTCACATACATTGGAAGTTATCTGAAAGAGGGGGTGGTGCCAGGAGTAAATCAAAGAATAGCAGTGCTCCAAAATGCACAAATAAAATCAGAGCCCAAGGATTTTCTATATTCTAGTCTTTAAAGAAGAAAGATCAACTTTTATATAAACGTGAATTTTTCCTGGTGAAAAACAAGATGTGGCCTATGTATAGAGCTGAACAATCAGCAGTTTGAATATTTAAAGGTGTCTTTTCCCCACAAAAACACAGCTTAAAAAGGCAAGTTTATCATCCGGCATATAAAAAAAAAGACAGTTTTATGGACAGTTCTGTGAGAACAAACACTAATTATTGAGTTAGTTAGTAAATAATAATGATAACAACATCAGACTGGTGATTGCCGTCAATGATTAATGAGCTGATGTACTTCGTGTATTTATTATTAGATTTCTGTGCTCATCAGAAATTGAGAGTAGTTTTGCTCACTACATATATCTTCATACTGCAATCAATATAATGGTACACTTTTCATAGACATCATGCTTTAATATTAATTTGTTCTTATTTATACATCACAGAAAGACAGAGAACATCTTCATTCCTATGATAAAGCCTTCATTCAAAATAAAGTATGGTTATATCATCACTGGGGTTAAGAAGATTTTATGTTTACTACTCAAAAGATTAATGGGTCACTCAAGCATTTACATTCTCATACATTTTTATGACAGTAGTATGAAGTAAATTTGATGTATGTTCAGAAGAGAATGATAGGTTTAAATGTCTAACAGCTGCTCTTTTGAATTTCAGCAATGTTTTAAGTGTTGCTACCATTTAGCACTTCCACTGTTCACTGCAATTTACTGTTTGCCTGCATTATTTGTATTTGCACAGGAAGACAAAAGGGAAAGAATTAGGTGCAGAGTAGGAACAGTTTTACTTCCTTTAAGCCACCTGAATCTAATCAATCTTGTGGTAGGCAATGCTGAGAAAGAAAAACAACCCCCCCCCCCCTACAACTCCTCCTCTCATCTCCCTCTTTTCAGAGTGTGTATTGAAAGATTTTGATGAAAAAGCATCGTAGGTACAGAAACTGTGTGTGTAAATACACTCCTTTTGCCGGATCTGGTTTGAAAATTATTCCACGTTTTGCAAGGCGTTAGATGTCCTCTCTATCGCAAAACCAGTTTTGATGAGTAAACAACCTAGAGGGAGGCTGACAAAACAGGCCATTGAAATGGCATGGGGTTGGGAGTGGCAGCAGCAGCAGGAAGTTCAGGTCTTTTAGCTCCAACCAACTGAAACAACTTCAAATGCTGTTGCAGTCTTTTCCTATGTGAAGTACGCAACACTAAATGTAATGCACTTGGTACACTTCACTTAAGTCATGACTATTTAACACAGCAGGGGAACGTGGTTCTCTAATCACCCCCTACCATGAGCCAGAGCCAACACAGAGGCAATTAAATGAGAAAGATCAGAATGTCACCATAGGCAAGAACAAGCTGTGTTAGGGGACAGGGTAGTCACCAGGGACCACACAGATCTGCTTTCGCATGCCTTTGCGGCTCCTCATTCCATACATAGCATCAGTTGTTTCAAGAATACCTGTGGACTACAGCAGCCCTCACAGAGTATCTAGCAGGAGCTGGTACAGCAGAGAGATAGGGTGCTTTGTGTAGCCCTTCTCTAGCACAGTCTGTGCCGCATACAGAGCCTCAGTTCTATGATGAAGGAGCATGTGTGTGACCACACATTCCCATTTGTCCCCATTTTGAAGAGGGCTTAGTTCACCCCTGAGTCAGGGTTTCACAACTGCCTCATTATGTGAATGAGCAAAAAGACGACTACACTGAACTCCAAAAGCAGCCAATAAATCTTTCAGAAGCTTAATTTTATTTTAGGAACGGTGCCCTCAGGCAAGACTTGTGTGGCTTAGAAAGGAAAATGTTTAAAACATTTGCAAAAGTTCTGTAAACCTGGTCTGCCCTGTTTCTGCTGTGTTATGCTGCTCTGAAGAAACTCAAAGCTTAATGGCTCCATCAAATTGGGAAATAGAAAGCATACCCTGTCACTTACAAGAGACACAGGCTGTTGTTAACTCTAGGGTTATCATTGCAATATATTTATTTCATAGTCAACTTCATGACTGCCTGGAGAAACATAATGCAGAATTCAGTAAAAGAGGCACTCTGTTAGAGCTCTAAAGTTACAAAGCAGAGCTTTATCACCCATCCTACTGGCCATACAGAACATACAACGTAATCCCAGCAAATATCAGCTATGCATTTTTACCGGCTTGGTCTTAAACTTCATAAAAAATATTTTCATGATTCCTAGCCACATTACGCAGTGACATCCTGTAGTCTTGGAGCAGCCTCAAGAAACCCAATTGCAACAATTAGCCTCAGTCCCTGGCACCACTCAGTCCCTCCATTCCCCCAGTCCCTTCCATGTCCTTCAGATACCTGTAAACCAGAAGTTCACAACAGGAATCTTGTGCCTTCTGCAGAGGAAATCTATGACTATATACTGTGTCCCAGTTCAAGGCAATTTGCCAGCGCTGCTAGCCCCACAGCACATCTTGCTACCTGAGAGAGGCTAGAATTAAAGGGGGAAGGGTACAATCAGTGATTGCTTTTCATAATATGGAATTAGTGGGGATGGTTTTATTTATCATTCATTCAGTTATGTGCATCTGAGAAGACTCTCTGTCCTCCTACACTAGCAGCCATCCAAAGTCTATGAAGTTTGAAGGAAAGAACAAAAGAAGAAAATGTCTTGTGAACTTTTTGACACCTCAGAGAAGTGAGGCCAGCTGACTCAGGCATGCAGAGAGAAGTAACTCAGAACTACAGAACAGGAGTAACAGAATAGAGCCACCCATCCCTAATTGGGATGCTAGCTAAGCAGCACTTTGAAATGATTCACAGACTGTAGAAAGACAAAAGAAGCAGTTTGTACACGTTCAGTATAGATAAGCTACTTAAGACATTTTATGTAAAGCATATGAAAAATTGGTGATTCAAATTATTGGTCACTTTATTTAAACTCACTGTACCTGGTTGTCCCTATGCCTAAGATTTCCTGTATACTTAATGAGGCTCATAATAACATTCTACTTTACTCGTATATTAATGAATGATTTTAAGGCACCTGGACTGAAGGAGATGTGTCAGCAGAAACACAAATTCTTAATTAATCAGTATGTGTGGAAACACATCTAAGAGATGATCCAAGAGAAAACTGGGGAATTTAACTTAGGGAAGTTGGTAAAAATGCTCAAATCAAACTGTTTTCTACAAGTATTTTTCAGAAAAGATGTATTTCCATAAGTAAGTATTAAATATTTGTTAATTAAATTGGCATAAAGTTTCAATACTGGATGACTTTTGAACAAAAAGATATTCTCGAGTTCATTTTTGAACAATATCACTTAGATTCTCCAATACTGTTTTCTTTTTTCTTTGTTTCCCTATTTAAGTCCTTGTTATATGGACAGCTTTTTCCTCAAATGAATATTTTCAATATTAAGAAAAAAATCTCTTCATCAATTTATGATATTTCTATTCCTATTCAGTAAATCAGAAACATTCTCTTATTATTATAATGATATTGCCTAGCATTATTTTCTTCTATACACAGATTAGTGGCCTGATTTCTCCAAACATACTTAATTATGACTAATAAAAAACAGATAAATAAGTGCAGATACACAAATTAGGACAAATATAATGTTATTAATGCTGCTTTAATTTATACTCACAGGAAAACTTACAGCAAGATATAAATTTACTTGCTGAAGAAAATAAATGAAAAGATAATTAAACTCTAATTAAAATTACTCTCTAATGTACAGCTGCGAGGATGAGCAATTCTGGCTAAAGCATCATTAACCATGTACGTTAGGATTTGTTTGTGCTTACAGCTAGGCATGAATTTATTTGGAGGAAAAAAAAAGATTTTATTTCAGCATCCAAGCACATAGTCCCTCTAAAAATGGTGCATTTAAATTGCTCAATAGCAATGGATTAACCGTATGCTTAAGATTAAGCCTGAATGAGCACTTTGCTGAATTCAAGTTGAAATGACACTTAGTCACAGGCTTCCTTGTGCATCTGTGCCAGCAGGAATAAAGGGTACTGAACCAAAGCACACCATCTCTCATGTCTGTGTATTAGGAATATACTTTGTGTCACTCCTGTAATTCCTAGAGGAAAATCAGGAGGATCCAGTCTGGAGGAGCGGGCAGACAGAGCAAGATCCTGACAGAATCAACAGGCATGTAGTTAGAAGCAGAGGCGTGCTCAAGGTGCACCGAGACAGACATCAGCCTCAACACTGCATGCAGACATACAGGTTGTGCCTGCAACTGACATCACACCATGCACACCTGCAGAAATTCTGTCTGTGAGTGCACACAACAGCTAAAATGCCACGTCAATTACCTAGGTAAAGCAGATTTGCAAATGGAATGCACGTTTGCATGTATGCAAGATAAAAAATAGTGTCACACAATTCTTGATTCACGAGTCATAGAAGAACCATGAGTGAAAAAGTACAAGTGCATCCAAATAAGCACACACACACACAAATCTCTGTCATCTACTTGATATGAAGCTGAACAAATAGGATTGCACCTCTGTGTTCACTTTGATGTCCTCAGACACCACCAACAGTCCTTTTATATTACAGCATCTAGACTAGACCTGATAGCTTGGCTGCAGATCTCCATTATCCCATAAGCACATATCTGCAGTGCCATGTTTCATGGCACCCTAAGTTTTGGAAAGACAATTGATCATTTAAAAAACAGACTCTACGAGCACAGGAAGAATGAATGAGTAAACATACCTTATGAACCCCACAAAGTGGGTAAGTGGGTAAGTGTATATTTCCAAAACACAGGAAAAAACAATCATTAGTTTATACATCCAAAGCAATCTCTTGGTAACTTCTAGTTGCTGGACCACAATCGTGGTTGTAAGGGATCTGTAACTATGTTCTGACTTGCTCTGAAGTTTCTGCCACTTTTTGCAACAGCAAATTGAAGACAAACTGGAACTAAATTTCAGTTAGTCAAAATGATTTGGTTTTACATTCACTTTCCCTAGGCTGAGATGATGCAAAGATACCGAGCATTCAAGAATTACTCACTGATTTCTATATTTGCCTGAATGGTCTTCATAGAATTAGAAAAGAAAGCAATTTAATTGAGTTCCAAAGAATTCCCCAGTGTCAACAGCTATTTATATGCGTATGTTTTCCCCACTAACTACATAAAACGTTTTCTGTCTAAATAAGAAGAGAAGGCATTCATTTTGGCCTTTGGCTTTCTTCTTCTCCTACCTCACTGATTGTTTGACCTGCCTTTGCACTAGCAAGACCCCACTTGAAGTTTTTCACCTTGGCAAAAGCCTTTTCCTTTGTAGTTTATGGAAGAAACATCATGGGACAAAATACAAAGCACTCTAGACTTGAGACTTCAGCTCTCACACTGTGGTCAGCATTAAGGCTGGATTATACAGCTACAAAACTTACAAACAAAGAGGCATCTCTGACTGTCTTGAATTAATTCTTATGAAACAAAAAAAATCTACGTTATAGTCCAATCCTGAAAGGGCCTCACAGGAAAGAAGTAATTATGGAGGTCTCTAGACAAAGCATTTTAAAAGTCCTATTGTATTTGCATTGAAGTGAATGGTAAAAACTGCACTGACCTCAAGAGCGTAACACTTTACATTTGTAACCAACACAACTGCAGGAAGTTATACAATATAATTGATGCAATTTTTCCTTTTGAATTAATCTCAGGGATTTAAATCTGTCCACACAATGTTTTCAGGGAAGTTTTTCTGCAGTTAGCTCACCCTTTTGTACTATATATTGTTTAATTTCTATTCCAATTAGCACCCAAAATGTCTAGGCTCCACCCAAACATTTAATTGTTTTAAGCAGTGAAGACTTCAGCACCCACCAACTCTGCTTTATACTCCTCTTCCCGTTTTAAGGCTATCCTGATTTACAAAGCTAGTGCTTTAAGATCATAGCTTAAGAAAGTTGTTCTGAACACGCATGCTGTGAAATCCGCAGAGCACAAGGCACAGGCAGAGCTAAGGCATAGAATGGGGAGCAAATGTATCAAGTACATGATGAGATGCACTTGATGAGAAAGGACCAGCTGAGAGGCACCGCTGCTCTCTGTCCCCTGCCCTTTATGTCTGACGCGGCTGTTTGCTGAGCTGACTCCAGCAGTATACCTGGCCATGAAAGAAATGAACCTGAGAAGCCTCCATGCAGACCTTCGTGCCAGGAGGGGAAAAGGCCAAGACAGGCAGCACTACACAATGCTGTGCTTCCAGGAAGGGCTGAGGCTGCACCACGGCTGTCATGGCTCCTCTCATTACCCTGCCCCTGCAAAGGAAGCATGGCTAAGCTGCCTATTCTGGGAAGCAGGGGCAGTTTGGGCCTTACATTTTGATTTTAAGTTTTATACATCTAATTCCCAACAGTCAGAAGCTTTTTCTGCTAGCTCCCTTAAAGAAAAAAATATAAAGGAAAGAAAGAAGAGACTAGCACTTCTAGAATTATTTGTTAATATTATTTTGGCAGTTGTACACGTACTACTCTCTTGCTGTGACCATAATCGAAGCCTAATGTTGCTCCCAAGGAATTCTGTGGCACTATTCCCACCAACTGTAGTGCGAGCAGATTGGGGGCCTTTGTTTGGTCAAAGCTGTTCCAGATGGAGTCCAGAGGATTCCCACCCTGCATTTGAGTTCTGAAGAATGACTCTGCCCTTTTCTTCCAGAAGTGATTTTCTGTCTCTGACTACAACTGACCTGTTTGGGACCAATAGCAGAAGTGAGCCACTGCATTGTGCAGTGTAACCCCCCCGGGAGAAAGGAATAACAGGCACATACCTGCCTAATCAATGATAAGATTGCATGTTAGGTGAAATTGAGTCTAATGTATTTATCTAAGAGAGCATCAGATAGTTACAGGAATACAATTGCTCCTGGGGCAGAAATGCTGTTACAGTGGACAAATGGGACACATTTTGAAAGATGTCAGCTACCTAGAGATCTTCTCACAGAACGCTGAAATCAGGTACACTTACACACATAGGACCACACCAGAAACATAATGCAGAAAAAATATGAGCTGTCCTAACAGGAAATCTGAGAATCACAAAAGGGAAAATAGTTTTCTAGTGAGGTTCACTTGGGATCTCAGTGATGGAAAAAAGGGTTAGAAACTCAAATTTGCATTTTACTCCATGAAATAAAAGAAAAAAATAGCCTAGCAGTAGTTTTGTATCAATGGAAGCGGGCCTAACTCATAGAGAACAGACACAGAGAAGCACCAAGCTCTTTTGTATTTTCAATTAAGCATAAAAATATTGCTGCTCACCTTTGAAAACCTAGGCTGTTATCATCATTATGTATCACCTCTGAAACAAAACTTCCCTCTCTTTGATTTTGACTGCTGACCTATGGCTCTAAGCCTGTAAGAAAACTGATCCTTGTTCGTGCAAGTAGGACTGCAGCTTTAGACCAGCAGAAAAGTAAAGCGCTGTCTACCAAGATATCACAGTACTGAGCTTGATTTTTTTTATCCTCCATTCTTGTTTTGACAATACCACAAAAAGCTGACAAGCCTTCCCTTCAGATGAGAAGAGTCACCAAATCATATGCCAAGTTTCCACACACCCCCTGACATCCCTGTGACTGGTGAGGCCGCTTAACAGTTTTTCCAGTGCACACTCATTCAATAAGTTCAACTACGGGAAATTAAACTCTGTGCTCCTTTATATTGTGTGGCTGAACCTGTGCAGGCTAAAAGCCAGGCACTCTGCTTAGCATTGTAGCATGAAACAGCACAATAAGCAAGAACACTGGGACAAAAGGCACCTGCGTGCTTAGATGGAAGATTTTTGTGTTCTCAAGTATGATGGGTGCTGTTACAACACACTGATAACTTTGGTACACACTGTAACAGCCAGCTTAAGAATTTGTTTCATAAATCAAGGTTTCCTTGTCTTTCTGGTCAATTTAGCCACAGAAACCAGATAGACCTCAAACACAAAAGGACATATAAACACTCGGTAAACATTTTCTAAGAACTATTATGCTAAAATACAACTTTTGTCAAGTTTCATTAAGGCATGGATTGAGAAACAAGGGAGCATACAAAGAAAATTACAGAGGTGCCCCTGTAACAGATCTAACATTCTTGTATGCTGAATCAACAGAGAAGAACAGGCATTCTGACCAATTGTTTTGCTTTTCTTTCTGCACAATTATTATAAGGGCTTTACCTTTTAAAACAGTTGTAGACTGTACCCATTTGCCAGAGACGTTTCACTGGCTTCATTACGTTACACTAGAGAATAAATGCAAGTTTACCAAAGTTGTCAGACAACAAAAATGAGAGGGTGGGGAACAACCCTTTATTTATTTATTTTAACATTTCTCTTGAACTGAAACAAACCTCATTTCTTGTTGGCCTGGGAGGTGCTGATTTTAAGCAAACAAACAAAACCAAGCAACGCTATTTTTTCTGTAGCGTTTTTCAGCAAATAGCTTTCCTCTGACTTTACCAAGCACTGAACTGGGCTTTGAGTCTCCATTAATACAAGTGGAATCAGTGATTGTCTCCAAGATGACATACTAATGAAACAGACTATGTAACCATGAGGCAGAAATAACTAGAATGCTTTATGGGCTTCTGAAACCTGTCCAAGAGTTTTCTCTTTGCTACATTTCAATCTGATGAAAGAAAGTCAAGGAGCAGAAAAGGCACATATGATAAGGTATGTGATGCTTTGCGTTCAGCAGGCAAATTTGTATGACATTTTCTCCCTTCCGTTTTCTCAGTGAGTGAGTGAAAGCTTGCACATGTTTGTCAGACTGGCCCTCCACTAAATGTCTCTTCATGGAAATAAGGGGATATTTATGCACAGTGACTAATGAATGGATGCATTCCAGCATCTGCTATTGTGTATTTCCTGTAAAGTCATTTATTATTCTATCTAACAAACACAGTGTTCTTGGGTTGATGCATAAGATTAATGAGGCATTTTCTCCTATTCAAGAAACAAGTTCAGAAGACACATTTTCTCCCATTCAGCTGTGCTGATAGTTTAATTAATGCCATTAATACATATAAGCCACCAAAAACTGTTTTATGGTAACACTGAGGAAAGTTGGCAAAGCAGGGAAATTTCAGAGATGAAACTACAGAATAACACTTTTCTTTGTTTCAAGGTAGTAAGGGATTCTCCAGACAGAAGGGTGATCTTAAGGGTTGTACAAGTAAACAGAAAAGATGTAATGAGCTGAGGTAATGACAGAATATTAGTCTTAATTCTCGGCTTGTGTGGGCTTAGTCCAACTCTTACTGTCATTTCATTACAAGTTTTTTTTGTTTGTTTTTGTTTTTTTATAGATGCATGTCATTTTTTCACCTCGTAGTACAAAGAGAGGAAAAGAAAGGAAATGCTCTCTCATTGGAATGTATGAGTTAATACAATAGATCATTACCAGCGCTGGGCTTTAAAAAGGACTAGAGGAACTTCACAGAATGTGTACTACTGCACTGATAAGACAAGAGGACAGTAGTGGCACTTTCAGTGCTCCTAAGGATGTTCTGTTGAAGTTTCTGCATGGGAGGTTTTTTTGTTAAGGATATATGAGCACGTTTTGCCTAATTGCCAGGCTCACCCAGGCTAGCACAGAATGCTCAAACAGGTGCCAACAACTAACAACTCAAATGCAAGGAGTGTCTGTAAGTGTGTGTAAGGTGGGGATACACATAAAAGTATTTAGCAGCGCTTTCCAGCCCTTCTCCAGCAGCAAAAAATGCACCAGAACAAAGGTATACCACCTGGGCACCAGGCATTCTCACCCTGAAGTCATACCTAGAATTATCATTTCAACCACACTCTTATGGTAAAGATAATTTCCACCCTGCAGTGATCCAAAGCAATTATCTCATGATTCCTGCTCTCTCCTGAATCCTAGAATGAGTGGAAGGTGCTAAACAGCTTTTAGACAGTTCTCTTAATTAATTACAACAACGGACCAAAGACAAAATCCATCAGAGATCCAGACCTACGCATACAACAACATATATACACTTTACACAAAAAGACGGCTGCCTGATGAGCTTCTGGAGACAGAGCACTGTCCTCATTTGTTTTAGAAAAATTTTAATTAGGAGGCTTTCCTCACTTTCACCATCTTTATCTCAAAGACTGATTACAAGGAGGGGGAAATAATTAAATAATTAGTTAATCCCTTCTCTTTCACCCCAGACCAAACAGGCTTTCAACACGAGTTGTCTCTCCAAACGAGAAATAGGCAATGCACAACTGGAAATGCTTATGGAGGAGCAATAGATCACTGTGTGTCCAGGCTGCTGGTAGTGCTGTGTAGTGCTCTCTCACCACATAACTTTGCTGTTCCAGCTAACACCTGCTGAAAGCAATCACTCATGAGCAGTGCACGACTCCAGGCATAGGGATGGATGTAGAGTTTGGTACTGTACCTGCAAGAACAAGGAGCTCCTGGACTCTAACTGAGTAGAGAAAGCCCACTGAGCTGTTCTGAGTGGTTGCTGTAATAAATAACAAGGTCCATACAGGCCAATACGTATCTGGAGAGATACATTTATGCCTTCAAGACATCTTAAACCTCTGCTAAGAAGAAATAGCTTTGCCTATACTGTAAATTCATTGATTAATAAAAGGAGTCTGTACAAGCATCTTATAAAATCACTTTCTCTCCCTGGTTCTCCCAGCCAGGGGTTCTAAATGGCCATGAGGCTAGTCATTTTCTCAGCCCAAAACAATGATGCTATCTACTGATGTAAGCACATGCTACAGTGGACCTGCCAGAGATGTGCATGAAGCATATGGATATGAGTCATACCACACGCACACAATAAATAAAAAATAAATAAGGAAAATCGGAATAAGGAAGACCCAAGAAGCAGCTTTTTGTTTTTCCTTCACAGAAAATGTTTCCATGAACGTATCCAGCTATTTGAGCTACTTGCCCCTTTACTGTGGGAGTAACACAGATATCTGTGCACAGACAAAATAGCATGAAATATAATGTATAATCCATGTTGCTATTTATGAGAACAAGCTTTTTTTTTAGCTGTACTGCTTCAAATTGCTTGGAAGAAGTTTGGTCAATAGCCTGAAGAAATTTTATCTTTTTTCTCTGCAATGGTTTCCCAGTGCTTAGCCTGTGGCTGTTAGAATTAGATTTCAAGACACAGTGTACTAAACTGTATCAGGCATGTGAAAGGACTTTCATTCCTCATTAGCTGTGCATAAGAAAGGATTGTAACTTTTAAAAAGAACTAAGCAGCTTTGTAAAAAATTCAAACTTCCTTTAACAAAAATCATACTTGTTAAACTTTTATTTTTTTATTCCCAGTTGAACTGTGCTTCAACTCAAAGCAAATAAAGTCATCACTTCACTCCATTTTGTTAGAGGACAGCATTCAAAAAAAAAAAAAAGTCCAATGGGTCCTTGAACAGTGGTCCCTTGTCTGTCACATCAAGACATGGATTATACTTCACACACTATTGACCACAAAAAGCAATCTTGCAACTTTTGAAGCCCTAACACACATGCAAAAAAAAAAAAATAGTAAACTTTTCTTGAAATGTCGAGTATGGGGGTTGGCTGCTCTCATCTCCTATGATTAATGACTTGTGGCCTTACTGTGCAGAGGCTGCTAATTAGTTTCAGACTGATTAAGGCCACAGAATGCAAAATTCAACTTGATAAACCTGGATGGTGCCACTCCCCACACCCAGTAATCCTGATGTGAAAACTGGCATCTCGTTCATTGAGGGAAAACACCAAACACTCTCAGTAGGAACTAAAGTAATCTCACATGACTCCAGACTTCAGCTGCACCTAGCTGCAAGTTTGAACTGTACCATGTAATAATTATTTTTCAGACCTATCCAAGTTTCCCGGTTTTTGTCTAAAACATAACTGACACATTTAGAAAACAGACTTCGCATACTAACAATTATTTTACAATCTCCTTCTGAAATTTAGTTAAAAGGCACAACAAAGTAGCTAGTGGATAGTCTTGAACTTCTGTTATCTACCTATTAATAAATGAGAGGCAGCTAATTACAATGTTTATAAATAGTCATACACAGTCGTAGGTGCACATCGCAGATGCTTTAAAATAATAAATACACATAAAACAAAAAAAAAGCAGAAAAATGGTAAATTTGCCATTGTTATAGCCTCACCATTTGACCATCTCCTTGACTGAAACTTTTGTTTGGCAAAAACTTCTTGCCATTGATATACATAGAGGCAGAGGTGAGCATGTAAAGTTTCATTCCCTTCCGCCCTGCTTCTCAGCCACCCCCTGCCCAGCGTTGGATTAAATCTCCTTGTTAAGCTGATCTTCTCATGGAAAAGCATTACATTCCACTAACACGGGAAGGCTGCAAATATACTTACACCAGATTTTTAACACTAACTTCATCAAACTGATGCACTGCAGCATAAGGCCAATTAGCTTAATAACTGATTACTTGTCCTCTGGGCACCAGCAACCAAAATTAAAAACTTTAGTGGCTCATATAACAATGTAATGCAGTAATGCGAGTCTTCTTTTTCAAAGACCTATGGCCTCAAGAGGGAGGAAAACAACGTACATTCGCAGAACACCCCTGAAGAGGGAATGGTTGAACTGAAACAATGATAATTTTCCCCTTACTGATTAGTATCTACACAGATTAAGAGACCACAGAAATATCTGTGTACAAAGGACAAACTGACAGGATTACCTTGGTGACATTATTTTTTATTTCTATTGCATATACATGTCTGAACAACTCCAAACTGTCAGCTGTCAGAATTCAAGAGGCTTCCTGTCATGCTCTGCATTTCCCAGAGAACCATCCCTTTGTGTCCCTCAGCCAGCACCCATTACTCACTCATGTTCCTTTAAACCCAGAGGGCACCTGTGCAACTCTCGCACCAAATACTGCATGTTGTGTAATGAAAAGATAGCCACACTTCAAAGGAACAAGTTCCAATATTTGCAAAAACACTTCTCTACAGGTTAACGCTCAAATAACTGTAGTAGGCCTTGCCAGGGGAAGTTTCCAGGAACGTTGCTAAATTTATGATGAATGGCAACAGATGGTCATTGGAAATAGTAACTTAAGGAAACATGAGATGACTATGACAGGCAGTGCAAGCAGAAGGGCATCATTCACAGCCTCTGTCAAGTCTCCAACAAGAAGCATAAGTATAGGCCTATCTTGAAGCATTCTAGCAATCCCTTTGAAGTCAGTAGTAATCAGGTTTTTAAGTTTATTTTCACTTTATCTATAAAGCTTATACACTATGCAGTACAAACACTAGTAGAGCAAATTCAGCACTGCTGTAAAGAGTCACAGTTCCTCTGACATCAATTGATCAATGTCTTGCTGAAGCCCTGGTATTTAACTTTATGTTTATATGCATTTTCTAGCCTGTACACTGTTTCTCTTGCCTTGTTTTGCTTTCAGCAAAGCTCTTTGTAGTATAACAACTCACCATCTTTCTAGTCAGACTTTGTTTATAAAACCTTCATTGTTCAGGAACAATAGAGTTCTGACCTGATAGAACGAAGGGCTGCAATTGGGGCCCTCTCCATACTTTCTCAGGGCACGCTCTGGGTTAAAGTGAATGCAACACACAGCCCTATTGATGTCAGCCAGGAGAGGAAAAGTAGATCCCCCCCGATAAATCCAAACATAAATCTTTTTTCTCTATCTCACCATCTGTATGAAGTAACCTAAAGCACAAAATTAAGAAGTAGAGCAAGTATCCTCAAGCCTTCAAGGCTGAAATACTGCTTGCCATTGTATTTGGTTTATACTTAGTTGGTTTGAAGGAATTTACAGGCATAGAAAGCAACAGGTGGAAACACAGCTTGGGCTAAAGACAAAGTTGACTCTAACATCATGAATATGCTTCAGTCTTGTGTGTCAGTTCCCTTTGACCTCGTATAAATTTCTTCAGGAGAAGGGTTGTGACTTCTTATTGTTTCTTAGTTTTAGACCTCTTAGGGCAAGTGTTTCAGTGAACTTTCACAGGGGAAGAAAGTGATTTTTGAAACAACAACAAATTTCTTCTGCACTCTGAGTAATGACTCAGGCACTTAGACATATTCAATCAAAGGACACATCAAACACATTGTCGTAATACCTGAGTGGCACTGGGGCCTTAACTGGTAGCAAGCAACTCAGTTTCACTGAAATCAACAAGCCATGCTGGTTTACACTAGCTGTGGAACTGCCCTTCTGCCTTAGTTTGGCCCTTCTGTATTACACAGCCTTTTATAAAGGATAGTACTAATCTTTTATATGCAAGTGTTAAGTCACAGCTGTTGCTTTATTTTTTTTTCCTAGTCTGTAGGCACCTTTAAACCTCCTGGGCTAATTTTCAGTATTTATCAAAGCTGCTCTCACAGATGCGTATGTAATTAAGAGAGAGGAGCGGATCATAAAGTGACAGCAGAAGCAACATTATCTCCTTTTCCTTTCCTTATTGTCAGTGTTGTAGTGCAAGATCCTCAGGGCATAGCACACAGTTTTGCGTCTGTGACTCCATGCACAGATGTGATACTGACTGTATCTGATATTCTACCAACTAAAATGAAGTACACATAGTAACTGTAATACAACCGACACCACTCATATTAATTTTCCTCTTCTTTCTTCTGTAATTCATTAGATTATTGAATTCCCCCTACCATCCTGATGCTTCATTTTCTATGCCTTCTTTGCATGTTTAGGGTCACTACAGCTACTTACAAGACACTAAACCCAAACCATTTTACTTACAAAAGACTGAGGGAACAGCAGAAGTTTTCACAACCATCTAGATGTACCCTAGTTACTAACAGAATAGATAACATCTTCACTGTATTTATGGAGGAAAGGGAAGAAACGAGATAAGCCAGTAAAAAAATATATACTTATTAGGAGAATGAAACATCATCATCTAACCCTGGACAATTTTCACATTGTAAAGAGCATACAGCATCACCTGATGATATGTAAACTTTTCACCAGTAGAGATCTGTTACGGGAATTAATTTCCTGAATTCACTGAACTACAACACAGAATAGCTTGTGCTGAGTATATACTTAAATACAATAATCCATTCCATTATTTTGACAGTATTTAGAGTTGTAATGAGATAAAAGCATACATCTTTAACACCTTTGACCTTTGCTATTCAGATTCTGAAAAAATAGGAAAAAAAACCTTCATTTCTGAAGTTCTAAATGTTTTATGCAATGAAAAAGTTGAAATTAAACTACGTCTGCAAACAAGCTTTCCTCTCATCTTTGCATTATGGAAAAATTCTGTGAAGTTGTTTGTATTAGTAGCTATACAGTGATCACAAATTAATAGCAATAGTAGTCAAAATTACAAGTTAAACTCTACCAGCATATGTACACATGCCCACACCATACATGTATGTGAGATGTACACACATTTCCCATTCTGAATCCCACAGGCCTTGACTACAGTAATGTTGCTATGAAAAACAAATGAAACTTTTTATAATTTATTAGCTGGCTACAGAGTTTAAATATAACCCACACCAAATATTTGGGCAAGGAACTAAGGCCCCATACTGCAGTTAGGAAGGCCTTAGATCATTTAAAATCCAGTTCTGCCCCAAGGCGGATCCAAAAACTTTTATCAGCTCCAGAACTTAAATGACCCTCAGATCATATCTAGTGGATGAATCCTGGGAATATAGTATTTTAGTGAAGCTAAACAGTACCAGTACAACAGGCTCAGTCACTTCTGGAATACCACCAATAACTCCGTTTTTCTATTTTTGCCTCTAATGTCACAGCAATTATATCCACAAACGAAGTACACACACATGAAACAGCCACAACTTTCTTTTTTATGTTCTCCTGAGAAGGCATATTCTGTAATTCTGTTTTGGAGGTCAGGCTACATTTCTTTTAAATATGATTTCCTCTAGTCATTGGTCAATGATACTAGCCCTCATTCAGATATGGCATGGTTTTTGAACAGGGAGGAAGATGGTCAAACAACAGAGAACTTCTCTCATAACAGAGCAGAGAAAGGAAGAGTTTTCCATAGCTTCAGATAATAACATCTAAGTGCATTCCAGATTACTAACACAATATGTACTTTCAACACAAATTTACATCACCACTCAGGAAAGATGAAAATCTAAAAAAACAACAACAGGGAAAGCACCAAAGCAAGCAAGCAAACCTCCAAACTGGTTGCTTAAATACTTCAGAGCAGTGGCTACCTTTCCGTCCACCATCAGTACAACTTCAACAGCACATCAGATTCCAACTTGAGAGACTTTCAAACACTACTACACTGAGCAACAATAACAGAAATCCAGCTTCAGCGAGAACATTTCTAAGTTTGAATTACTACTTACGTTTTTGTAGTCTTCACTCCATTCTGATAACAGGATTTTTCTATATGCCTTCCACTTGAGCAGAACATATCAAAGTGCTTTGCAGCAAGTAGACACTGTTCAAGAGGTGAAAAAAAAAATCAAAATAAATATTTAATTATTGCAAAGGATTCCATCTTAATCAAGTTTTGCTGAAGGGAAAACATTATTGTAAATGCATCAAAACTAAAGGTATGACAATAACTGATTCTGTAAAATAACAGTTCTGCTGAATCAACGCACATTTATCAGATAACCCTATATGACAAATTCCAGTGAACTTGATTTAAATTACTACTTTGAAAATATTTAGTCAGACAACATTATTAAAGTTGCATACTTATTGGTAATACAACTTGTTAACATCTGATCAGAGTTCTCAAATCAGTATCTGCACATATGTAGCTGCACATACCTACTCAGTAGCTAACCACTCCTAACAATGTAGAACTTCAAGAGAAAAGGACGGTAGTGATGAAACAGAGCTCCTTTTTATGCACAAGGTAGACACGATAGACCAGACTAGAAGATGAAGTAAGGCAGGGAATTCACTGCTGTTTCTCCAGGACTTATGAAGACAAAAAGGAATGTCCATCCAGCAATTTTGAAAAAAAATTCATTATTTCCTGTAAGAAAAATAAATTAATAGAAAAAGCTGAAAAAAATCTAAAAAGAATTCTTAATAACGCTCCTCTCCCCCTCCCAAGTGGCCAAACCTATTCAGCAGTACAAAAGTTAACCACACACATTTTGAAATCCCACTTCTAGCAAAAGTAGAATAATTATACTATATTCTGGCACAAAGCACTTCATGAAAAATGATAAAGCAACCTTACCATCTATAGACAACATCTCTGCTTCTCGGTGTTAAGAAAAATACTTTGCTAATAGCATTCATAGTTTGTGATTGGCTTGTCTGTGACAGCTGACAATCATCACCAAATGAATGCAGATGTCCTCATTAGCTCCCTCATCTATTTTGGCAATGAAATGGATGCTGATTGTTAGGACATGGGAGAGATAGCAACAGCTTCCAGCTGTCATTACTCCAATCAGAAAGGACTTACAGGAGACTTTAAGGACAGCAGGAGTTCAGGGAATAATGTGGTTCCATAGGAGAGGATAAGGTATTCGTAGAGGCATGGTTTGCCCTAGTACTTCCATTTCTATTAATGTACTGGGTGCAAAGTTAATTTTGGCAGAGGAAAAGTGAAAATGCTCATACAGAGGTATGAGAGTCTGTGCGCCTTGAGCAGAGTGATCAGGTGGTAAGGCATCTGAAGAAGTAACCTAAGAGTTTTCCTGGAGCTCAAAGGTGCTATAGGAAGCAATGAGAGAAGGGAAGTAGAGCACAGACTTAAGGAACTAAAGATCTATGGCAACAGGCCAAAAAAAGTACACTTGGATTATGCATCTACTTGACAAATGAAAATACCTAAAAACATTGTTTGGATATTGTGTAATAGTTGTCATCACTGGATGTCCACAAGATAGTAGTAGGGATGATCAGGTTAGCATCAGGAATAACAGTGAGACCATTGTAATCTACAGACATCTGTGAGGCAGCGTTGGGTTTTAGACCAAATTAATACAATAGGTGTAAGGGGACAGGAAAGGAAGCTTTGGAGCATACAAGTTCTTGTTTGATGGTGCATAAAAAACAGTAGCAGGGTAAAACTTGGCTTCTTGATTTATCTTTATTTTTTGTTGTGATGCAGAAAACATTGGAGAAATATATTTTCATTGCACAACATAAACCAGCTGTCCCAAGCTAGGTCATAACTGATCAAAGGTCAGCCAGAGCTTTTCTATCCACTTAGCAATTAGGAAATTAACTTGATTTTTAATTGTTTATTTTGTAGTACAAGGCTACCCAGATCAAAAACAGTGAATTTAGATGCTTTATAAGAATTAGTGCCCTGGGATGTGAGGGGAAATCACCAGTACTTAAAACTGGTAATTGAATTTATTAATTATAGTGAAAATAATATATCCATTCTCCAAGCAAGTCATCATAATGCTTAATAACCGATTGTAATTTCCCATAATAAATATTAATTTACAAAGTAGCTTAGCTTTAAGTTTATTCACTTTTCTACAAAATATTTGTATTTGCGTTATGTCAACAATTTAATATGCTAAAGCCATTTATAAATATTTATATTAGTTTCAACACTTCTTAATAAAAAGCAGTTGTTTCACATAAATACCAAAGTGATCTTCAGAGCACATCTGTGTCCACAGCAAGCACTCGGGCCTGGCTCGTGAGTCCTTTTACCATCTGTGAGCCTGCCTGCTGACAGCACACCCGCCAGATTAATATCCCAAAGAGCAGACTGAGCAGGCTAGCAGGACCTTGCCCCCACCTGGGATTTACTGGCATTCAGCCTGTCTCTCTTCAGAGTGCAACATGTCTACAAGGAAGAGATTCAGTCACTCCTCGGAGAATAGAGCCTCTCCCTACCCTCAAAATACCAAGTTAAGCAGCTCTGAATAACTTCTCCCACCCCCATACAGTTTCCTACCTCTCTTGAAGTCTTTGTCCGTATATTGTTTCTACTGCATCATCTTCTACGCATTCCTCTTCCCACACAAACTCTGCTAGGACTGCAAATACTTAAGTCAGCTTTTTCTACTCAGCTGTTTGATTCATCTGGGAAGGTTTGAAGCCTGCATTAACCTCCATCATGCCACGCAAGAAGTATAATTCCCCATCGTGCTTTGGAGAGTCTTGGCAAGAGCAGAGGCAATAACTGTGGCACTGCCCTCAACAAAGCAGGGGAATGCCATGGCAAGTGGCTCCTGCAGGGTGAGGTGACAATGGGCCCAAGGCTAACAACAGGACCAGATGTTTCCTGCTTCACTTACCATGTTGTAAGGAACATTGCCCCATACAAGAAACGTGAACTTGCAACCCCTGACTATCGGGTTGGTGTGCTAATGTGTTTACCACCATTCTGCCTAGTGCTTGGGACTGAACCAAAACTGAACTTGGCATTGTAGCCATGTGGAATCACACCTTTTGCAGCAATAGCATGGGTGGTGGTGAGGCATGAGGTAAAAAGACCATATCAATATTTTCTCCTTATAAACCTGCTGCACTTGCACCCCAACTACTGTTCCTATGGTCCCCTCAGAAGGCCCAGACCACACCTGTGCTGCTCAGTGGATTGGATGCCCTTGGTTTCACAACCATTATGACCAGCTGACAGTGCCTAGCTGGTACTTTCACCTGATTCATCTCCCAGCTGCTAATCCTCCTAATTTACATCATCAGCACCAAAGCCTTAAAGCAAACAGAACAGAAGGAGAGGGATTCACACTGTCCTTGTAAGGTTTATGAATGCTGGCATATTCTTTTCATTCCTCTGAACGTGAAAACCTAGTGTAGCCTAGTATACCCAGTACCTGCCTTCTCAGGCACTTCCATGGCTTTTGCTCGTAGTAGTGTCCATTGACAGCCTTATACAGAAACTTCTAGAACCACTTTTACTCATTTGTTAGTGTTTGGCCTTAGGCAGTCAAGAACCACCCTATAGGCAGCCTTGCTCTGATCTCTTTGACTTGTCTCCAGATAGAGCCTGGATCTCAGAACTCAGGTCTCACTGGGACAGAACAGCACGAGACACTCTTCCTCCAAAAAAGAAAAATGAAAAACTAAAGCAGAGCACCAAAGGCCTCCCTTGTATCCTTGAATGATCTCTTCTGGCCTAGTGTGTGCTTCAAACTTTGAGGATCTTGAATTGTAGGACTAGGCCCTAGGGAAGTTACACTCAGAAATACCATCAGAGGTCTTTCTCAGTCATACGTCTGTGAGCTCCAGGCTCCGTGAACTCAGCAGATTCCGTGCAGAAAAGCATCAGCCCTCAAGGCTTAGCAGTACCCATGGCTTTCTCGTAGTCCTTAAAACCACCACCTCATAAAGCAGGAGGGAGGGGTGTGGGCTCCGATATACTCACAATAAAGACCTTTCCAAGTGGAAAGTCTCATTCTGGATTCCCTTGTGGTGCTGAGAAGTATCCTTCCTCTCAGGCAGGCTGTAGTATCCCTGGTGTAACAGCAGCATTCCTTCATACGTGAGGAAGCCCTCGAGCAGTCTTGCTGTGTGTGTTATAGTAGTCCAGGCACTGGTCCCTTGCCTTGTGGGATGGCATGGAGACACACGGACTTGACAAGGGCTGGAACTCTTCATCTCAAGTGTGACAAGAGCTGGACCTTATCCTAGTGCTTCTCCCACTGTTTTCAAAAGGCAGGTCTTGACACCCTCATCCAGACAGCGTGAGCAGTTGCACTGCCTCCCAAGGTGCTTCTTGAGGTTCTGCAATGCAGGTGTCACAAAAGGGAGGAAGCTGTTTCCAAGCAGCTCAGACCAGGGGCAAATTTTTGGAGATGTAAATGTCATTCTGCTCACACCTTTGCTGCAAATGTGAATCTCTGCAGTATGAGGCTAAGATCTGGATTTGGCTGACTGATCTAGTAGACACAGAGCTCCTGTGGTCTGTGTTGAGAGAGAAACACATAAGGAGTAGAGGGATTAGATTGTATTGTAGGTTCAGAGCCAGGCTTGGTGGAGTGTTAATCTCCAACAGCATCATTGCCAAAGTCCCTTCTTAATCTGGCAGTGCAAGAGAGACAGCCTCTGTCTTACGACCTGGGGCTAACCTATTTGATGTCACACTACAAGTAGAGCAGGTGCCGGGTTTGCAATGTATATTTGATGTCTAGTGTTGAAAAGTGAATTGATTGAAATGCTGTCAGGCTGCATTTTGAATGATTGCACTACTAATGTCACCTACAGGCATCTTGATGGACATTCTGTCTTACACAGAATACAGTAGGCTGGAAATCATCATTTGCAAATCATCACCTTTGAAAGTACAACTACCAATTCAACTGAAAAACAGAATTGGAAACATGTTGAAGAAACATTAACCTGAGGAAGTGAGCAAATCAGAAACACCAAATATTTAGGCTCGTGGATTTCTCATTATGGGAATTTTCAGCCTACTGTATTTCTTTTGGGGTGTTTCATTTCAAAAACTGTATTTTGCTTGATAATATACTTCTACTACAGGAATTCTAATCAGGTTGTCTTCTAACTTTTTCCTGGCATTCACTAATATGACGTGCCTGGATTGTGTTCATCTATTAAAGCAGTTTTGCAAAATCTGTCAAAGTGTATGAATATGAAAAAATTAGTAAAATTAGCAGTAAAAAAACAGCATATTTTTGAAAGGATATGGGGACTTAGCTAAGTAATTGTCATTGAGATTAACAGGAAGTTGGTGTTTAAATCCATTAGTTGATCACATGAGTCACAGTTCTGACCTATTTTTCCTTGCCCTTGACACCAAGCTGGCTTACTCTCTTATTAACGTTCATGCCACAGGACAGATGCAAATAAGGTTTCCCTATTTCCAGTGGCTATTATTTTTGTTAAAAGTAGAGTTCTGTGATTAATTTTACATCAATCCAGAGATTAAATTTAGCAACATAGTAGAACCACAGGCAATCTTTGAGGTGTTCTCAAACCCAACACCCCAGAAAGAGAAAGAGGCAGGACTAAGGAAATGCCAATATTCCACAGTCATCTGCTATTGTCAGCTTATATTAGCTAGTTACCAGTAATACCGAGGCCTTTCTTCAAGTCCCCATCTGTCAAATTTTAGGGGATTTTAGATTTTTTTACCATGAATATATGCTTCTGAAAACTAGTAACAATAACAACGGAATCTGAGACACAGGCTGTATGTCCGCTGTTTCACTTAGAAGTACTGTTTTCTCATATATCAGGGTATTTATATATATTTCCCCAAAGTAATTAGACTTTCCTTGAGGATTTCAGAACACAGCATCCCATATTGAAGGAAATTTCAAATTCTGTAAAAAATTTGGCAGTGCACCAGGGAAACACTACCCTTTCCAGTAACAAATAGGGACAGGGAGGCCATTTTGATTTGCGCAAATTCACAGAGGAAGTGAAATGAGTTCTGCACCTAAATAAATAATAAAAAAAAAAAGATTCCATATTGAAGCAGCACCTGCTTACACAGGTGCAAAAAAACAAACAGAATCATCAAGGGACTTATCCTGAGTCACTTACCAGCCCATGCTCGCAGGTCTAAGAGGAAGTTATCAACTTAGCTGCAAAAGACCTGAGCAGAATTGTAGCACATGTGGCAGCACTGACTACAGACAGTGAGATGTTCAAAAGCAGATCCTGTTTTCCTTGAGCAGGGAACATGCAAGGGGGCTGTGGAGGGGGCAGATCTTGACAAAAGGAAGGCTGGCTGGAAGCATTTCAGCTGCACAGCATGCTCAGTGACACTGAATCCTGACAAAAGGGCCCCTGACAGGGTGCAGAAAGAGTGAGGCTTCTCCAGAGGAAGAAGAAGCCAGGAAATGAGAGTAACCCATGTGCAGCTCTACATTGACTGAATGGACCTGGACCGGTTGTTGCGAGGGTTCCATTGACAAGTCTCAGACAAGGGGATATGTAGTCAAGCGTAGGATCCACCCAAGAACCCTAAGCAGTAGATAGGGCAGAAGATGGGACTGTGACACAGGCCCAAGGTCCATTCAGGACACAGCGTGGAAGGAGACGTTATCTTGAAGGAGAGTTATGTAATCCACATGAAAAAAACAGTCAGCAAGCCAGGAGAGTAAGCAGATGGCATGGGAACACAAGTAACTTGGTTTAGAGACCACTGGGCTCCTGAGACTGAAATAGGACTCCTGGACCTGTCAACAAGGTGATGATCCCAAGTGAGCCTCTTCAGGGCCATTAAGGCCAGTCAGGGTCCTGACACAACCTAACCCATACCTTGGAAGAAAATGAGAGTGTGAAGCCCAATTTATGCAAGAGATGGAGGTGACTGCTGAAGACCTGGGTTTTACCTTTGAATTAAATATATACACCCACTCTTACACTGGTTAGCTTCCTGACAAAAAGAGATCAGATATTCTTCAGTTCTGACATCCCTTCCCACACAGGCACATTTGGGGCAAAAATAGTTTTGTTCAGCAGGTGTGGGGTAGTTTCTTCTCTTATTGTCTAGTGGTTATACTGAAAAAAAAGCAGTCGAAGGAAGTAAGGTTTAAATATGTAAATAGATATACAAAATGAACAACAACAAAAAATCCAAGTTGTATACTTTTTTGTTGTTTTCATTAAATTAAGGTTTAAAATGTTAGCTTTTATTAAAAAATGGGTAAAAGCTTTTCATGAGTAAATGGTAGGCTCGTTAGCTTTTGTGTCAGTTTCAATGTAAACAAAATTAATGGCTCCTAAAGGAATCTTTCAATATTGAGAAATTAGCTGGCTGCCTGATTACTGAGAAGTTGTATGCACATTCTTTTCTTTCACTGATCTGTTCTTTCAACATCAGGAACGGTAACACTCTGGGAACTGTTTACCTAAGATCAGTGTGGTTCAAGTGTTACTTAGGATCTCAGTTAGGATTTCTTGGTTTTTAAATGTTTAGTCCTTGGGGGGAAGTGAAAATGACAGCAGGAAGAACCTGGAGGTACTAAGCACTGCTGAAGCTGGCACTTGATGACAGGAGGGGAATGAACACACCAGGCACTACATTTTATGATACAGCAAACAGGGAAGTTTGTATTAGATTGTATCAACTCTTGCTGCGCCTTGAGCACATCTAAGAGGAAAGAAAGAAACTGATGAAAGTTACAAGGTACAGAAGTGAGAAAAGCATATGGAGGACGGGAAGTTGGGTAAAATATGTGTAAAAACATTTCGAAAAAAGAAACTTGTCACCCCTCTCATGAAAACTACTGTAAGAGATGGCTCGGTAGTTCAGATAAGTGTGTGCTCCTTCCTTCCTCCCTCACTCCCAGCCCCACCAGGAGCAGCCACTTTGCCCAGGCAGGGATGGCTTCGGTGTCCACAGAACAGAGCCCTAGGTCAAGGCAGGCAACCAAGAAGGATAGGATGCATGAAGCAAGTTTGCAAGAGCCTTGTACAGATGGCCTAGGAATTTAAAGGGAATCCATCACACAGATAAGACAGTCTTCCCATAAGAAATGCTGGGAAGCACAGATTCTGGTTTTCAGACAGTAAACATCAGGCTGATTCAGAACCTGGACATACTGATTTGAAACGTGAGTATAAATACCCCAGTTATGAGCACATGTGGCATTTGGATGTGTGTAAACTGATAAACATGCTGAGTCTGCTGTAGGCCACCATCTTCCAAACCTCATTAGAGGTTCCATGTGGTCAATGTCCTGCCCTCCTGGGTACTGTTACTGAGTGCAGACAGCAGGCTTTAATTTCCCTGTCACATCACTTGCCACTGGTCAAAGTTACAGCAGAGTAGTTGTTCCATCACAGAACAGAAGGGCTGTAATATGCTCTTCCAGGAAGACAAGGGTTGAGGATAGCTACAGCAGTCATCCATCCATTCATGCGTTTGGAAACAAGTTGGATTAGTAAAGATTCAACAACAAAAGGCAGTTTGCTCTCCCTTTCAGATGTTTGACCCTCTTCCCCACTAGGTCAAAGTCCTCTCTCAATGCTGCAAATCATCCTCAGGAAATCCTACCAGAGAAAAAGCAACATCTGCCTTTCCCATGTTACTTTCACGATAAAAGCGTTAAGTTCTGACACTCTGAGCAAACCATGAATTCCATAGGCCAAACTGTAAACACTGCAGGAATTCAAGGTCCTTGACATTTTCACGGAAAGCAAAACCATGAGCTGAGGAAAACAAGCTAAAGGCTAAGTCAAGATATGTCTACCAGCTCCTAAGAAGGATCAGTTCAAATAAGGAACAGCAGTCACAATTTCCTGTTTGACTGTCATTTTCTTCCAGTGAAGAAATAGTCTGCTACTGGCCCTTGTCAGAAACAAATTATTTTCCCTTCACTGCTAGCTCAGCTCTGCATGCCCTGTGTAGAGGAGAAGCAACACTGCATGAAGCCAGTTTTCCCCAGAGGATATGAACTACACAGACTGGTAATCTGCACAGATAATATAAAGGGGTAACTTACTGCTCTACACTGCTCTGAGTAAATAAAGAGGGAGGTTTGTCCTAAATGAACTGAAAAAAACATTGCCATGCAACTTTTTTTTTTTTTTTTTTTTTGCATAGTAACTCTCATTGATGAAAAATTTAAATCCCTTGGGAGCAGCTTTAAGGATTATTAAAACAGAGTCTAAATCCAACCATAACAGAAATGTGGTGAAAGAGCCTTCGTATTCTGCATCAGATCCAATCACAAAATGAACAAAAAATACTTTTTGTAATTAACATTAATTATAAAGAAAAATGTTTTGAGCCATCTTAATTGGAACCTTCCAATTTGTTTGCTTTCAGCATTTGCAATATACATAGGAAGAAAAACATAGGCATTCTGCTCATAACATCCTTAGCTTATCCCTCTAAAACACTTCATGTGTATGAAAATAAGGAAAAATTGTCAACAATGGGGATCCAAAATGCAAGGTACTCACGCTGGAGGGCAATTTGGAGTTAATTCTATGATGCAGTCCCAAAGTCCTTATTCAGCAGCAACATCAATTGTAGTTTTTCTGAGGAGGGTGTGCCTCAGGGAGTTCAGGATTAAAACCTGAAGAAATAGTTTTACTAAATTGAGAACACAGTCATTAAAGCAATGATGTAAAGCTTTAAATTCATTCCATTATCAAAGAGATATTTCTCTTCAAATGTAAATATTCTAGTTACTTAATTCAGAGGTGCATTTTGGTGCTTTACTTTTCTTCATTGGGATTTCTTCAGCCTAACTGGCTCTCTTTAGTAAGTCCAGATTGGACAACTCTTCCCTGCTTACTCGAGTTTCTGGACTTACTTTTTCCTAGGCAGAGAGTAACTTGATCCATGCATCCTGTTGACTCTTTCAATGTCTAAAATTTGGTCTGTGCACATACATTTCCTCTACCTGTCGGTGTACTCCCTGACAGAACAGGCTGCAAGCATTCACTCACATGCTGGATGCAACAACCACCCAGCTGTCGCTTTTTTGAAGGTGAAACTGGAGATTTTTACCTCTTACTTTATGTTCAGGGAAGAAATCCCAGACCGCTCTCACATTCAGCACACATGACAAGTATTACTTTGTTCAGCTAAATGCTTAAAATGATAACAGGGTTTCTGAGCACAAGTGGCGGCATCCATCCTAATGTATGATTATCCACACCCATGACTCTGGCAAGCCCAGACTTGGTAGAAATGCCGTGACAGTCACAGGACTGCACAGTTGGAAAGGTTAATGAGAATCCCCCAGCCTCTCACTCCTCTGTTCCTTCATTCTTATGTTCCCGTGAGGATCTCCTGGGACACCCCTGTGAGAATAACATTTGTCAGAAAGCGGAAAGTAACCCAATGGGAAACATCAGTGAACCTATGTTTACTTTATTTAGAAATGACACCCCATCCCTGTCCCCTGGGGCAAAACTTCTTTTCTAGACATGACCTCAGAGATGTGCTACACGCACTCTGCACAATTTATCACCATGCTGCCTATAATTAGGTTTGTTAACATACAGCCTAGTGCAGTCTTGTTGACTGGGAACTTAATCAAGTTACTATTGAGTTCTTGTATGCATTGCTTCGGGTGACTGTTTTACTTGTAGAATTATAGCTGCGACCAACGTGAGGAAATTAGCTCTGGACACAAGTTTTTTACTTTTTTCCCCCTACATGTGAAAATATTTAGCAAACAGTGACAATGATGGAAAACAGTAGGAAACAAAATGTTCTACATTAGTATAAAACATGAAAAATGCAGCAAGGACCCTCAGTGGTACAACATGTGTTATGCTGGCTGGCAGTCCATTAGGCTTGATAGACATTTCACTTACCTAAGTCAAATATAACAGTCTAGTATTCATTAATATAAGAAGGGGGTTGTGGAATCAAGCCTACCATCTGGTTAGAACGACAGAATAATCTACAACTCATGATTAGGTCTAAGGAGTGGAATTTCACTTTAATCTTTTTCATTGCTCGAAATTTCCATCTGCGCAGTACGGCACATCATTTTTCTTCAAGACAAATGTGCTGTTTTTCATGTTCCAAAATTAGATCAGAAGAAAACGATTAATCATGTCATGGCCTGGGAAAGGAAACAAAGCCCTGATATTTCTCTCTCTCCCCCTCTCTCTCACTAGCTCTGGCTGTTTGCAAGGTCTTTTCTTTCCCTGCCTTGATTTTCATCACAACTTTCAGAGATTCACATTGTGTTAGGCTAGAAATGTTCAGGAAACGGGAATCTGAAATAAAGACATGGCTTTGATTTGCATAGCCATTTATATTTTTCCCTTGCATCTCCCTCCCCCCAGTTTGCCACTTCATCTTTTCCTCATCTCTCCCTCCCTCTTCTCTCTCCACCCCCTACCCTGTGCCCCCTGGCACAGGACGACAGATGGTGACCTGTTTGCATGTGACACCGTAACTGAATCTAAACTCAAGGAAACAAGTCACCGGGCTGCAAATTAGTGAGACCACACAACTGTCAGGTGGCAGTCCCCTTTGACAGTTGTAGGCCATTATAGGAACATTGATGTTTTCGCAGTGTGACAAAAAGGAATCCTTTTTGCAGCAGACCTGTCTGTCAGCTGGCTCTCAAGTCATAACAAATCCCTGGCACTCAGCTGAGGCTGAACATTCGCAGCGTCAGGAGGATGATAAATGACCTGCAGGGCTTTGAAGTGCCTTGGCAGTTCAGATGGGTCCGCAGTGCTGACAGAGAAATATACACAACAGCGTAACCAATAATGAGAACATTAAACATTCCTGCTTTGTGACAGGCTGACAGAAAAACCAAGCCTTACATCAATCATCTTTGGAGATATAACCTTGACAATTAGCCCCCTCTCTGATACTCAGAGTAACCTTTTTTTTTTTCCCCCACTCCTCCCACCCCTCTCTTCTTCTTTTTTTTTTTTTTCCTTCTTTTGCCTGGCTTATCTTCCATGATCTTTCTTTCTGGTATGGCAGAAAGTGGAAAAAAAAAGCGTATGAGAGGGAAAAATACAGAATTAAAACAAAAACAAAAACAACAACAAAAAAAAACCAACAACAAAAATCAACCTCCTACATCAAAAAAAGATCTTTTCCTTTTCCTCCATGCAAAAATAAAATATGCCAGGACAAAGTTTATTTTATGGACTTCCACCTATTTCCCTTTAGGAGAAAGGAATATATTTTTTGCCCTATCTACAAAAGCATCTGTCACTACAAATACTCCTAGTAGAATTTTGTTTACATTTTATGCTTATTTTGTTCCTTAGGTTTTTCCTTCCCCAACTTATATTCATATCAGTGCATTCTGTTGTCAAGGATCTTTTCCACTTGTAAGAGTGAGATGATTAAGCATGAGACCATCCCCTTATTATGGTATTCTAGGATCATTCAATAAAACAGATAGAATCTCTCTTCTTTCCATAACCTTGTGCTTTGTTCTTTTAGTATGTTCCCGTGCCTTGGTTTGCCATTTCTTAAATCCTTTTATGGAGCAAAAATAATCTTCAAAGGACAAATGAAAGGTGCAGCTAATCCTCCTGAAAACTAAACGCTGAACACCCCTCTGGAATCATTCTCACAGCAGTGTGGGGATGCATTCAGATCTTGAGGATGCTCTCTCCACTCATGGGCAGTTCCCCTTACTTGCAACTCAGCATGGAACTGGGAGGAATGTATCCCACTACACATGACTCCTTGCCACAGCTTTCCTGATGGCCGAAGGCTTTATGGAGTTGGGTCAATAGACATGGTCTGTTTTCTGAAAGAGGTGAATTAGGCTCCTGGGCACTTTTTGTTCTCCTTCCCTCTGGGCTCGAGTCTGCTAAGTCACTACGTGGAGATCCACACAGAGGCTTCAAAGGAGTCTGAGCATCCTCGTGAAGTAGCCTCAATCATAAGTGAGGTGTTTACTGCAGTGGTTTAATCTGGAGGAATGCTAATAATCTGCAAAAGCCTTCTGTCATTGAAATTAGTAGCAAATTGTCTGAGGTGTGCTGTGTTCAGGTCTTTGTCTCCTTATTCCCTAAGGTAGGTCTGCTTTCCTTATGCAATGACAAATACACACTCTTGTTCTCAAGCACAGCACAGCTCAAATGCTTTGATGTGAAGTTAGGCAGCAAAACAGAGTTACACGCAACCAAGCACTTGTAAATTAAAAAAAGCTGGGTTTCTAACCCTGAGGTAAAGCCTTTCCCCAAGGCTGATTTTCCTAGACATACTTTAAGGTCCCTCTGCATTGTTGCTACAGGGAAAAGACAATTAAAATTTGACAAAACCTAGGCCTTCAATGCAGTGATAGGAGAGCCAGCTACAGACCCAGATGACAGCGCTGGAATAATACATTCCAGAATCTGTCAGCTGACTCCTGCTGCTGTCAAACTATGTCCTGTGCACGTGGCCACAGCTGCTGAAATCACTGTTAGGTCAGTGTGAAGGAGAAAAGAAAGGTATTAGAAAGATGATCAACAGCAAGTGGAAAACAGTGTTCAGCAATTGCATGGCCTCATTTGCACTCTGATTATGTTATTCTGATGAAGAGTTAAACAATACAGTGCCAGTTTCATAAAAATAGCAACAGATCAGCCTCTGCAGGACTGTGAGGAGCCATTTCACTTTCAAACAAGTACTTTTTAAGAGACCGGTTTGGCAGATTCATAAAGGAAAACTCTTTGTCTCTGTTATACTTGCCTAGTGGCTACTGACTAATTTTCTTACGGCACACCAATCATGTCATGTGTTACCACACTGTGTAGCCTACCTGGAGGGACTGGAGACAGACATCGTGACTGCTAAATCCTGCCGAGGTTCTGGAAAGCCCAAACATGGTCCTGCTTGCTTGGTGTAAGCCGAGGATCCAGCAGATCCTGGCAGAGGAGGGCTGCATTCATCAGCAGGAGTCTTCTCTGTCTTTCCTCCAGGCCTAAGACCTGTTTCTTGCAACAGAGAGATATCAGTCAATCTCTGGCTTCTTTGCTGAGAGAATCCTAATTCTCACCAAGGATGTCCCAGAATTGCATTCCCTAACTCATTAAAAATATTGCTTTGCTTATTATAAATGTATCTTGCAGCCAGAGATCTTTTCTCAGCACGATGGCCAGTACAAAGACAAGGGCACTTCCAGCTGTCCCTCCCACAGACAGGAGCACAAACTGGGGAGTCAGAGTCCATGTGACACTCACGGAGCTACAGTCTTGTCACAGTTAGGCTCTCGTGAAAGTAGGTATGATTTCAACCATGATCACTGAAGTCTTGGAAAGTATATCTATCTTTCCACTTACCCACCTCGCTCCAGAATGATGCTTTATGCTCCTACATCATCACCAGTAACTGTGTTTGGTTACTGGGTGCTGGATCTATGAAGCACTTTGGGAAGACATGCCTGCAGAGTAAAGGAAGGCTTTCCTCCATGCAGCTTTCTCCCTCATTTCTGCAGAAGAGGACAGACTGCTTTCAATACCTCTTTAATGACAAGAGGGATGAAAATGTCCTCCTTTGCCTGCTTGTCCAAGCAAGAAGTCCTTGTTTTTGGCAGCTGCTATTAGAGTTTATGTTGTGGAATACTATGGCTTTAGGAGTTGATGGATGCATTCAGATCCCACCCTAACAAGACTGCCAGAGGACAGAGAAGATGGCTTATGCCATACTTAGAAAAAGACTGCAGTAGAAGGCAACCATCCTCTTGTTATATTCTTATGATCATGTGGAACGACTGAGCAAACACTGGCATACTCAGAGGTCTGAGCAGCCCCAAAAGCAGAATGAGGCATAAGCCAGTCAGTTATCACAAAGGCTGTGGAAAAGAAGAGCCCGGAGAAGGAATCTGGCTCCTCTGCTAGATCAGGAAGCCATTACTTGTATTGTCTGTTGGTAAAATCTTTAAGAGCCAATTTATGCTGGATTTATACAATACTAATCAGATCTCCTGGACGCCATAATTCTCACTCTGACATTTTATTTGGTGTATAGCCTCAAGTTAATCATCACTCCCTGCCTCAGTTTCCTCACAGACAGGAATGGATGCATTCAAATTATGCTCACCTGAGAGGTGTGCTGTAAAATTTAATTAAGCCCTGAAAAGCACTTTGCAATTGCAAGATGAAAAAGTGCCATTAAAGGCTTGTAGTATTATATTTCACTAAGACTCTAAGAAATATTTTGGATGGAGTTAAAGAGAGAAAATAAAAGGGGAATAAATCATAAACATTGCAATATAAATGCTGCCCACCCCTTCTTATCTGTAACTCACAAGGCATATAGATTACATCTAAATAATCCTTTGTATGAAAAACCGTCCATACATTTGCACACAAGATGTAAGGACAATGCTAGTTTTATATGAAAGAGAGTATACATGTTTCCTTGCATACCCTCAGTGAAGTTAAAAGGGTTAATAAAATATAAGTAGAGATCAAAAGAAATCTGAGGTGACATTTTGGCCTTGAGGCCTTCTCTTGGCTGTGGGAAAGCAGAACACGGCTGCTTGGTAACCTACAAGCTGAAGTACAATTAGCTGTGTTTTCAGACTGCGTGTATTTTTGTAGGTTAAATCTATGAGATATGAGCATATGCAATGAAAGCACTGTGAATTTAGCTTTTCCAGTGGAGAATTACTAACACTGTTAAACATGAATTCGACCTGAGAAAACTGAAAGTTACATAATTAGAAGATTATACACACCCAGATCAGAACAAGATAAAATATTAAAATCATCATCATAAAATGCACACAAAAGGGTGCAGCTGCAGTGTCATGCACACATCCTGAGGACAACTGGAGGCTCTTGGCCTTTCATCTTTTGATGGAGACCTCCCCAAGACCTATGCATTACAGTACGAAGAACCACACACTCTGTCAAACCCTGTTATTTACATAACACATGGCAGAGAGTGGTTATGGAATAAATCAATACTTTGTGATATTTGTTACAAGCCACATGGCACAGCTGAGCATTTCTAAGGCCTTACCCAAAGTCTGGCTTAAAGGGAGCTTGTTACAGCTATATTAAAATTGCCTAATAAGTGAAGTTCCCAGACAACTGCATTAAGACATTTATTTTTTTTTCACTGGACTGCAGCCTAGAGAGGGCAGGGCATTCATTTACAGATGGGGTCCAGTTCTGTCCTTCTCCAATGCACACTCTTTCCATGTGAACTGTAAGCTCACCTCCTCTCCCTTCTGTCCCCCTCTCCAGTAAACCTGATTCTCAAGCACAGCTTCATGTTCGCTCACTGCGCTGCACCTGGTTCATAATTAGGCCCAATAAAGTTCCTAAAATATGAAGTGATAATAATTGAAAAATATGATCTTGGGGATATAGCTTTTGCATTATTGAAAAAAACTATCTAAAATGCACTGAACAAAAATTGCTCTCTGAATGCAAGATACAGCTTGTGTAAAAACGAAGAAACAAAACAAAACAAAAACCAACAACCCAACCCAACAAACAGTAAGAAAAGTGTATCATTCTGTTCTTTCATGCATAATGAAGATGCAGGCAACCAAGGCATAAGGAAGAGCAATAAAATCATACAGATGTGTCAGCCCAGTAAAGAATCTCCACCAAAGTCAAGGAGAGAATAAAAGAACCTGCATGAACCCTGAGCTTGCAAGAAGAAGTAACAGGTGGCATAAGGAACTTCCAGAAAAAAAAAATCTTTTCTTACTAAACTGTGAAGATAAATTTATAAAAATGGAATTTATGTACAATATTTACATGTTAGTAAATCATTTAATGAGAAGTCAACTGAAATATTTAACTATGTTCATTTAGATGCTACTGCAAAACTGGGTCTAAAAACTTTAAAAATTCAGACTTTTCTTTATTCTGTTTCTCAGAGTTCATACATTAGTCATCTGCTGCCTCAGCTGTATCAACGTATCTTTTTTTTTTGTCTCACATCTTCCTTACTCCCTTTGTTTCAATGGCCATTTCAAATATTTTTCTCTTTCCATGCTCTTCCTTCTCAGCTCCTTGATTTCCAATTATTGTAAATCAAGTTCAAAACACCATTTTACAGCACTGCAAAACACTGCCCTTGGACCTCTTTCTTTATTACTTCTTTCACTAGTCCCACTCCCTAAAAGAAATATCAGGCTTGTTTGAACTGAGTCTTGTTTTCCTACTGTAGTCTTTATTTTTCACGTATGTCATAAAGTATGTTTATGACAGCTTTGAATTCACGTTTGCTAGAGGCTTCCCACAAAAACTCAGATGTTCAGTTGCACAACCATGGCTCCACTGAAAAGCTTTTCAAAGCAAAGAAAGCATCAATTGCTGTCACCAATTTCTCTCAACTGGTCTTACACACATCCATAGTGTCACAGACACTAAATACACAACACTTCCCCGACAGCCCCACAGTAAATGCTTTTGAGGGTACCTTTCCTTGGGAAATTTGTAGGAACTGTGTTAAACTCAGGTTTTTCTGTATTTCAGTAATATTTCAAAGCCACTGATAAGGTAATATGAAGAGCTGAGACAATAATTAAATTTGCAGACTATGTGAAATTAGGACGTGCTGCAAACATAACCGAAGACAGAGAAATAATACAGAGGACCTAGGAAAGCTTAGAAATAAGAGCAGGAAATAACAAAATGAAATTCATCCGGGAAACATGTAAAGGTACAGTACATCTGGGGGAAATATTTCAAAATTAAATACCAAAAGTAATCCGATCTAGTGGTTCAAGGTGCAAACTGATTGCCACAGCTGAAATAATCCTCTCAACTCTCCTGCTCAGCAACATGTAACTGGCAAGGTAGGGCTACAGAGGGTTTTGAAAGATCGGGCACAAGTTATTTTTGGAGGCAGGATGCTGAACAGGAGGCCTGTCTCTTATAGAAATTCCTCTGCGACATCTATATTCAAGGAATAGCCAGGTCCATTCAGAGCACATTCACATTCTTGGGCAAGCAAAATATTTGCTTACTTCCCCTTTCACATCCAGCAGTTATGTTCATCTGCCTGCTCTTAGGCTTACTGACAATTCAGTACAGATGAGCTGTGCAGTGACATGGTGGCAGTGGAACTAGCAGGCTAGAACAAGTCAACATGCGCAGGAGAGGGGGTGCCAGGCTGGTTAGAGGGTGAATTATCAGGGCTCTTAGCATTCCCAACCTCAGAGAAACTGCCTGAGCTACTCTTCACTCTCAGAGGCCACAGGGACTGCTATACCAGAAAAGGAGTAATGTTGTCAGAAACACAGAAGCAGATACTCAGTTGATGTCAGTCAGGGTTTTTCTGCTGACTTCAAAGAGAATAACAAATGTAATGTGAGTTTGTAGAAAAATAGGATATTGAAATGCTTCAGTGCAGCTTTTTTTTATCCTCAGGCTCATCACAATCAGGAACTAGAGAAGAGATGAAGCACTGATAAAGCCACAGCAAATATATCACAAAGCTTTGGCCACTGAATGCCATCAACTCATAGAGAAGCTGGAAAGAGTTGAACGGAAATCAATAGCAACGAAGGATTTCAGAAAGATGACTTCTAAAAAGTCACTCTTTTCCTTTGTTGCACATAAAACAAAAGACAAGAAACAGCATTACAATAAATAAATTAATAACATTCCTAATACAAAATCACTCTCTTCTACTGCTTCACAAGAAAGCTTCCACCGAAGAATTAGCTTCTAACTACAGATTTAAATAAACAACACATATATCCTTACACATTCCCTGCCCTTTTCTTCCCAGATAAACAATCTGAACAGAAATGAAATTAGACAGAGATGAGTCATTGGTTTCACCACTCATTCAGATCTGTTCATTGTCCAACTTCCACCTCCCCACTGTGCTCAGTCGATTCAATTTATTGTGGAATTCCAGAGGTGCGAACGGCTGGACAATCGCTTAAGGAGTCTTTGCAGTTGGATTACCTCTTGTCACTGAGGCATGGCTGCACACAGGCCAAGAGCAGGATTCAATAGCAATTACACTGGGATTGAATATCTCTCCAAAAAGATTTGCTGTGCCTTAAACAACAAACCATATACTTTTTCACAAGAATTTTTGAGTCAAGTTCACAGTTTGTGTCAAGCTAAGTTGACAGCCTGTTATTCCATCTGATCAGACTGAAGCAAGTAGTCTCCTGGGGTGCAGCTATTCTTAAAAAGTTGTTCCAGGTCTGTAAAGCTACTGCTCCCTCAGTCATACCTATTCATGCTTCAAGCTACGTATGTAGGCAGTGTATCGCACAACAGCAGACAGAATTTTAACAGAGGAGAGAAGGGATTTCCAAAGCAGGTAATACCATTAGAGGCAACCAGCACTGTCACGCCTCATTATGCACATGTATGTCAACAAAATCTCCAATCAGAAGATGGAGAGTATCTGTATTTTACAACCTTTGGACCATCGGTTCATTATAAATCACTTTGGGTGGGCTGAACTTGCATTCAATCATCAAAACCTGTGAGGAGGTTATGGGTACTACGTACCATTATGCATAGTCAAATACCTTTGGCTCTCTTTGGCATCTAGGTTTTCCAGCAGTCAGGAACCTCCACAAGCTCTTTATTGAGCATGAAGATGGAAATGAAATTGTGATATAATGGAGGGTGGTGTCTGATACTATCAGGACTTTTAATATTAAGTCTCACTGCTGCAGGGTCTGAGCATTTCCATCTCCAGTTTGGTGCTGGCATCATCCAACTGTCTGATAAAGAGACCTGTAGGCAAAGTTGTGGTCACGAAACCTGAGATGTGCAGATCTTCTATCTGTATAATGAGCTAATTAAAAATTAATTTAGACACAGTCTGTATAAAAGTGCTGAAGCATATGATGTGGGCTATAATCCTATGCTGGATTTGACAATCCGCAACTGCTACTGCATATTCAGTGTCTATGAACAGAATTACATTCTCCTTCTGCCAGACTTCAGTGAGGATTTACCTCACTGAGCACTTGAGGATCTGACTCCAGATTGCAGATTGAATGGTTAGTCCATGTGATGTTGTGCAGAGATAAGAGCTCACATCTAGAGGTCGTCTGGCTGTGTTTGCACAACCATGCTGTTTTTCAGACTGAGCAGTATTTTGCAAAGTGAGCACAGATATGTCTGTTGTCTTTCTCACCATTCCTTGTTCCAGATCATTCACGCTGAGCCAGCTTGGGTGTCTCAGTAGTTACAGTGTTGATATACTCATAAAAGGGCTGAAAATATCTGTACCAGCAACAAGCACAAAAGGTATTTTGCCTGCAAGGCACGGAGGCTTCTGGGAAGCACGCAGAAAGCTGAAGGCCAGCTCTGATTGCATTCCTCTGCCAGAGTCTCAATTGCAGTACAGGCATATATGAGTTGTCTGGAGTAGAAAAAGCAGAAACCACTGTGGTAGGAGTGCACTGAGGAAGTCATGCAAGTGAAAGAAAGAGCTCCTAAGATTCTCAGCCTTTTTGGACAATCACCTATTACAAGTCATAACCAAGCCATGCCCCAAATCAGGTGACAATTTCTCTATTGCAGATAAAGAGGGACAAGCAAATTCTCCAATATCTGGTCCTAACAGACAGGCCAAAGCTGTGATATAATATTATGCACTGCTTGAAGAGCAATCTAGAGGTGTTTCATTGCTTGCCTGTTTCTTAACAAGACACTGAAATAGCCCAAATTAGGCATATGCTGTAATGGACTTGTTAAAAGAAAATAGTATTTTGGTTCAAGCGAGAACAACTGGATATTGCGTTGGCTTGGAGACTGGAAGCCATATAAATATGAGACCAGATATATGAAGCAAGACAGAATATACTTACTCAATGTGATAATTAATTTTTGAATCTGAAAATAAATACTATAACTCATGTTTCATTAAACATAGGTAAGTCAGTAATTTGTTTACTGTATTAGTAAATGAAACACTTGTTGCTCAATAAGTAGGTTAATTAATCATGTAGAAATATATCCCACAGACACAATTAGGTAAGAATTACATACAGCCACATTTAACTTTTGTGGTGTTACCAACTACAGAATCAGTATGACTCTTGACAGGAATAGCCTCAAACATTCTGAGTAGAACAGCAATCATGTTAAACAACCACCTACGTCTTTCATACTCAGGAAGCTTTCTCAAACAGCTTGAACACATTTGGCCTTTAGTCACCATCATGAGCCTGCCGGCATTCCCAAAGCAGGAAAGACATTGAGACACCAGCACTTTCTGTATGTTCTAGTGGAGGAGACCAGGGATGATAACTGAATCATTTTGGACAAAGAGAATCAAAACAACAGGTACCATAGGCTGGCTGAGATGCACAGTATTTATCTTGAGAAAAAGCCTTCCATTATTGACTTACTGACTCACTAATATGGAATCAGCATGAAAGAAATCCCTGTTTAATTCACTGATTCTAGCCAGCTATTGTGTATTGCTTCTTGGAGTCTCATGGAAGTTCACAAGGTAGATAGCTTTTCCCACAAAAGGGCATGTCTGTTCATTTCCTCAGCAGTACTGTCAGCAAGCTACCTTTGTTCGGTGCTGCCTACAATGACTTAAAAAAAAATGTTAGCTTGAGTTAAATCTTTTTTTATTTTTCAAGCCTACTTACATACAGAGGGAAGATGAAAATTATATTGTTAGGTACAGCCCTCTGTATCAATGCTTCCCTCCATAAGGCCATAGTTCATCCGTACAGGAGGCTGTTCAAGACTTCATTATGAAATGAAGAACAAACATCCTAAAGAGGTAAATAACACTGCAAACCTTAGCAGCTTTTGCACTGTGTGCATAGTGAATCTCTTTGACCTTGCTTGCTCTGACATAAAACAGAATGACATGCAGATGATTAATTAGAAAAATGACTGTTATAAGAACATATACAAAGCAGAATGCATATAAAAACAGACTGATTATAATATTCCTCTTCACCCCTTCCCCACATACGTATGCCAAAGATTTGGTGATTCCTGACAATGATAGTAACACTTACCAGACAAGAACTATTTGATGCTTTCCCTGATGGAGTTGGCCAAATACGTAATGATTCTCTGCTACAAAAGGAAAGAGAAACAATATGTTTAGTGGTGAGCACAAAATGTAAGTTAGAAAAGAAAAAATCTTCTTGATCAGAAAAGGGAAGCAATTCTATCATGTCCTGCTCTGTCTTGTACTCCATGCCTAAGACCCTTAATTTCTTGATTTTTCCTCATCACGTGCATTCTTCCTGACAATTTTATACACAGAATTTTTACTTTAAATTTTTTGAAGCCCTGAGCAGATTTTTGCACAACACTAATTTCCCAAGAGCTGTTAAGAGTTGCCCTGCAGTCCAAACTGTTGAACCCAGAAGCTTACAGCAAGGAGATAACATGAACTGCAGAGTACAACGCTTGCTTCCTGCAGAGAATGAGCAGAACAAGCTTCCTGAGACACTAACCTACTCATATCCATGAACAGTTCTGAAGATCCCTAATTCAACAGCAACAAATGGAATTTTCCCTATATTCTTCTTTTTCAGCTTCATTTGAAAGGGAAGAGTAGAACTACCTCATGAGTGACAGCATTTAAAGATTTTAAGAACATCTGGGTATTTTCTGGTGCTTTTTTTTTTTTTTTTTTTTTGCATTAATTAGGCAGCAGCTGAATCTTGTGTAGGGTCCATGTAACAAAGGTGAGGGCTTTGAGGTCTAGATCTAAGACTTCGATATTTGTATCTTCAGCCACACCTATTTCCTAATGGAACATGTTTAGAAATACTCCTTCAGAGTACCTTTTCATAACATCCCTAAATAGGCTGGATCAAAAGCACACAATGTCAGTGATAGGCTTTCAGTTCATGTTTGCAGCAGCATCAATCTGGCTTATGGGGAATGTAAAAGAGAAGCAATATTTGCACGGAAGACTGTAACTTCAATTGGATGGGGGAAAAAAAGCCAAAGATGCCCTTTTTTATCCTAATTGCTTCCATGCATGTCTATACATATAATTTCACCTGCTGAAGAAGCCACCTAACAAACTGAGGCCTAAATAGGAAGAATACAGATGTACAGTAAGGATGTGCTTTGATGGTCAACTTCATCTAGTTGGACTGTGAAAAGCTGCTGGAACGGACAGGCTCCTCCTACTGTTTCCACCCTTTCTCCACCTCACCTGCCTCTCCTCCTCACTTTATGGCAGCACTCATGGCTGCCCACCTCAGCTGTCTGCCACATCCTCTGCTTGTGCAGCTGCCTGCACAGCTAGATGGTGCTGCTGCTGATATAGAGCAAGGACAGGGCACAGACACTCACCCTTTCAGCACCTTTCAGTGGTGAAGAAAAAAAGAGTAGTAATTGGCTGATACAAAACTGCCCCCCAAGTATCACCCATTTTTTGTGACAAAAAGACACAAAAAGCCAATAGGATTCCATGTTATTTGTTGCACAACAATAAATTACGTAACTAATAATGGGTTAAGTATTTGGGATACCTACCTTTGTGATAACGTGGTCATTCTTGATGCAAATGGCAGCAGATAGAAGTCAGACAAAGATTTTTTTTCAAGCGATGGGACAGTAAATGGGAAAACTAAGTGAAATAAATTTGAAGAGCAGGTTTTTGGACAGAGGACTGTAAGACTTGAACATTCATTCTTAATTACTTTTCTCATCTTCTTCTCAGAGAATACTACTTCCAAAACAATATTTAATTTTGGTTCATGCTAATTAGTACTACATAAAAAGCTGGCTTAGGAGGCAGATCTAAACCAAATGGTGAAACAGGCAATGCACTAGTGGCTTCAGCAGGATTTGAATTAAGCCTTTAACATTTGTTTTTTCTTGCTTTGCATCTCTCACTCTGCTAACTCTGGAGGGAAGACTGCAGAAAAACACTAAGAAGTGTAAAAAGAGAAATCTATGGAACTGCAGAATTGAAAGTGCCAAACTAACTTTTTTTAGAAACTGAAATACTTTTTATTGAGGGAAAAGACTAATTAAACCCTTTTTTTTTTTTTTTTTTTTTTTTTGAGAAAGAATTAAATTATAGGAGGAAAAGGGACAGCTTCCTCTATAGCAGTTAGCACTATCCATTATAAGTGCCAAGATATCAGATGAGATAGATCACCACTCTGGTCCAGGATGGCAACTTCTGTCTAACTCACTACCCTACCCGAGCAGTGCTCCAGCAAGGAAGTCTTGGTCCTGCAGGAAAGTGGGTGGCAGACACCAGTGCTGTTCTGCAACTGAATGTACGGAGGCAGTTCCCAGCACTGTAAGGAGCTGCATTGATACACATTTCCAAGAAGGGTGGGGTCCGAGCTCTTGGAATGCAGTTACAGGAAGTTTAAGATAGCAGGTTTGGAAATTTAGGAAAGACATTGCAAATAACCCAAGGTTTGCATGGCAGCTTCGGGACTGGTATGAATCAGCACTCAGTTAAGGGAACCTGCCGATACACAACAGATAAGCCCGTGTTCGTTTGCAATACTCCGAATCTCAGTATCTGAACCAGCTGGATCTCCACCAGCTTTCTAGTACCTCCTCCAGGCCAAGGAGAACGTGAAAGCAGTGTTTGCGAGGCACTCTGCCATTCACAGCACGAAGAAAAATAAAATCTCATATGATTGTGAAAACTGATCCTCCATTTTCGCACAGGAAAAGAAGTTGTAAGAATAAGGAACTTCTTCCCCTTCTTTCACACCCCCGCCCTCTGAGTGCTGACAGAAGTGAAGATGAAGCCTGGATGCACCCAGCAGATGCCCAGAGGCACCAGAGCAGCACCGGGCCCCTCCCAATGCCACACTGCAGTTCAAAGCTGTGAGGATCGGAGAACTCCCACCACGCTGCTCTGCAGCTCCCAACCTGAAAGCCATGAGCCCGGCAGCATTCTCTCTGCTCAGCATGTCTGTGTATCTTCTACCAGCACACTCCCATACTGCTCCTGTTGCTCACACACAAGGAGCGGCCCCGTGTCTCCTGCCCACTGCACCTCCAGGTGCAGGTGCCAGCTGAACGTCTGTTTGCTGAGCTTCGCTGACTGCTTCTGCCCCAGCTCCCCCTTTCCACATGCTTACTCTAGTGGCTGCCTTTCTATACAACATCCAAATTTGGGAAGAAGTTCATTTCTCAGCCATGTAGGGTCTCAGATACCTGGGTTTAGCCAACGTATTAACAGCAAAAAGTGACTCCCAGTGGAGCTCTGCTAGCACGGGGGTTCAAAGGAAACAAAATTGCCTGCCTGTTACAGAAAGTTAGGCAGGTCCCGAACTCTGGTTAGAGAGCTGAATTTTATGTCAGGGCTGGCAGAGGGTTCACAAGGAGTTCTAGCCTTCCCCTGACATATCTTCAGAAAAACTACCACAGATCTTTTAGCTCCATTGCTTTCCAGAGATGCAGCTCTGGTGTGCGCTGAAGGACTGGGGCGAAAAAGACATGGAGGAGGAGAACAAATTTCTTCATTCTTTCGTACTGCTCTTCCTGTTTTCATGACTGCCTGTTCAGAGGATTGCTTTTCCACAAGCAAACAACTGGAGACAAGCACACCCCAAATGTATGTTCTCTCATGTTTCAAGCACTTGCTCTCTTTTCTTGCTGAATGTTTAGTTACAGCATGAAAAATGGATATGTGGAATGAAGACATTTCCCCTTTGACTAGCACACTTGCAGAAGGTATGTCAAGGATCTGAGGCAAGGGGTATGGGCAAGCTTTCAAGAAAGTTTTTCCCCCCCTTCTCCTTTGCTTGCTTATTGGAAGAGCAATAAATATCAAGCAGACAGGCCCTTCTCACAGTTACAAAGCCTACCTGTAACTGAGCTGGATAATTAGCAGCCTTGAAGATGATATATGACTTTCATTACCCTTTGGGACTGGAGACTAAATGAGGACAGAGCTAATTGCCGTGCAAAGCAGTTTGGCATGAATGAGAAAAATGCAGGCGCTGTCTCCTGCCAAAAAAGGGCCCTATTGCTGCTCTGATCTCATGGCTGGTTTTTGCCGCAGGAGTTCACTTGGTGTCCATAAATCATGGTCTGCTTACAGCTGAAACTGCACTGAGTCATCAACATGCAATAAGCTGAGTGACAGATTCCAGCCTGACTACATTAGAACTTCAAACTTAGTCCTCCCCCCCAACACTGCCTGTACTTAACAGAAAATTAAACCCAGACTACACAGACATGAAGGCTGTGAGAAACACAAGGCTTATTTACTTGACAATAGTTTTTTAAGACTAATGTTTCCAGGAAATAGCATCATGCATTCTGAAAGGGAGAGGGCCACAAGTACTGAATTTATAAAATGACCCGCTGCTGTAGCATTTGGTTTGTCCTTCCTCATGTAATTGCTGATTAAAATATATTAGCCTTCTCTAATGATCTAAAGTGGCACTTTGTCATCTGAGTTCTCACGGAGATAGATTTAGTCAGCTCCCTGAAAAAATATTTTGCTCTTCTTTAAAAGTAGACCAGAAGAATCTGAAACCTGATTGCAAATCTGTTTTCAAAGCGACCTGAGGCACATTATCATCTGTATTGTGCCCTTAAGAAATGTGGGCTTCTGGGGAATCTAAACCATCAGTGTGAAAGACAGTCCTTGAAGATACTTTTTTCCTCTCATTCTGTTTCACAGAAGATTTTCTGCTGTTCCCTAACGGTACCTTAGATCTATTCTTTTTAATGGGAGAGATTGTGCTGAATTTGCAATATGGTATCCTGTCAGATCCTAATCAATTAGCCCACATCAGCTCAGTATAAGGCAGATACCAATTTAACTCACAGAGCTAAGCCTTCTGATTTTCTCTGAGGGCAGTCACATAATTCATTCTTTGTAGTGCCAAATTATATTTGACATTTAATTTAAAACTCAAGGTACCATAATGCAAAATCTCACTAAAAATAATGGTGATAAAGCAGAGGAACATTTCATTTGACAGCGAGGTTTTTTTCAGCTTATTTATGCACCCAAACTTTCCCTGCCCCCCACCCCCCACCTTTCAGAGCCCCTGAACTCACCACTGCTGGCTGCTCAGGCACTTGCAGCTAACATTGGTCTTTACAGGTGCTCGCCTACTGGAAAGGGGCACTTGGAGGCGAAGCAAGAAGGCAGCCTTGTGCTCACCTCCCACAGCGTGAGCAGTCCTCTCCACCAAGCTCAAAGACAGCTCATGTACTATTGCTGCTGTTGCTAGCAGAAAGCACTCTGTCAGTAGAGCGGATGAGCTAACTGCAGTGGTTGTGTATTCCCTGGCTTGGGCAAGGGAGAATCCACCTGAAAACACTGAATATTTTTGTTTTTTGTTTTACTTTAGAAGATCTAGTGCAAGAACTTACCAGCTTAATGGCATTATTCATATTCTCTGTCAAGCAGCAACTCCACTCACAGTTACCTAGCACAATGAAATGGCACTTTGGTTCATGAAGCATGTACAGGTTCTGAAAATACAAATTTAGCATAGATGTTAATAAAATAGACCGAGTTCTCCACCTTTCTTGAAATAACATGCAACATTCTGCCAAACCATCTAACCAGGGGCTCAGTAAATGCTTTCAGAGGATGAAGAGTCAAACTCTTTCTTATATGAACACTACTTTGCAAAAAATACACAGCTGTCTGTCAAGGTCAACTGTTGGCCAGGACAGTTTCTGCTGGTAGTGTGCACAGTGCTAAGAGGCCAGAGACTTGCCTGGCTCATCCAGACTAGCTCTGTGAGAAGAGACAGAAGAGACAATAGTCTCTGCTTTCTTGAAACAATACCATATAGCAACACACAAAATATGTCGGTAGCACAATCCTTCTGAGTTTGACTCAACTTCTGTCCTGTTGAAAAAGTTACTACTTTGCAATAAAAAGCAGCAAATGTATAATGTTCTTAAGCTTTATACACCAGACTAGCTCTTGGGGGAAAAAATCATCACTCGTCCCAACACACTTCTCAATTTAAAATGGGTGACTAGAACTCTGGGATGTTAGGTCTTCACATGGATTTCAGTCCCTTACTAAGATGAATACAGTCCAGGGCTAAACCCTGGTATTTTGAGAGTGAGTCTGTGGGCCTCAGGTTAGGGATTCTTGCTTTATTTCACGTTTGCATGTAGGTGCATGCAGGTACTACTGGGAGTCAAGTTCAAAATCTTCCTCATTTGCCCCAGTGAACAGATCCTTTTCTTTTAGTATGTATTATACTATCCACAGTTAATTTATAGAATACGCTGGGTACTCTCTGGTGTATAAAATGTGAACAAGAAACAAAACTGCTGCTGTATACCAGAGAGGGTACACTGTCAATATACCTGGAGATGAAATAAGCTATATCTGGGGATGCAGTGTCCATGTGGTAGGTTTAAATTAGTAAAACAATTGTAATAGCATTACACTGATGTAGATTTTCCTACATTCCATGACATTTCTTTGTGAAATACGAAACACAATCCCAAAAACTTCTGCAAAAGCAATGCTTCAACATTATATGACACAGAGGGCTCCTTTCTTTACTCTGTATCCTATAACTCAGATATTTGAGACTTCCTGAGCTAAGGCTGTATCAAGACCTTCGTTTTCAATAGCAAGGTTTCTGTCTTTCAGTTACAAGAACAAGCTTAGCTTTCATAAGACTTGATAATTGCTTTTAAAATCTGATTATACTTTGGCTTTTGTGACATCCTGTGGCAGTGAGTTTCACAGTTTACATTGCCTATTGACATCAGTTAAGTTTTTACTGTTGCACAGACAGCAGCATTAAAAAAATAATGGCTAGTTTAAAACAGTACTAATAGATACACAGAAAGTAAATTTGCAAATGGTACCGAGAAAAACGTTTAAATGGAAGTGAAGGGATAAATGCACTGACTGAGATTTCAGACCCTCAGGTACCTAGGCCAGTTCAAAGTGCTGAGAACTTCAGCACTTCCACTGAAATAATATATATACGTGGAAATAAGTCTAACATTTAAATGTGTCTCCTTTTTGAAGGTCTTATCCTTAAACTCTTTTTATATGTTTGACTTATAATTTTGCTTTTTGAGTGTTGTATCAAATATCGGGAATTCACTCAGAGTCCTTACATTAAGTAAGGAAGCTGCTGTTTAATTACACTGTGTGAAAACATCAGCAATAAACCCATTTTATAAATACAAACAGAAATCTAAGCCATGGTGGGAAGCCATAAGGACTGGAATGCAGAAAGAGATTGAAAGAGAGAGAGGATACAAATGATCTCATGGCATTTACACAGTCTAATTTCTAGAGAAAATTGTACTTCAATTTACAGTGATGTAAAGGAGCTCAGAAATTAGCTTGTTTACCCTTTATTTAAAATACTGCCAGACAAATTTATTATGGTTTTTGAATCCTTTATGATATGGGATTCTACAATTAATAGCAGAGACGCATTTGTACCATCCTTAATCACAGATATTTGCGCAAAGATTTCAGCGTGCTCTGTGCTGCTCTAATTTAAACTCCTTTAAATCCTGAGCAACTCTGTTGTGGAATTTAAACCACCACAGAATTCAAGCCTGTTTGACTGCAATTCAGGGTCATTATCATACACACATCAAGAAGCACCTTCCAAAGCATAACCAACAAATCTTAGAACAGTTTGAATTTACTGGTTAGTGTCTGTCCATCTGGTCTGAAGAACTTCAGCACCTTGCATTCCATCATCACCGATTAAAATATTTCTGGAATTCCAGGTTAGTTAGTACCACAATATTCCAAGTCCTGTAGGAAGTGACAACTTGCTTTTCAAACTGGACAGCAAAGGCTGCCGCTGCATCCACATGCAATAAAAATAAATCTCCTAGCCAAAATACTAAAGTATAAGGTAACAGGTAATGAAATAACGAAATCTATCTATCACTTCACAATTTAGGAAACAGGTGTTTTGCCCAAGATCACCCAGACTGGGAAAAATAAGGACAAAAAATGAATCCAGATTTCTTCAGACTCACTATGGAACCTGTATCACAAAACCATTTTGCTCAATGAATGGTAACCATAGCCTGGCAGCATTTTGAGCTCAGCAGGAAGAACGCTTGCTATTTTCACAAGAGATTTTGATCAGTCTACTGGATTTCTCTAAGAATTTAGCTAAAAGAAACCTGAAGCTAGAAAAAAGGTTGAATTCATTGAGGCAGTAACACAGCCAACTAGATATTTTGGTTTTAGGGCATCCCTAATTCAACGGCCACGAATAGTATAATATTCATGGAGTCCCATCTGGTGTTCAGTTTTGTGTATAAAAATACTTTGCATTGTTGATCCAATAATTTTGACTAAAACTGGTAAAGTGATATACAGGCACTTGAAAACAGTGGTGGAATAAAAAAAATAATAAATTGAATAAAGGAGAAAAAATAAGCTTGCTTTAGTCTGAAGAGAATAAAATTGAAGCCTGTTAACCTTACACATAAGTTCCGCACCATTGCTTTTTAAAATCAGTTGAAAATCATTTAAAATCAAATTGATTTTGGCTTTTACATTCAGATGCACTTCATCCTTTCACTTACTCGTCTATACAAGTAATGTCTTCAGCCGACCTGTGTTTAAAATGGGTTGAAAATCAGTTTGTATGTTCACATGCTTATTGGAATTTTCTCATTTCCATTTCACTCAGAGCCAATCACAATCAGATTAACTTGCTGGGGAATATGTCAAGAGGCTGATTTCATGGGTGTTTTAGCAAAGAAATGGTTCCTAATGTAGTGAAACATTTTTTCCTTATAGCACGTTGTCTATAGCACATTTGTGTCAATAAGCAGGAAGATGGATAATCAGAACTGTTCTTATTCATTCTGAAAAGCTCTCTTCTCCATCATGTACGGACTCATAATCAATCATGAAAGAGCTGTAAAATCACAGGAAAATATTTCCTAGCTTACATCTGCTTCTTTCCATTACCAAGATCTGGAATATCAGCAGCCCTCGATATATGGAGTGGTAGGGCAAGCTCTTGCACAGGTCACTCCTCTGTTCACCTGCTGCCATCCAACTGCAGATCGTTTGGACTGGATATCTGCTATGTGAACTGACATTTAGTCATCCAGTCTGAAAGCAAGTGAGCTGGAATGATGCAACATAATGCACTATCAGGGCTGTAATAGGTTGTAGAACACCTGCCATTGACTTGGATAGAAAGGATAAAACCCTCTGAATTGCCTTGTTTTCTACATTCACTTCCCCATGCCCCTCAAATGTCCACTTGTACTTAATTTGTCACCGGTGCTTTAAGGAGGGAGGACTGGCATAACAGGAGAACAAGAAAATGTGAAGCAGATGCCCAAGTTCTATTACTGACTCTGCTGGTGACTGGGTGACTGTTTATAGCATTGTATCATGTTCATTGATTTAGGTGGCTCAGTTTTAGGTTTCCAAACTGAGAAGATGTACGTGAGTCAGTACTTCAACACTTATCCTCTTCAAAAAAGAGTTAGAATGAGTCTGCAAGTAAGGTGGTAAACCTCCCAACCTGTGCATGGAACATTTGCAACTAAATGGCATCAGGAAAATATTTACTATAAGCTTTTGGTGAGTCAGTTTACTTGCTCGCAAATGAAGAACTGAAAGTGCATCACCAGTGCAACGCAAATGAAGAACTGAAAGTGCATCAAGGAGAACTGCTGTGGGTTCAAACAATATTTTAAAGCCTTCTGCAAATCAAAAATGAGAAGTTAAAAATCCACGTGCAAATATTACATTTCAGTGATGATGAATGGGAATAGAGAGGGAGGTTATATAATCTGATAATATCAAGGATCCGAAAGAGATCATTTTACCATTTACCAGTGAAAAGAAGTCAGAAAGGATCACTGCAGATGAGGAATGGAAAGACAGTATAGAAACTGACTTGGGCAGGATGACATTCTGCTTCAAAGAGTATTAGCACTAGGGAGTAGTTACAAAACTGTAAGTCTTAAAAAACAAGTCTGATTTAATAAATATTTACTAAATTGTATAAGAATTGTCTGGCATCAAGTTATAAATATTAAATTCCAATGTAAATATTAAAAGATGATGGTTTTTCAAATAATCAATTTAAGATTATAAGAATTTTTTGATTAAACATGAAAAATAAAAAAAAGAAATCCCAGAAAGTCAAACAAAAGCCCTGACAGTTAGATTCCAAAAGAACAATCCACTTTGAGTTCCTTTCATGTGCCAACAACTATAATTTATATTGTTTATGCACTTTCATCATGACAGCCCTAACACTGAGCAGAGCAGATAGAGTCTAACAGTTACCACATTAGAAAAAAAGCTCTCGGAAGGTAAATAAAGTGAAGTGAGGCTGTATTTTTGGATGTGGGGAGATGTAAGACCACTGTCATACTCTGTTTATATTGATTATTTTATACTGTTTAATGAATTTCAGTACTCTCTCTACAAAATAAATATTGGCTCAGCAAATAGAGCCTGCATTTAAAGGAACCTCCCTACTAAACCTAATTTTGTTTGTGCCTGGAGAATCAGAACTGTTCCATGCTTGTTTCAGATTTTACTCGAAAGCTTCCCCTCCATTAGTATGACATTGTTTCTGAGACAAAGCTTAACCACAGTGTCTTTCCCCTTTAAAAGGTAATGACACCATCTAAGCAAAAAAACAGTAGGGGGAAAAAAAGACCCCCATTAGAGCAAACTGTGGTATTAATGAAATTCTGTTTGTATTAAAATTTTCTTTCAACCCCAGTCTTCTTGTTCAGGGGGAAAGTGTCAACCTGTCAAGCATTTAATCAACTGTAGTTCATTGATGCTTCCATTATGTCAAAAAGCCCTACCTAGGTGACTTCAAGGGGAGACAGCAGGTCTGACTCCTCCTCAACATGTAAGACTGAATTCTCCATTCCTCACTCCGAACTTCTAATTTTTAGTGTATGTGTGAATACAGGCAATAGGTTTGTAGTTTTTATTATTATTATTACAGCAGATCTATGATTAGTGCCAATTTTGATTGATGTTGTAAAGCTAGGAGAATAAAAAAAAATCCTTAATTTTTAAGTTGGTCAAAAGAGGCTCATTAGAGAGGCAAAATCTATGCATTCAGAGAGACTCTCACACAACAGCAACTTTACCCAAAATTTCACAATATGTTTTCATAATTCAGAATCTAGAATATTCCTAGAAGTGATTTCGCTGAGCTGTTGTAGTTGAAGACATGTTGATACTAATTATGATATTAATTAATATCAAAACTAAGGTATCCTCTCTATTGCATGCAGCTCAAATTTAGGGCCAGATGCCGGCCTCCTGCTCTGACTACTTTACTGTAATCAGGTAGAATGTAATGGGCAAAAATACATTTTAACCAAGTAACTGCATCTTCATGCTCTGTCAGATGAATGCTGGATTTGGAAGAAAAAAAAAAGCAAGACCAAACCAACAAACAAAAACTATGTGGTGATTTTCAGTGCCTTCCTTTGCAACATATTACTTACTAAACCACTACAGGCAAACTTATAAGAGAACTGTTGTCAGGAACAATTCTCCCTGATCCCAGGGAACTGAAATGATTTTTTGGGGACTTTAAGGAGGTAGTGACAACTAGGAGCAGCCTTAAGACAGCTCAGATTTCCATCTCAATATTAGCCTGTTATGAGGTTGACCCAGTGTCAGGATGATTTTCATACCGTAAGCTACAGACAAGAAAAGTCCCAAGGAAAGCTCTAGTACTCCTTCTGAGTGAAGTCCTGCATGAATTTGAATTTCTATCATAGAGTTTCCACTTCTACAGTTTCTACTGTAAGCGGGAACAAAGCACCTTTTTACTCTCACAGAAATGCCCATTATTTATCAATTAGATGTACGGTGAAATGAATTTTGACTTAAAATACAGTGTTTGTTTCATGTTCGGGAAGTGAGTTCAGGGAGAATTATGATATCCTGACGATATGGTTTAAGGAACCTCTTAGATTTTATATAAGTTTGCAAAGATTTATTAATGGACAATGTACCACATAATCCATCTAAATAATTTACTCTTAACTGTTCTGCAAAAAAAGAAAGATTCTCATCCAGTTTCTTGCTTTAATAAAAAATATATGTATAATTAGAAGATGACTGTATGGATTATTTATAAAGACAAAAAAACAAGACCAAAACTCTAGCAATGTGAAATGAACAGCTAATTACAACACTGATTTAAATTATATTCCTAGGTATTACTAGCTCTTTCCAAAGGGGGCTGGATAACTGTACTATTTATTCAGCCCCAAAGACCAATTCATTCTTGCAAACATATCGCACATTTAAAATGTAGCAAGGTTTAAATCATCCAAACTTATTGTTTCAACTTCCAGCATTTCATTATTCTACTTAATGGTTTGCACATTGTTTTGCACAAGGAGAATACAGTTTTATTGTGAGATGTCAACAAATAAAATCATGTCCCATTTACTTTTAAAGGAGATGAGAAGTGATGGGACAGGAGACTTCGCCTATAGACAGGGAAAGCTCAAGGTTCATCAGAATATGTTTAATGGGAAGATATGTGCTCAGAGTATTAGCAACAGATACACATCTGAATTAATCCATCCCTCAAGACTGGGTTGGTGGAATTATAAAGAAAGTAGGCTGGCCCAGTCTTTCTCTCGTTGGAGTCAACTGAAATGCTCGATGGCTTTAACTGAGCCAAGAGAAGTCCTTAATTTAGACCTTATGATATCTGCACTGGAGCAGGGTTTGTGGCTGGGGATCACAGCTTTATGAGACACATACAGGGGATAAAGCATTAAATGCAACAGGGCTAGGTCGTCTCTCAAAATTTAGCAGAACTGAAGCTAGTGCCTGCAATAGCTGACAAAGCTTTCTTCTTTCTCTAAGGAACCTCAGCTGGCAGAGCCCGGGGGTCAAGTGCCATGCAAGAATATTTTATTTCATGATGTCTAGTGCTGCAGCTGCCACTGACTAGCCAAGTGGAAACAACAGGGCCTACGATGACCTACAGTGAAAGCATTCTGGATTGTCCCAGCAAAGTGCAGATATTTGCCTTTAGCATTAGGAACTCTACTAGGAATTTAAAAAAATATTTCAAATTTTTCTTTCGGGTGTAACACAAAAAACTGCTTTTTCACCAGAACAGTTTTATCTAATAGCTCCAACAAAGCATATCCAAGGTAACAGAGGCACTGTATCTGCAAAACTTTTTAAGGATGGGTACTTCCCAGATGCCCTCAGTTGCTCCTTCTCTACTTGCCTTGACCTGTTGCGTCACGTTATGCGATATCAAACTGCCATCATGTTCCATTTTAGAAGTGATTACACTTCATTGGTGGGCAAAGTTGCTGCTTGCTGAGTGCTTGTGATTAATTAGTGCTTATGAAGTGCTTTGAAATTCTTGCATGAATGATGTTACAGAAACACTGAATATTGCTGCTGTTATACAGGCAGGTACATGATTAAAGATTTGATGTTGCAAGGTGTGGTGGGGCCTTACCTTCTCTTTGGGAAAATGTTCTAGTTTCCTCCGCTTTCCCTCTGGCAAACTAGTTCAGTTTTCCAACCAAACCAAAACACTTCAATCTTTCTAATGTAGGGGAAAATAATAAAAAAAAGATTAGATGAAGGGTATTTCTCAGAACTTTTTGCTTGTCTAGGATATTGCACCTCTAGGTGGTCTGATAAACTTCAAGGGCACCTTGATGATTAAGCTCATTCTCAGACTCACTCTTCTTCAAGTCTATTTTTTTTTTAAATCAACTGCATTTCTTTTAATTGCTTTCTCCTCTGGGTATTTTACATAGACACCTGATTGCCTGTTAAAGCATCTTCCTGAAGCATCTTTATCTGTGATATCCTCTCCTGGGCTGGAGAGACCCACCTGTCTCCCCCTGATCTCTCCTGCCCAGAGGGAGCTATTACACATTGTATCCCTTTCCATCATCTCTGACTGCAAACCTGACAGCTCCCATCTGCTCTGGGAAATACTGCTCCCCACAAGCGATTCATTCTTGGCCAAAGCAGGAAGCTGCAGGGCTGGGCCCACACCCGGCCTTAAAAAGCCCCAGCTGAAGGTAATTGTTACACAAAGTTACCCATTTCAAAATTTCTCCAACTTGCTCACTGCTGCCACACTTGGTGGCATGCTGTTTCAGCCCTTCAAGAGCATGTTTTTCCACCCAGCAAAGGACAGAATTCCTCTGCCCAGGCTTGATGTGCAGTGCCATTTGAGAGGCCCTAAGGTATCCAAGACATCTGCACGGAAATAGCAGGTATGACGCAGAACGTAAGGCAGACTGACACTCCACCAGGGTGGCAAACAGATGCCAGGCAGACTATGCTGTACTAGCGAAAACAACTCTGGATATCAGTAATGAAGCAAACAAGTTCCCCCCACACTGTTTAACTTCCCTGTTTTCTTTTATTATTGAAGGCCCTTGAGAGGATCAATTGTGTTGATCCTCTGTGTTGATCACACACTTCACATCCTTCTCGTCTTGGCCACGTTAGTCTAACAGACTATAATTGCCTGCTGCTACCTTTGATTCAAGTCACTGCATGGTGCCTCAAGTTTCACTGTTCCTGCTCGTTCTATTCATCTCATGTCCTGCACCCAATGTCTTCTTCTGTGCTGTTACCACTCCTAATAATTTTAGAGTTATTAAGGAATCTACAGTAGCCTCTGGGGTTCAGGTTGTTGGTGCTTGCTTAGTTTTGTAATACCTGTAAAGAAAAAAAATATCACCCATTCTTGCTCCAGACTTCAGCAAACATGCTGTCCTAGACTCCAAGACCTGAGTCCAAGTGCATGTCACTGTCAGAACCATGGGAATATTTAGCATTGACTAAGTTCAAAATAACCAGGCCAAATCCCCATCTTATCTGTTTAACACTGTCACCATTTTTTTTTTCAATACTGCCTTCGGTACTGATGCCATCTGCCTATTCTGGTCTGTATTTTCAGGGACATAAATCTTAGGACTGAGTTTTTAATTGCCCTAAAGTTTTTACGTTCCTAAATGAGGGATATGAGAACCCTCTCACTTGGTCCCAGTGAGTGAGTTATAACTCAAAGCCTGTGTCTTCAGTTTTCTCTTCACTGTTCTTGCCTGTGCATCTTCCAGAAACTGGGTTAGTAATCTACTGTGGCCATAAAGTTTCTTTCATTAGAAATGAACCACTCCGTTCTGACCTTTTCCCAGGGCTGGACTGGGATTTCATGAGGCATTTCTTGTTGATCGCTATATTCTTTGCACAGCTTGCACTGTTCCATGTATGACTGCAACTGGGTGTTCTTGCCTGGCCTGTAGATACATTTCCTGGCTCATCTCAGGCATGTCTCTATCCCCAGGTGTGAAATATGTATACACTGCATGATCTCAGCTCTTAAATCTCCTGGGATTATCATTCAGTTCCATTTCAAACAAAATCCAATGCAGGTCTTCATTCACTTCCTAGAGGGACAGGGGATAGGTACAAGCTTCTGTGGCACTTAGCCCTTGCTCTCTGAAGGGCCATCAGTTGCAAATCACTTTGCTGCCTGTCACACACCATGCTGTTCTATTGGACAGCCTTGAATGGCTCCATCTGAAAGAGCAAAGTCGGTGGTAACTCCCAGTCTGCATCTCCCTGTTCTGCATGCACCAGTGAATGCTCCAGGCTGCATCTTTGCAACCAGAGCTGTTTGTGCTTCCCTTTCTTAGGCACCCTTACATCAGTACTTCAGATTCTCTACAGGCCTGTAGTGCTTGAGCGCCTTCTTCTCCACTGTCCACCTTCTTCCCAAAATGCCTGTTTTTTCTCATTTTTAAGCACAAGATCACACAGTAGTATTTCCTTACAGTACTCTGCCAGGTATATGCAACACATTAAAAAGTTCTGAACATCCTACTCATACCTTGGCTCTGGGGCATTTCCAAACTCTTCTCAGTGGTCAAGTGTCCAATGTGACAGATTCACAGTTAGAATGACTTTCCGTTTGTCTTCATTCAGCCTAATGGTAAAACTCCAGCACCCACCTAGAAGAATCATCACAGGTAAGCATCATGACTTTTAATTGCCTGTTATTTGACATCTCTTTCCCACAGTATAGATGTCCTCAGTTACAGCATTGGTGGCTAGAGGCACAGTACTCAGGTAACATAAAATATCCCGGTTTCAGAGCCAACAATGGTAGGCCTTTGTGCTCATTGCTACATGCTAGAAGGTGCAGCAAAGACTGTCAGGCAGCTGAACAGCTCTTCCTCTTCAGGATGCTACTATAATCAATTCCGTGATTTCCTGCTTAAGTCTTTAAACAACTACTCCGTCATGATGGGATACATCCACAGAAAGTAATCCATGTACAAAAGACACAGATGGGAGAGGACAGAATGAAGGTGCATACCCAGCCCAAGCCAGGTGATTACTCCTACTCTGCCAATTAAAATCACATCGTCATTTTGCTAGTTTAACAGTAAGTATCTATTTTGCATTCTATTTGATTCCGAGCAGATGTGTTCATTCTTACTTTTTAAACTATGTCACCTTTCCTTCAACGTGGGCTTAGGTTAATAAACTGTGCATCAGGCACTGCTTAAATGCTGGCTTTGTAGAATGATAACTGATGAGGGGATTGCTTATAATTACTGTACAAGTGAGCAGATAAAAATCACAGCCCTAATAATCAGCTCCAGAAACTGACAGCAGCGAAGTCTCACATTTCAGATGTGGATTATTTTTTCTTTCAGCATTCAGCTACAGAAGGCAAATGTTAGTGGTTGGATCATCTTCTGTAAGCAAGCCAAAGTTATATGTAACATTTTTGGATGCTAACAGGACACAGTTCTGGCAGAACAGAAATAAGGGTAACATTAAAGATTAGTGCAAGCTTGGAAAGGAAGAGAAGTGCTTTTCTCAATCCAGATTTTCAGAAGAACAATCATCTCACCTACATCTGCTGCTAAAACTTTTTAAGTCCAAGGACAGCGAAAACAAACAACTTACTTGCACTGCTATCAAGTCAGAGAGAGCATGAGGCTTCCCAGATTGCCTTCAAAACCAGCAGCATTTGGCCCATTACCATCCACACCAGGCTAATGTATTTTTAATAGTTCACCTCCTAAAGAGATACTGCAGGCCATGAGATGCAAATGAGCCAGCCAGAACTGACTGAGTTTGTGCTATGAGAAATTTCAGGGGAGGATGAAATAAATGAATGTAGGATTACAAACTGGTTTTGGTGCTCTGGTGAGAGGAGAAAAATGTGGTCACGAAGCCCAGTAAAACTTTCTTTTCCTGCTTTATTAGGTGTTTGCAAAAAAGTCTCAGTTGCAAAGTATGACATGTTCTTTTTCTGAAGACTCATCTACAGCACAGAGACTCTGATAAATAACTGCTTTCTTTCTTAGCCAACTATGCAGCGTATGGGAAGCTGAGGCTTGCATTATGGCTTTGCTAAATAGATGTTGCATGAAAGCTGCCATGTGAACTCCATTTTGAATGTATTTCAATGCAGGTTTTAACAATAGAAAAAATAAACACTTAGCAGCTCAGGAAACCAGAATCTAAAATACTGTAAGCATGGATTTGTTTATTTGTTGCTTTCCTGCTATAGATCAGCCTGTCAGGATACCTCCTTCGTGTAAATATTTAAAATCTACAACAAAACAATTCTGATAGGAAAAAAAAAACAACCTCTGAAAAGGAGAGAAGAAAAGGAGGATGCAGAGTTCTATTTAAAAAAACACAGATGTGGCTCTCTTTGGATCTATCAAGTGTATTCTTTGATGAAGAGGAGAAATATTCTGATTGTAAAGGCACTATATGTAGTGAATAGTACTTGGCTCCTTGAAACCACGTTTGATAAATTCAGTTACCATGTACCTTTTTGTTTCAATTCCTTATTGTGTTTTTTGTTGTTTTTTTTTTAATATGAGATATTTAATTATTTAATAATTTTAGATCTCAAAAGTCCACATGAAAAACTGAAAATCCAGGATTTAAAAACGAGAGAAGTTCAGAATAGTAGTCATCTGGAAGTCTCTTCTTTTCATGTCGGTAAAGTATAATGTTACTTCACGCCATTTGGCTGCAAATGTAAATTACACCTTTTTTCAGTTGTTAGGACAGGATAGAAAACCACATAATTCTAATGAGTCATAAATGTTTCACCATTTTTTTCTTCATTTAATTCATATGGTGCCAACACCTGTGAAAACAATCAGCATCATAGCTGTGTGCTCTACTTAAATTTGCTTTAGGGTATGCTTGAGTAAAAGCTTTTATATCTCATGTCTCTACATTATTAACAACATGATGCCCTGAATCATTCTATAATTTAAGTATGCTCATTTCATTCTCAGCTATTTTATTAGGACTAAAAAAGATGCTCAAAGACTCTGACAATCTTGAAACAGACACAGACACACATAACTAGGCTTGATTCTTACTGTAACAAAATATCTATAACAAGATCTTCACATTATTTTTTATGTGCTTTGGCAGTTTTGCACCTTCAATTACAAATCTAAACTGTTAGTACAAGAGCCATACTACAAAGCTTTCTCCTAAAAGGTTTTGCAACCATTTCTCTTAGGTGAGTACACTTCATGAGAGCAACATCTGCACTGAACTGAATTTTAGGCTATTGCCAAAGAAAAACATCTTGTTTTCCAATAGGAACAGAGCAGTGGTTGGAAGCCCAGTTCTGGAGTGACTGGATGGTTATAGGGAGGGTTACGTTGGTAACACTTCAGTGTTGCTTTTGTTTTAACTGGGCAATGGGGTGCTTATGTTAATTCATAGTGGAGGCACACAAGCTTTCATGAATACTAGGAATGAGATTTACTAACACGCTTCACTGTTTAAAGAATCAGTGTAGTGACTAGAACAGAAAAGAGCACTAGTCCTATTGACTCTCAGTGAATATCAGCTCTCCAACCATCTTAGGAAGCCTTGCTAACCCCATTTGTCACCCATGTAGCCTTAAACAACTTCAAACTGAACAATTTGCCAAGGGCTTTTACCTACCATTTTATAATAAGCATAATGGAAGGGGGTACTGAGCTCTCCTTGCATTTCAATTAGATTGTGGCTCAACCATCCTCTACAAAATTCCCCTAAAACCATATTGCTTAAGAAAAATAGATGAGTGAGCATGGTATGTTAAGCTGGAAGGTGTAGAGACCATGTCTGTCCCAAAGAGATCCTTTCCCAAAATGTGTCCAGAGAGTACATTCCAGTGTTATAGTTTATTACAAGTAACCATCCAAGGCCAATTTGTGATGAGGAAGCAGGCCAAAACTCAGCTGATAAATGCTTCAAGCAAACTGTTTGCAGTTGTGATTCACTGCAATAACTTCTGTGCAGTTTAGATGAGCTAGCTCACATACTGAGAGCACTATTGCCTTCAGGATTTTGGGTGAGGACTCAATCTGAGTGAGACTATCACCGTTTAACAAGTCAACCAGGATAGCCAGATTAAAGCTTATGAACAGCAGCCTTCTCTCTGTAATGAAGCTTGGTCCTTACTATATATATGAGGGCAATTGAAGGGCTGAGCTAACTGCTCCCTGCTCTAACTACTTCAGCACTGATTTTGTAGTGTCTAAAAATAAGTGGTTTGATTGCAATTCCAAATGTAGCCATCCCCAAAATCTGTACACTTTACATGAATGTTACATTACTCGGTTTCTTATTGGATAAGAACTTACTCTTGTGATGACACGCTAATGTCCTTGGTGGGAGTTTGCTTATACAACAGATACTAACAAGCACTAGTTGTAAGGATGAGTTTGCCTTTTTCCTTGCTTCACCTCTTCAGGCTTTTCGTGGATATCAGACTTAGGGGAAAGTGTGAAGAAAGCATGGAAACCAATCCTACTCACAGAACATTTCAGTTTTTAGACATACAAATGGATATACCTATTCATTTAAGGCAGTATGCACCACAGGCAGTGCCAGAATGGAGCACGCAGGAATGTGACTAGAGGATACTAGAATTTCATCCAGTCCTACCTCTACATATTACAATGCCATCCGCTTACTGGGACCAAAACATCAATTCATAAAATCGTAAAATCATTTGAGTTGGAAGGGACCTTTAAAGGTCATCAAAGTCAACTCCCCTGCAGTGAACAAAGCAACCTACAGCTAGATCAGACTGCTCAGAGCCCCATCCAATCTGACCTTGAATATCTCCAGAGGTGGGGCGTCCACAACCACCCTGGGCAACTTGTTGCAGTGCCTCACCACCCTTGTCAGAGAACAAACAAAAACATTTTCTTCTATCCAATCTAAATCACCCTTATTTTAGTTTGAAAACATTTCCCCTTGTCCTTTCACAACAGACCCTGCTAAAGAGTCTGTCCTTTTCTTCCTTATAACTCCTCTTCAGATCCTGAAAGGCAGTTATCAGGTCCCCCCAGAGCCTTTCCTTTTCCAGGCTGCACAACCCCAGCTCTCTCAGCCTGTCCTTGTAGGGGAGGTGTTCCACCCCTTGGATTATTTTTGTGGCCCTTCTCTGGATGCACTCCCACAGGTGACTCTTTCACACTGAGGATTCCACATGTGAACACAGTACACTAAGTGAGGTCTCACCATTGCAGAGTAGAGGAGCAGGATCACCTCCTGCTGGCCATGCTTCTTTTGATCTGGCCCAGAATATGGTTGATTTTTGGGGCTGCGAAGGCACATTGCTGGCTCAAATCCAGCTTCCCATCCATCAGTACTCCAAGTCCTTTTTAGCAGGATATATTCAATCCATTCTTCCCTCAGCTTGTATTGACAGTGGAGGTTGCTATCAGGTGCAAGAACTTGCATTTGGCTTTGCTGAACCTCATGAGGTTCTCAAGCTTGTCTAGGTCTCTCTGGATGACACCCTGTTCCTCAGATGTGTCAGCTGTACCACATAGCTTGGTGTCATCTGCAAACTTGCTGAGGGGGGCATTAAATCCCAACATCGATGGAGATGTTAAAGAGCATCAGTCTCGGTAATGACCTCTGAGGGACACCACTTGTCACTGACTTCCATCCAGACACTGATCCATCTTGCAGATGGTTACTGTCCATTGAACAGTCCACCCATCAAATCCACACTTTTTGAATTTAAAGAGGGTGTTGTGGGGGAACATCCTTCCCTGGGTCGTTCCACCTACCCTTCTTAAAAACGGGTGCAACGTTGACTTTTTTCCGGTTTTCAGGGACTTCAGCTGTCTGCCAGGACTTTTCAAATTTCACCAAAAGTGGCTTGGCGACTACATCACCTAATGCTCTCAGGACTCTGGGATGCACCTCATCAGGTCCCACAGACTTCTGGATGTTTGGGTTCTTCAGATGGTCACAAACCTGATCTTCACTTATAGTGGGAGGGATTGCATTGTCCAATTTCTCACCTTACTCCTCTTGGTCTTCCAGATCATTTTGAAAGCTCAAACATAAATCCACGCAATTCAGGCAGATATGTTCTTCACCTTTATTGGGAAGAGGCTATCCTAGCAGAATTTATTCAGGAGGCCATTCAACATAGCAGGACTGTGCTTGCTTTACATTCTTAAATTCTCAGTAGTTTATTCAGTTGAACATCTGTTAGATTTGAATTTCTGCTAAGATGTTTAAAAATATAAAAATTTCACTAAAATCATTCTCTACATTCCTGAAGACATCCAGACTTCCTGATCACTGCATTACCTATGAGAAGCAGCATTTTCTGTGGTGCTATACATTCATTTTTAACTTTGAAGTCGATCAAGAAGGGAACGGTTATGCTGGCTGAAACTAAACTTAATTAAATGAATTAAAATGCAAAAGCTCTCTGAAGCTAGGGGGGTACTGAAGCAAGGGACAGAATAGAATGAGCTTTCTTTCTGAATATAATTTCTGTTATTTTCTAGTAAAAAAGAATGAAATTTTCCTGACTGTAAGCTGCAAATCTTTCTTAGTTTCAGTTCTTCCACTGTAAAGGCAGCTTCTGTGCTAGGAACTTTAGGAGGGCAGTTCTGAAATGTTATTAATGAGAACTTACTGTACACTTCATATTTGATGTAGGTGCACTCTGCCTCCTAATGGAAGTCGCATGTGTTTTTCTCCTAAGTATGCACTAGTAAGTAATGACCCATCATCAAGCACTGACTGATGACAATTGATCATATAGTCATCTACAGCAGCAAAAAAATTAGAGTAATCTCTCAAGAGAATAGTCAGAGAACAATTTTCCAGGGCCACTACTATAAAGAGGCTTGCTGAAGAAGAAAACAGACTTAGACTTCAGTCTAGATTTTCTTTGCTGGATTTCATTTTATATACAAGGTTTACATTTGTTTTTAAAAAATTTTATGAGGCAGACTAAGATGTTAAGGGGATTAAGGAAGGGGAGACGGTCTTTCACCTCCAAGCCTTCAGTTCAAATCCGGCGTGGGTTAGTAAGGAACAAGAAGTATTTACCACTGCTGCTCAGCGTCTGGGCAAAATGGATTGGTGGTTCTGGCTCAGTTCCCAGCAATAAATGTGCATGCCACAACTGGCAACTCTGTTGCCATTCTCAGCAGACAGAGCCAAGAATTAAATGAAGCATGAGAAGCGAGAGTTACCTCTCCACTACAGGCCAGGGTGGAGGCACATTGGCAGGAGAGGCCTGCTCTGCTGCTGCCTAAACTGGGCTGTGCCATGGATTAGCACAAAGACATCAGTATCCTGGACTGTCAAACTAACACCTTTTTTTTTTTTTGGAAGTGAAGTTACTAATTTTCTGGTGAAAAAAGAGATATAAAAAAAAAATCATTTACATGCTCCTTAGTGCGGCATAGATTGGTGACTCAGAACCCCTAGATTCTTCCTTATGTGAATGTGTAGATTAACCTGCCATTGTAAAGAGACTGAAACTTGATGTAAATGCAATATATTCCCACTACATAAGGCTTCTTTGTCCTGCCAAGGGCATGGCCCTAGGACAGAAAAATATCAGAGCTTTTTTCTTCCCAGCAATCACATGACAGATCATTTCTCAGGCTAGGATACTTTGACTCATTGACACCACAAGCCACTAGACCAGGAAGTTTGTTTTTCCTTTTACCATAAGCTTAGAGTAATTCCACTGAAATAAATGGAGTCAACCACCCACACAGAAAAGCTTAAAAGGGAGCAGAACATGCCTCATTCTTTATATGGCCAATCCTGGAATAGAAACGTGACTGGTACTGTTAACACTGAAATTATAAAATGCCACTGTGCCGTGTTCTGAGGCTATCAGCACTATTAGCAGGAAGGGCACCAAACATCCTTACACATAATTACAGCAAGCAAAAGAGTACAACCTAGGCCCTTAGCCTTGAAGTCACTTAACCACTGAAAAATGATGGATTAAAAAAAAATCCTAAAAATAACAAGATGAGTCAAGAAAATAATAATTTCAATCTATGCAGCTAGATAAATTTATTAAGATCCTCTTTATATTTTTCCTAGGATATTCACTGTAGACCCTAAAATTTCCATGGTTTTCAACAGTTTATTTACCCGTATTTTATCACCACCGTAAACATAATTATCACAGCATCTTCTTGTTGAATTTGATAGATAGATTTTGTTACTTGCTTGTCAAGATGCTCATATTCACTGTACTCAGTCATCACCGACCCAGAGACTGATGACTGTGCTAGTCTATTAATAAAAGTCTATTAAAGTATGTTGATGCTGCTCCTCTGAAACAATATTAATGCAAGCCCTACAGTAAGAGGCATACTTTTTACTTGCAACAACACAATGTGGCCTACATCATTACAATGATTGACCATTGTACATCTTATACAGACTGTCCATTCTTATCCATAAAGAACAATCAGAAAGTCTTTTCACTTGTTAGTTTTCATTGTCTTAAGAAGGTATTGTTCAGTATTGTTCACACAACCCGTTTTCAGAAGCAATTGGTGATTTTCAGTACCTATGGCTTGAGGCTAATTGAACTGCAACAATATAAAATGCAGATAGTATTATGAAATGTTGAGTAGCTGCCTTTTGCAAATAACAAGATTACAGATTTAACAATTCATAAAGACCTGAAACTAGTTATCGATTATTAAAATCTTGCATTAGAGCTTAACTTGCAGCAGACTATACACAAAAGATATTTCTCCAGATAATACAAGACAGGAGAGAAAAAAAATCAAAAAAACACCTTGAATGTGCCCAAATTCTTAAAAGCAATATGCTTGTGGCACTGTATTTTTCTATACATTCTTCTCTAGGACAAATTTTTTCTGCCTTCTTTCACTGGAGTTTTATCCTGATTCCTTGATTCAAAGCCTGATTCACATCAAAATATATTGATGCTGCTGTAGCCAAATTAATAACTAAGACAAATTTGATGCTTCAGAGATATGGAAAAAACAAAACAAAACAAACAAAAAAAAAAACAACAAAAAAGCACCCAGCTTGCAAGTGAGGTAGACAACAAATGGATAATGACATTGATCTTTTAATACCAACTACTTACTTTGGAAGCAGTTCTTGAAAAAGTCTATAGCAACAGAAATGGCACAGTGACTTAATTAATCATAATTTTAAAAGACCACTCCTGAAAATGACACATCTTCTGACTCAGGCCATCAAAAGGCTTACAAAACGTTTGACTTCAAGCATGGGAGCAATGCCTTAAAGTTTTCTTTGATTATACTCGTCATGCACAACCTTCATAGTTTCACTGACTATCAACAACCTTATAAAAAACCTACAAGGTAACTTACACATCACTCCTCTCATTTGGATAGTAACTCATTTGCCAGAAAATTTAACTTCAACAATCACAACATGGATTACCAAGCTTAGATTCTCAGCTTGCAGAAACCATTGGTCCTCAATTGACTGTAACAGAACCCACAGTTCATTGAAGTCACAGCGTTGGGACCCTAAACATTGATATTAGTCCTAAGCTCTCAAAGACTGATGACTTGGAGCTGAATCAAAAAGGTCATGCAGGATTTAGTGGTACCAGTTTAAGGAGTTACGTCTCCCAGCTGTCTGCAGCTGTCCCTCACAGAGCCACTGGAAAACAATATGGCCCAACCCTTACCATACAGCTCACAGCCAGGACATTAATTTTCACTAAGAATGGCCAGCAAATTGTGACAGTTGATAAACCGGTACTTGCCTGCACATTCTGCCTCTTCTATAGTGTGGAAACCTCTAGTAAAGTAGCATGGATGGAGGGTACTCTTTCCTCCAGCTCAACAAAAACCAACAGCATTTATTTGCCAGAGCCCTGATCTGGTCAGAGTGGAATTATATGCTGAAAGAAGAAACTGCATTTAACTTCTTTTGGCGGAATGCAGAGGGAGTATTTTCTACATTTCATGAGGCAGTGAATGAGAAAGAAGTAGTATATATACAGTATTCCTTGTAATTTTAATTCACATTGCCCATTCTCAGTGAATAAATCTTGTTAAACCTTATCCTCTCAGAGACCATCTGGATGAAAACCATTCAGGAAACATCACCATTGGTACAAGAAGTTAAATCTCACCATAAATCTCAGCATGTCAAAGCCAAGCATGCATGCCTTAAAGAAACTCTGCAGCTGTGACTTACTTAGAGTTGTAGACACGTATGTGCAAACAGTGACTCCCAAGAAACATACTGCTGTGTTTCACTAACTCTTAAAAACAAATGAAAGCAAATTCAAGGATTTTCTCATTTTCAGATAGCTTTGACTTTTTTTTTAAATGTAAGGGAAATGAAATTCTTTAATAAAACCCACATAAAAATTACTAGCTTTTTGAAATGGTACTGTCTCAAATGATCCCCACCCTTGTCCTTATCTTTGTCTGATTACTTCTCCCTCTCTTCCAAAGAACACATGCTAATGTGGCAAGCAATTGGAAATCATGATTACTTTGCTCTGTAATCTGATTGCCTGTATAGTTAGACACCTGCCTTCCTGGCAAATTTCTTTATGATAACAGGGTCTGAGCAGGTTGGCCTTTTAAATGCCATACACAATCAAACAGCTTTGATCTAAGCACAGTGAGAACACAACTCTCATCCAACAGCAATTTTGCAATTTCCCCCCCCCTTTCTTCACCCCTAGGCCTAGTATAATTGTTTTTACAGAAAAGGGTTTCACATTTAATTAACCAATTTAAAAATACGGAAAAACACAATGCTAGACTTGCAAGTCAGTCCATCCAGTAAGTGAAAAACAGGAAGGAGTAACTAGGAGACCTAACCCAGGCTCGATATTTTGACCAAAAAGGTTACAGGGATGAATGCAGATCTAGTGAAACAAAACGGTGTTGTATATTCACTTCATTTTCAATCACTTATTTCTCTAAAGGAACAGAATCTAAAATGTTTGAAAAATGGCTAAATTTATTCATGTTTGGTAATTAAAAAAAAAAAGATTTCAAAAAAATTCAGAAGGAGCTTGTTTGGAAATATTTTTCAAGTAAAAAAAAGATGTCCTTATGTAAATTACAGGAAGAACTTTTCATTTTAATTAATGAAAAGAATTTTATTCAACTGAAACAGAATTCTGTTCCATTTTCTGGAAAAAAAAAAACCCAACGAAAGATTCAGGTCACTCTCAGATCAACCCATAATTATTGTTATATACACACATTTGTTGCTAGAACTGACAGATAACAATCATCTGCTTGTGTGTAACAAAGTAACTTAAGAGCCTGGCAATCGCTTGCTTAGATGTGCTACCAAATTCAGAAGAAAGCAAGTCTTGTTGCCCCAAGAAGTGAGATTTCTGAGATAAATCAACATACCACAGTTGACAGGCAGGATTTTCTCCAGTAGCTGTAAAAGTTTCTTGATGTTTCAGCTGAGATCACTGGACCTCACTCCTGAATTAAATATAGGTGATCCTGGCTTAGTTTTGCAAGAAACTTCACTTCTGTGAAGCTGCAAATCACCACCACCAAGAATTTAGCTGCCATCACAGCAGCAGATGTGGCTCTGGTTTGCTAACTCAGGTTCTGGCTTGATCACCTATAAAAAAGAAGAGATCAATTATCTTTGACAGTAATAGGTGCTACCCAGAACAGCAAAGACTGCAGTGGCAGCTCACTGTGATTGAAAGCAATCCATCCTTTCCTCACAAGTGCGGAGAGATTTGCTAAGAACCATCAGCCTCCCACCAGAGAAGCAGTATTGTCTGGACCTCAGCACATGAGCTACAGGATATGGTTGTCTACAAACTGTAGAATGAACTAATCATATCTCCTGTAAAGAAAACATTTGCTAGCAAGCATGAAAGATGACCAGCAATGTTGTGGTGTCACGCAAGGTGCTTTGTTTCTTCTTTTTAAAGCTGTATTCCGTGCTAGGCACTAGTTACTCCCACATGATTTACTGCACACAGATGGGGACTGAAGAAAGGGTATTGGTTTAGACTGATCCCACAGATAGGGACACAAGGGCCTACCCACGTGCTGGAGGCACATATCACTTTTCAGCATCAACAGCAGAGCCTTGGGCAACTGGGTATTAGGTGCCTTGGTTATGTGCTTACAGTCAGGTTGCTGGAATCCAGGAGCAACTGTAGTGCTCCTGTCCTAAACTGGTTCATCCCATAGCTGCATCTTATGAAACAAATAGCATGTACTGATGGGTTTGGTAGAAGTGATAACAGTATAAAAGTAAGTATGTTGGATCTAAACCTGAGATAGTATTATTATTGCAGAAATCCAGATGGTTTGGTGTGTCTTTCAACTTCACTCCTTCAACCATACAATGCTGCACAACCGGACGGATCACGTGAAATTATTTTCACTTTCCATGGAATTTTCACCCAGAGTTAGCCACTACTAGAAGCAAGACAGCAAATCTGCTAGGCCAGCTAGCTCCTAACAGTAAATCAGTTGTCCCTTTGGCAAATAGTGTATATACTTATTTTTCGAAGCACAAGGAAAGGATGACTCAAACTGAGTTTCACAGGTGAAGTTCAGATGAGTTCAGATATATTCAAGCCCTCTTGATATTCCCATATGCTTGACTCAAGTCCAAACATTTAATTGTCAGCTCTAAACAAAAACTTCCAATGAAGAAGCAGAGGAGGGGATTGGGAACTCTCCTTTTGTGCGCTACAAACTTGATCACTGTTGTTGCTTTTTATATATATATATATATATAATCTGTCATTTGTACTTTTTCATACTAAAGGTGACAGTCTAATTCACATATGACCAACACCCATAAATCATGTTGGGGGGGAGGAAATATTCATAAATCCATATCAAACAGCACCCAAATTATGACAAATGACATGGCAGTCATAAAATTGCACAAGCACAACTCACCAAGTCATTAATTTCATGGCCGTGGAAAATAAACAGACACATTTTTTTCGCAGCCCTAATAAATTTTAAAAAACTCAAAGAATGGTCCATCTGCTTCGAATAATTTTTAATTTCCTATTCTGTCTCGTTCCCATTAGCTATTCCACTGAGATATTTGCTAAATTCTTTCATTTGCCTCCTCCCATCTGTATTCAATTACTCTATTCCCAAATAGAGTTAGTTTTTCTTTCTCCTAAGCACAGTACAAAATATCCCCACCTGTACCTTAAAGCAAATGTTATGTGTGTTTTATTATCTGTTAGACTCTATGAGTCATTCTAACTCGATTGCCTGTGCTGAAAGACTTGGAGGGCAATCTGATTTTGATGTTTTCTGGCTTTGGTGAAAAACACCTGCCTGATTCTCATAGCTAATCTATTAACTTGGTAAATGCCTCAACAGATGTTCTAGAATCAGCTAGGGATCAGGGTCTGTCCTCGTGACAGCGTCCGCTTGTAAGCTTGAAATATTTAAATGTTCAGAGATCAGAGGCCAATGATGTGTTTTGGGTACAAGCTTTCACTAAATCATATTTTTTCAGGCAGTCCCTGGAGTGCAATCCACATACAATAAGTGGCTGGAGCATTCTGACTGAGCAGGCCAACAATATAGGCCTCCTTGAACTTTGAAGGGACATGAATTTCAAGGCAGGATTGGCTTCTTTTAATGAAAAATGGAACAAATTTTTGACTGCAATGAAGTCGTTCCCATTTAAGCTACACCTTTTTTTCCAGTTCTTTTCCTTTCTTCCTAATGAAACCCATTAAGAAAGTATAAACCTTGGCTTTGAGACCTGCCTTTCCAAGGACAACTTAATGACTCTGAGGAACCTGTTCTAAGCCGTCATCCTCTGTTTGGGTCAGCACTGCTCTGCATGATTCACTTACTGTGTGCCTGATCCTCCACCTTGTTATGCTGGTTTCAAGCCAGGGCTGCTCTACTGACTCTAAGCCATTCCACTGTATAGCAGCCTCTCAGGCTCCACAGACTGGCTGGGATCGCTGGAGCAGACCAATCCCTTGAGAAGGCTTTATTTCTCCCATTGGAAGGGTGGGATAGATGCATGAGATCAGTGTCAAGGCTGCGTGAATTCCCATTTTGCAGGTCAAGGCAGTTCTCTAATCAACTAGTACCACCAGAGAAACACAATGAGAACACAAAAGCTCAGAACATGGCAATAGCTGTCCCCTCTGCTTTCAGAAACTGTGCCTAGTCAATCAAAGCCAGACCTGAAAGGCTAGAAGGGTTTGTTAGTTTTGTGAGATTTTGTACAATTTCAGTCCTCGTAAGAAGTGCTCAGACTAGTTAGAAAATGCCTCCACATATTTAATTTGAAATATTTTGCAAGTTTCCCTGCAAAAATTTTCTCAGTGAGATCACATAAATAGCAAAAAAAATAAAAATCAGGACATCTTCCTCTGACCTTCGCCTACCACTTGACTCTGATGACTTTGCTTGCCCTTTGTTTACCTCCACTTCTTCATCTGCTAAATGGGCTTTATCAATGCAAACTTTCTCTGGTGTTTTGAAGCTTAATTAGTTAATGTTTGTAAAGTGTTTTGAGATCAATACAGTATTATTACTAATGTATTCAAAATCTCATCTCTGCTGCTATTTGCTCTTGGATGCTTGACAAGAAGGCTCTCACTGTTCCACATCTTCAGTGCTCCTCAGAAGCAGCTCTGCTGTTAGAGCTCTCATATGAGTGATCAGCAGATGGAGTTGGAGGAGTGAAAAGGAAAATGACTGATTCAGATGGCTATTGCTATTACACATTCTGCTTTCTCAAAGACAAAACAGCAAACATGAAGAGAAGGTTAATAACAAATACTTGAGCATTTAAAGGAAGACATAAAGCACAGCAAAAAAACATGTGGTGCCTGAAATTATTGTTGTTTTCGAAAGTATCTCTGGAAGTACAGACACATTTTAGACTTCAAATCTGACAGGCATTGGAGAAATGGTCTAAATGTGAGACGAGGACTTCTTAGAGAAGAAAGGATCACTGGAAATAGAGTTGCCATCTGAGGATCTTTGGTAAGAACCTCGGAACCTTCACTAAGAAGAAAAGGAGAAATTTCTGTTATTAAACAAGTGTGAAAGTATTGACCATAACTCAGCTAGTAGGAATGGTTTCTTCCTTCATTTTACAACCTGTATCTCTGCTGAAATGCAAATCCTCTCCTGTCTCTCAGGCATTCAAAAATGGAACTGGCTACTGGAAAGATGCAGTAACTAAGTTTGACTTTAAAGAACAATTTCTGCAAAATACTCTTCATAGACAGATATGTTCACAGACATTTTCAAAGTGGTATATTTTTAACGTATAACTTTTTCTTGAAATACTGAGTCACATCTGTATTGTCACCCCATCCTACTGTCACAAATGAGGACTTGACCTGAAAAACTAGCTATGGATTGTGCTTACAATAAAGACACTCTGGATAAAGAAAGCTAATGAAACTGACATTAAGACACATGCTCCTATTCACGTAGAAAATCTGACAACAGAAATAGAAGTGGTTTCTGTTTAATTTTTACTACCTGCTATAAAACCCTGAATTATCCCTGGACTCAAGCACACTTGCATACTTAACAGCCTTCTTCTGCACAGACTGGATTTTGATTCAGGCCTCTCTCTTAGAATATTTTCAAATATCTTTGTCTGTATTCTGCACATTTTTTTCTTTAGTAAGCACTTGGAAAAGGTTACCTTCATGAATGAGACATTCAACAGAACACATTTTTCAGACTAGGTGCAGCTCCGTAGGCACAAGCTGTGTTACATTTGTAGGTCCTTTGGTAGAAAAAGGGATACACAACTTGTAAATTGAGATTAATTAAATAAGATGTTATTATAGATGTCCACAGCAGAGGGTGCTAAGATTAAAGAGAACTGACCATAGAGTTAAGATCTGGGGCAAAGGGAGCAGATTCAAGGCAAACAGTAAATGGAAGTTAGTTCATTAGTCACACTATAAAGGATCCAGTTGAATCTTCCTTAATTCTGTGTTGTTTTTTTTCTTCAGTTCAGGATTTTCGTAAGATAGGAGGCACAACGTTCACCATAGAAAAAAATGACTGTTTCTTGCATCAATAACGTTTTCTCAATTATTAGATTTAGCACACATACTAATAAAAACAAATCATATCAAAGAGATAAGCAGACAATTAACACTCCCCTGCACTTTGCCTTTTTTTTAACCCCAGAATTCTTTTTAATCAGTCTCAAGAACATACATTTATCTCATGACAAAAATAACCTTAAGTAAGAGCAGAAAATTTAGAAATACTTCTGCCAATGAAGCTGGCTGTTACTTAAATGAAAAGGGAGTATCTGATTGATAGCTTACATTCCATTGTGTTTCAGTGAAGACGTGTCCTTAAGTTTAGAGTTGCATAAGAACGTTATTGCATTAAGCTTGATATTTGAAAACCGACAAACTGTTTCAAAAATATTCTGCTACTTGAACACCCAGTTAAAGCCCTCCCTCTCCATACCTACCTTTCCACTGATTTTCACAGAGTTAAGTCTGACTGTGGGGCCATGTAAAGCAAAAGAAGAGAAGAGGCAAGAGATGGAACACCAACAGTTCTAATTTATGTGCCTGAGGACCTGGAAAGCTCGCACATTTGAGAAGGATTACCAGGTCTTTGGCTAGTGAATCCTGCTGAACTCAGAGGAGGAGCAAATTAATGTTTTTACCTTTCGATGATGCACAGTGTTCAGCAGTTCACAATCTTCCCCACACAAAGAAAGCTCAATCTTCTGCTTCTTTACTCACCTCAGCAGAAGCCAGAATTCTCCCACAGTGAGCCCAAGAGCTTGGTGTTCTCATTTGAAGACATCTTGGAACCTGTCATCCTCAGAATCAGCTGTTGATGCGATGAAACCCAAACAGAAACAAACAAAAAAAAAAAGGTCCACCACTAAAGTCCAGCAGAGCAAATAAAACCTTTACAGAAACTGCCCATGCAGTCCCTACGCTGGGACTTTTCATCAGCAGTAAATTCAACAGAAGCATCAAACAAACAGCTGACGAAAGCAGTCCGTTTTATCAAAAACAAATAAAAGCAAAAAGTTTTTTGCAGGAATTAGAAATCCAGAGTGTTTTTCTGCTTGCTGGCCTCAATATCAGGGGAACTCCTAATTTACACCAGAATGAGCAGAAAGCAGTGCTGGGGACAGAACAGATAATTCAGCACTCTTCTGCTTAAAAATGCAGGGCACTCACCCCAGGGACAGGCAGAAGGGAGAGGGGAAGACTGAAATACTGTTACTGAAAAAAGGGACACGCACACCATGGCTAGGAATTCAGGCTTGGAGCAGAGATATTGAGGAGGTTCCACACAGAAATCCATTTGTTTTAGTGGAATTTAGAAGGTTTAACAAGGCATTGGGTTTGTTGGTATTCTGGAGAATCTGAACTTCACCACTTTGGCAAACTGTAACACATTTATGCCCAATGTTCAAATTGTATGGCAAGGTGAAAGGAATCTGGTTACTGAAGATAAGCCAAAAAGAGAAGCATATTAATGCTTGAGTATAGCATACAGATAATAAGTCTTCAAGGAAGAGTTCCTGCTATGATTGTCATAGAACACTGAGATTCACTTAGGCACTGTTCAATTGTATATTCTTTTTCCCCTCCAAATTACCACTCTTCAGTATTTACACTTAAAGTGAAGACAAGTAGTAAATAAAATGTAATGAAATTCGTTATGCATCTCTTTTCATCCCCTATGCAGCTCCCTCAACCTTAAACTTGAGAGGAACAGAGACCAGGTTTTCTCTTCAGACAATGAAAAGGATATGCATCGAACAATTCTGCAGGAGAGAAAAGAAGTCTGAAAGAAAGAAACCCATAAAAGGAAATGCACCACATTCTTCCACCCTCTACCCCGACAAATCCAATTAAACTTGCCAAGACACACACGCATGTCGTCAATCATTCCAGAGCCTATCCTCCCTATCAATATTTCAGCAGCATTTCACTTTCTTCTCAGGACTATGCACACTCCACACAGCATGCACTCATTGTTCCCCGTGCTTCTTCCTTGCCCCTTTCAGTCACAACAAGACACATTCACTTCTTTCCTGCACCTTATGCTTCTCCAAGCTAGCTGGTTAGCTGCATAGCAGAGCTTGCTTGTGCACCATTGATGGCTTACACTTACATATTTTTAAACAGGAAAATACAAGGTGCAAAATGTGTCTGTGAACGGACACAAGGACAATGACACAGATGAATTGTGTCCATGCTTATACAACAGATATTTTATTGGGAAATCCTGCTTTCCAATTCTGACGACCTTAGAAAGAACCTCATTTTAAAGAGCATAAGGAAAACAGACAAAAAGCAAAATGTCCGGAAATATATCAGATTCAAATGTACTCCAGGGACCTTATATACTTGACATGGGCACTCTCAAAGCCTGCTTTAGTAACTGTACCATTTTCAAAATAACTGCAGTAATCAGGACTTCTCTTACTATACAAGATGTAGGGTTCTGGTTCCCTACAGAACTAAGTCTCCCTAACAGAAAAGGGACACTTGTGATGGCTTCTTTATTCTACGCATCTTGCACAGGACTTTGGGTGCTCACAGAGGTGCCCTTTAGTCATGAACATATGCAGTAACTCATTTTCAAAGATGAGGTTTACTTTGGAAGCCCTGAAAGATTATAATCCATGTCTTGTGCCAGTACAATAATAGGTCTGTCAGCTTTCTCTTTGGATTCTTTCAATGTCAACAAGGGAAATGTATAGAAACCTAATCTGATGGAGGATTTAACTGACTCAATTGTACTGCCTTTACACTCAGTGACCTAATGTGGCTTCAGAAGAATGACCAGGCTTTCAAGCAGGTGGTAGCTATTCCAGCTGAGCAATCTGTCACTTACAATTTTATCCTCTTCCTAGCATTCCCATGTCCTCCATGTTCCGTTCCAGTGCTGAGTGATTCCCAGCTTGAAGGTAAGCTCTTGCTGTCTGCTCCTCTTCCTACAGTATTTCACTTTTCATCTCAAAGGCATAAAGAACAGACATTGCAGCCTAATATGCATAGAGATGACTGGAGCACACAAATGAAATGGAACTAAAATATACATGCCTATGGCCCCTACAGATGCCAGTGTGACCACCAGGCAATAGAGACCAGTTGTGGAACTGTTTCCAGCTGTGAATAGATATGACTATATTCTGGTGATCAGTCTGTATTCTCCCTCAAATGTAAACAGGATCTGGAAAAAAGGGTAAATATTTTCCTTTTCTCCTTTGCAGAGAAGAATTTTATCTTTCTCAAATAAGAGCCACTTGCTGAGCTCAAATCTATGGATTCTAAAAGTCCCATCTTCTCTCCTCAAAGCTAACTTCCTAATGAAACTTCAAACACTCTGCCAAAAAAAAAAAAAATTAAGGTTCTCATAATAAAAAAAAAAAAAGAGAGAGAGAGAGAGAGATAATGCCTCATGGCTTAAATAGGTCCTTTAGCCAGAATCTATGTAAGCATTAATTTTCAACCTTCAGGTTCATGAAAATTATCAGGAAATGCTGAGCACTGATTAGTAGGACAGAATTATATATACTTGATAGTAATAATTTCATCTTCCATCATAGTGAGAGTGGTCAAGCATGCTCACTTGGATGATTTTATTCTGCTACCTTGCGTTGAGACCTATCCCACATTCCTCTGGCGCGTGGAGGGAAACGTAGCTGATCATGTCTCTGAAGTGCAGGGATGGCCAACTGCTTGTACAGCACGACAGCTTCCTCAAAGAACAGAAGCCCTACTAATCCCTTCAAGAGCGAGCTGAGATTAAAAAAGCCTACACAAATAAACTTGTTATTCAGATCACTCTGTACTGCTTTTAGCATTCTCTCTGGGGATCCACACTTTGGACACCAAACTCTTACCTTCAAAGAGGGGTTCTGAACTTTAGAGCTTCTTTGAAGCAATGCTCCATAACAGCAGAAAGGGAGCTAGGTGAAAAGGGAAAAACCTCACTCTGCAAAGTTCAGGCTTTAACACAGACTTCAATGCTTTGAAAACCAACAACTCTGGATGCACTGTCCAGAAACTGTTTCTTCCCTGAAGATCAACCTCTTAGTTTTTTTTAACTTCCTTATCTCTTTGAGGAGATAAGGAGCACCAGGCAGAAATACAGAATTTGAGGCTGCAGAAGATAAGGAGGAGAAAAAAACAGCATCAGGTGAGTGTTCCTCTCTTAGGCAATAACTTGTCCTGGAAATAATTAGTATTTATGCCCATTTGTAACAAAGCTGCCAAACAAATACAAACACCACTTCCCATAAATATCCCAACTACAACAAACCAAAGTGAAAGGGAACTTCTGAACTAGGCACCATAAAATTTGGCCATGGGGCACCTACTACAAACTGACCACAATATGATCTGTTTCATAAATTTGGTGAGCAAAGTACAAGTTCCTCATCAACTGGGATATGATTTTATGTCTGAAATGAAGTCATAGTTGTTCCGGCATGCATCCTGAGTGCCAGCTCACTTATACCTGGCAGCATGAACCCAGCTGACTTGAGGATTTCCTGCAGGCTTTCAGAGCACTAGCAAATGACTCCAGCACAGCCTTTTTGGAAAAAGAGGTTTGACATGGACTAATGCTATGAGTCTCCACGTAGGTGAGTTTATGTGCAGCATTTGTGCACAAGTGCAAAAAGGATCTGTAGGGATTGGCAAGGTGCTGATATGTGATTCTAGTAAGGAAATTACAATTTTCCCTCAGCCGTGCTTTTGTAAGAGATCACTTGATGGGATTTCTTTAGAATGCTGCATCTTGTGCACTTCTAGTCTTGGGAACACAATAGGCAAAGCTCCCAGGGTGTGAATAATTAAAATAGTAACTACATGTTTATCTCTGTAGTCATCTGATGGCAGAAACCCTCTGCATGCACACAGCAATTCTGAACGTCATTTATATCCAGATCACTTATGTTCTATTGAACAAGTGGTGTTAAGATGTAAAGTCACAGCTGAGAAGAGTAAAATTCCCTCTGTTTATGCTGGAAAGAAATACAAGTGTGAAAGCACTCAGCAGGATAGACCTTGCCTTGCAGAAATCTTGCCTTCTAACATTTGCTACACTGTCTGCTAATAGAGTTATGTGAACAGAAACAGAGACAGGCAACAAAAAATGGGTGCTTACCATCAACGCCCTGAAGAGGAGACTGTCTTGTGCCTTCTCACTCCTGTTTGCAATTTAGAAAAGCTATCTTCCCAGACTTGAACTTGATTAGTCTCTGTTTGAAACTCACAGCCTTGAACACGAAGCTTGGACTTGGAATCCCATTTTTCAGAAACAAAGAATTGCTGCAAAAATTTCCAACACATTCTAGAAAAATTACATTCTCTTCCCCTTTTAATCTAACAGTCTAGGTTTTAGGACCCGTCTTGAATCTGTGTTCTGAGAAAACCTGTTAGTGTTAATCCAGTGAACAGGCACATGAACACTTAACCTGCGTTTCTGGGTGAGTTTAGATACAAGCAAGCCTAGAACTGGTCAATAATCTCAATGCCAAGCAGCACTTCTGGAACTTTCCATTTCGAAAACATTAATATCAATGAATTTTATGTGTTGTCAGGGCTGGGATGCAGCCAATTTTTTTTTTCTTGAGAATCTGAATTGTTTCTCACTTAAAGCAATTGGTGCTATTGCTTTGTCATTTAATTTAATCTTCTCCAATGAGCTTCAGATACTATCACTCTCTGTATGTTTCTATTATTTCCTTGTGCACTCATCTTGTAACTGGCTTGCTGCACTGTCAGTGTTTTGAAGCTCAGCTCAAATGGCATCAGTACCAGCTACATGCTTCACATGCTCCTTAGTAGAAGGAGTACAGATTCCCCTCACACAGATTTATTCTTATTGTTTTTCCTGCTCCCTGTCACACCACTCACTACCTGAACCACCACCCTTACTCCTGCAATTTATAGCAGTCAGAATATGAGCAACAGTTCCATGTCTTATGAGGAACCAGTCTGCTTCCTCATTGCTATTGGAATTTGAATTAATGGGGCAATGTATTTCTCCTCCAATGATTTAATTAAATTGAAACCGATTTCTGACACAACAGCTAGACAAGCTGCAATTTATTGAATGAACCATTCTCTCACTTCCTTCCATTTTCTACCACTGTTGTTGCAAATGAGGTGGAGTTAGCAGGGTGTGCTTCCTGCTAAGTCACGATGACTGCTTCATCAGCTTTTGGATTTAAGTCAAACAGCAGACTATTCCAAATTTCTGGGCATCAATTGAGATGATAGGGAAAGATCTTGATGTCCTTCTGAAGCTCAACACTGAAGAAATGTGAAAACATGTTCCCTTGTGCTACAAGGGCTGCCCTTGGAAATGCTGCATTTCACTGCTGTCAGCCTCAGAGCTACTAATATGATTTTAGAAGTGAAGTGAAACAGTAACATTGGATTCAAATTCTCTCAGCGTTAAAAGGTTTGGATGACAATGTCAAACTTGAACCTAACTTGGTATTTTCCTACAAGACTATGTGGGGACATAGATCAGGGTTGGAACAGGAGATTCTGAATAGGATTCAAAAGATGGCAGCCAGGTGCAGTCTGTATCTGACCTTTCCAGCAGATAGGTGTTCAGATCAAATGTGTAATTTCAAAGCTGTCTCTGACTGATGCCCTTTCTGGAGGTGAACCAGCTTTTCAAGAAGGTATTCAGGAAAGGATTAAGTTGAATTCACACGTATTGCTACTGGCATGAGAAAATGAAAGACATCTACAGAACAGATCTCTAAATTGGGGACAAACAGCCATCAGCCAAGAGGCTGAGAGGGCTAGGTATCAGTTTCTAGCACAATAGTTTCTGTTAGCTTTCCAATAATGCTTTGTTTTACATAATATCATACAATACACCCCTCGATTTCCTACCAATCCAAACACTGGGCTGTTTGAAAAGCTGTTGACATTCTGTATCAAGGATGACACCTTAGCCCAGAATGTCTGCACATAGCAATAAAAATAGGCATCTTTCAGAGACCTAATACTATCATAGTCATGTGAATGGTTTTCCTGTGCAAAAGATGGCAAAGCAAGATCAAATGAAGAAATCAGCAATAAGTAGGAAACAGAGATAAAATGCCAGACTTGCCAAACATCTTACGGAATAGCACAGAAGTCCAGTCTGCATCATAAACTTGGTCCAGGTGCTCAGACTGTTCAGTCCAGCATTTTCAAGAAGATCTACCAAACAGCATCAACATTCTTCCAAGAGAAAGGCATCATCAAGCCCCCATGACAGGGAACAGTTTCCTCTATTTACTCCTCCCCAGAATATACACAAACGAGGGCAACACTGAAAGAGCCCATTCCAGAGGCTGTGCTAGAAATCCTCCTAAGGAGTCCTGGAGGACTCTCTGCCAAAGGCTATAGATTGCTCGTGATGGAAAGCAGGAGAAAGGGCAGATCTGATGTTATTTGCTCCCTCTGAGTGAATAACACCTCTTCAGGTGAGATTAAATGGCCAACAGGTAAAGGGCAGCCCTTGAGCCACTCACATTTCAGAACTAAATGCTGAAGGGAATCAGGGACTGAATTAGGACTGAGAGCTGCCACATGGCCCCTGGAGCCACTTGTTGAGTGTGAACTGTGGTGAGTGTTACAAATGAGAGCTCTGCTTCTTAAAATCCATTCCACAGATGGTTTCTCCCTCTGTTGACAAAGGGATTTCTGTGGCTGTCCAGTGCTGCTGTGCAGGCACAAATGCTTTGGAGGATGCCGAGTCTCTCTTGCAGGCTAGCAGAAAACAAGTTCTATTGTCTCCTTGTTCAGATTGCATCTAGGCCAGCAACAAGCTCCCATCTAGACTGATGGCTGGAGGTTTCTGTTCTTGCCCCTAGATAATCTATTTTTTTGCTCTTAAAATGAATATATATATATATATATATATACACACACACACACATATTCATATATATATCATATACATCATATATATGTTCATTATGTTATGTAATATATATATATTTTCATACAAATGAGGCAAAATCTTGGGATCCATCTGCATATAACATTTCAAATGATCCAAACTTTATCACTTCTGAACAGCAAGCCAGTTTAGTAGCTACTCATTCAGTTACACAAAACCATTCAGGCCAAGCGCTGCTGGGATTTATCGCAGAGGAAAAGTTTTAAGGAAAAAAGTTTTAAGAACTAAAACAAACCAAGTCACAGTTTCTGAAACAGAACCACGTTCCCAGGCTTTAACAATAACAGTTTTTACCACTGGCTGAATCAGCCTTTGGAATTTGTAGTTTATGATAACAGCATCGAGAAAAGCCAAGCTGTGAGTGAAATAGAGTTAAATTTAGATCTGAAACAAAGGCTGTCTCACAAAAAAGAGGGTTGGCTGAAACATGCATTGGACACCTATGGAAAGATAGAGCAAGCTTTTGATCAGGACAAAGGAGCAGCACTCAGGGAGGGGAAGGTTTTAATTCTAGCTTTACTATGCATTTCCTACAGGACACTGAATAAATGACCTTCCTTTATTCTCTCTTTATTTCTCCAGTGGTGACACAGGATGACTGAGACTTCACCACTTGGGAAGACATTAAGATCCTGAAATGATGGACAAAGAGCAAGATATTGCTCTTCCCACAGTCATAGACAATATAAACTTAGAATTTATTTCTCTCTCCCTTGTGCATACACACATTATTTCTTCTCATAAGCAAGATATTTTAAGCTTGTTTTGTCAGAGATCAGCCATGTTAATTAGAATTATCAATAACATCAATATTTTAGTCTGAGTTGACAAATGCTGGAGTTTGACTTTATCTAATGGACACAGCAAACAGGCCACAGATTTTTTATTTTCACAGTGCTTGCTCACATATACACAAATGTGAGCCACTAGTACAGCTCATGCACTATACAAATTGGAAAGACAATTTTAGCAGCTGCAATTAAAAGTTGCAAATAAAACTACAAATTTCAGGCATAAAGTGTGACTTCCATAGTTTTAGTTAGCACACATATATTATTATTGCTTTCACAATTTCTATCTTCTGATTTACAAAGCCTGAAACCTCTGAACGGTCATTTTTGACCTGTGTGAAGCAAAGAAATGACCAGTTTAGCATTTCAGAATCATGGCTGCAGTTTAACAACAGTTTAGTCAACCAAAAGCATTCTTCAGCGGCTGCCCAGCAAAGAGAGAGGGGAAAGGAAGAGTATTCAGATTCCAGCTAAGCTCAGCCATACCACAACACACGATTTTGTTTTCTATTCTGACAGACATATTTGGCCTAATGAGTGAAACCATTATATGAGAAAATCCCAAACATCCCACAAAAATACCTCAGCCCTGCAGAACCCTCCAAAGCAGAGGATATCAAAGATGCCTGTCGCATGTCCTATACATTCACATTATGAATATTAAAAGAGATGATGGACCTCATAACCTCACACTTCATCTGGAAAGAAAACGTGCAATTTTGTTTTAAAAAAATATATAGTTACTTCTCTGGCAAGAGCTACCTCAAGAGTTCTTTCTTTAAATGAACCAACCCAAATCAGTCTAGAGGTCAAGTGTATTTTGTATTACTTGCTTATTTTGTTAAGAGCAAACACACACATACATCTACCCTATGTCAGAGTCAGACTCAAACAGCACTAAAGACTATTCACTTCCAGAACTCACTGCAGATGTACACAACTTGCCTTTCTTGGTATGTGATTAGATCCTTATATTAGTCTCCAAAGAAGCACTGAGCACGTTCTTGGTTAAAGAAAACTTCCATAGGCTTTCTTCATAATTAGATGACGTAATACATGCTTATTCGAAGTCAAAAAACTAACACATTCAGAAAAGCAATTTTTAGACCAAAGGAAAAAACAATCATTATATGAAAATATCTGCCACAAGTGTCTTTCTATAAAGGTATGATCTTGTGATATAAGGGCAATATGAGCAGGCCTGGCCTATTAACTTGGAAAGGAACTCAAAGTGCTAGCAGCAGTAAAGCCAGTTCTTAGATCTTTAAAACTCAATTAGAGACATTCAAATCTAACTTCCTTTCTATAACATCAAAACATCCATGTTTATATATTGTGATGTGAAATGCAACACTAAATCACAAATGAAAAAATAATTAGGAAAAGTCAACGTTGTGACACAATGCTGACTCTTTACTGAGACATATCATATATATTTAGGATGTGAAGAAAATGAGGCAAGTATTTTTAGAGAGATAAACAAGAGCAGAAATTCCATCTGGAGAAGTTTTTGTAGAACAATCTTTATCATTCTCCAAATTCCCAAAAAATTAAATTTCTCGCCTTTAATATTGCTTCTGCATTCCAATCTTTACAACAGGTGTTACCAGACAGCAGTGAAAGGGTTACTTGTTTTGAACACTGTGTGTTACCCAGTCAGATGGGTATTCATCCCAGCATGAATCTTGTCACCAAGTCTGTGACCTAGGATGAGTTAGGTCACCAAGTTTGTGACCTAATATATGTATTGTTGCCAAGCAATACCCAGTCATAAGACCTCCTGTAATCTGTACCACTTGCTATTTTACTAGAGATGTGGTCAGTTTGCTAACGTGATACTTGTGCTCCCACACTGTGCAATAAAATTTCTCTTTGCCAGAATGGACGGCTAAATCAGGTCTTTTAATGTAAATTGTTTAAATTCTTCCTCTTAAAAGAAAAGAAGTTCAACTCCTCTGTCTGCAACAGTCTTAATATCATCTCCCTGGCGGAAGTCCACCCGGTATTGATGGCAGGTACACAGGCCCTTCATTATACGTGACAGCTTTCCATGCTATAAAGAATATTACTTCTGAAGGAGTGGAAAAGAAGAACTGATCTTTCTTCTTGCAAAGAGAGGCTTGAAAAGGTAATCAAACAGCTAGGTCTGAGCAGACCAGGCAGAACGGCTCCTTGCATATGTATAAATTCTTGGATTTATTCTTGGCTTTAAGGAATCAGTTCTGTTTGACATATGCCTCAGCCAAAAGCCCATGCTCTGATGCAGAATTGAATGATCATCCTAGACAGAAATGGGTCACATCTGAAGAAAAGAACAAAAAAAATGGCTTCTTGGAGCCACTCAAGAATACCCAGATCACCTCTGCAAGCTTGCATGCTGACAGGACACTAAGCCAGTAAAAGAATACAAAACAAAAACAAAACAAAAACCAGGAAAAGATCTGTTGAGACACCAGGTCTTGAAAGGTCTTGCCACAGAACTTGATCCCTTTTCCTCCTTGTTCCTCTTCTGAGGAATGCTCAGAGCTTGTCCTGACCACAGCCCTTGCTATAAGGCATGAAGACAGCAGAACAGCTGTGCCATCAGCCAGGGCCTGGCTGAGCTCATGAGGCAGTTCTTTGACAAAAGACAACTGGTTGTTGCTGTGGAAAAGCAGAGCCACCAGAGAAGCACGGGCACATGGGTACACCAATACACACACAAACATATGAATATAAAACTGTAAACCATGGTACGTTCTCCCAGAAAACTATGTTTCAAAGGATTTCTTAAGTCAAGAGGAGTGCTTAGCACACTTAGCTTCCTCTAGCACATATCTACAGATCACTTCATGTGAATTTCTCTTGCAGCAATGTAAGGGCAGAAACCAAAGGCAGCAACAGCCTAAGAAGCGAGGAAGAGGAGGAAGGGCAGGCTGCTGTCCTGTACAGGGGCTACAAAATCATCAAAACCCATCTGCCTGACTGCTACTCTGCAGGAGCTTGCTCCTGTGAGGCATTTATAAATCAGCTGTTCCTGTGGCAACTGGCAGATAAGGGTGCAAAGGGACCTGAAGGACAGAATGGCTTGCGAGGACATGAAAGCTTGTGGAAAGCAGATGTAGCAGGAGGCACAATGGTGCTAACCCCACTTGTGCTGCTCAGGTGCTGCCACAAAACCACACCAAAGCAAAATAAGCTCCTCTCAAGGGCACAGAGCTCATCTAGTGCAAGCATTAAAAAATCAAGAATAGAAACTACATTGAAACTATGTGGGCTGTTTTCATAGTAATTATCTTTACTTCTTGTTGCAATAGCAAAATTGAAGTAGCAACCCCGGTTGTTATCCGTGTCCTACCTGTGCCCTGGGCAGTTCTCAGGAATTGAGGTTTTCTTAAACGTTTGATTTGAAGGTGATGAAATGCCCCAGTGATGAACTGACACAAGATATAGAGACAACTACACTATTTGAAGTATCAGCTGAAAACATTTCTCTCCTTAGGGCTTGGTTCTGCAGCTCCTAACGCTGAATCATGTAATCTGTAAGCACTATTCACATAGAAGTCACCCCATCAGATTAAGGCCTGTGTAAGAGCCTGCACTGGCTGAATGCCACTTTCTAGGACTTAAAAACTTGCTTTTGATGCACTATGAAAGGTAATACTAAGAATCTTCCTGTCATTTCTATAGGAAGCATGTCAAGTCCTGTCCTTAGATATCTATGCGCAGTTCAAGTCACTGCAAACTGCAGGCAATCTCTCTCAACAGACATTTCAAAGAACGTAACTTATCCTGCATAATAGATACAGACGATCAACTTCTTTCACACTTTACAGACATTCTTTTTTACTAAAATGCACAAACTACTGTTGCAAAACCTGTATAAAATGGTAATTCCTGGCCTCAGCCTGCACACCGACAGCATTTACCTTCATTTCTGTGGGACACAGTATGGCAAGAGCTATGGATTTGATAAATCCTGTCAGAACCCATTACAGAAGCGCTCTTCTTGATCTAAAACACAAAAACCAAGAATCAGTCACCATAAAGTAAATGTGATATAGCATAGAGCAGAATAAAGTTTCTAGCACATATGGTATTTTGAGAAATTATTTTCTGTGACAGCAAAGTATGACAATGAACAGAAGACAAATGAATTTCCTGAACTGTTTCAGTAAAGGTTGCCTGTCCTGTAAAGACTTACACAGAACAAACTGACAAGATCACCTGGAATTACCTAATCTGATCGGCATTATATGTGACAGATAAAACATCTGTTTAAAGAAAATAAAACAAACTTACCCATGGCTAAGATACTGACCAAATCCAGATCAGAGAGTGGGAAAGTTTCCTTTAAAAAATCTTAACAAATCTCACAAAGAGTACTCAAACAATTTCTATTAATTCAAAGACACAGATCTCATTGCCTTTTCTGTTTCACCAATGAGAATGCCACAGTTAATTTACACATTCTAGTGCTGTAGTATGTAGAAGGAGAATTGGTGAGCAAGTGTGAAAGTAAAGCCATTTGAAGAGAAATGGGAAGTATTCAAGTAAAAACCCAATGCCTGATCTATCAGGAGGAAAAGTACTTTCTAAATGCCATTGCCTTGTTCTCTGTGTGAGAACAAAGTATGTATGGAATGCCACTTTAAATTTGGATACAAACTTTCCTCTGCAAAAATCCGGCATTGCTGATCTCAGTGCTTGCCTGCTGGTTGTAAAAAGCAGGAAAATAAGAAGCATAGGCAAAAACTTGAGTTCTGAGTGCAATGAGATGTTCATGAATGAATGTCAGCTGAAACATTCAGCACTGTCAGTAAAAACTTCCCAAACTAACCCAAAACATACAGATCATGCCATGCATTTTCTTGGCTATGAAGTCTAAATAGCCTCTCCTCTTTCAGAATTTACTGAGTGAATCTTAAAAAGTTGCATGAGGCTATTTCAAGATCCATGGCAGAAGAGCAGAAATTTTTTAAGCTGAGAATGCAGACAGGAGATTTAGCACGAGAGGATGGAGCAGCGCATGGGGAAAAGGCTGGAAAGGGCTGAGAGCAGAGATGGAAGATCACTCTGGTGCTAAGGGTGATGTGGTGGATGATAGGAAGCTGCTCCAATTAGGATGTGGGTGTAAGTGACAGCATGAGGGCGATGAGAAGAAAATGACTTTACCAGAGATGCTGGAAATCAACTGGAAAAGAGAAGAAAGTCCGTCAGAACAATGCTCGTTAGACAGGTTTTGCAGACACAGGTACTGTTTTTCTGGCTGGATTCAGCATTCAGACAGCTGAAACATGCGTGGCATAGGAGGCTGCATGGGGAGTCAGGGGCCCACAACAGCCACAAGCTGCTGCCTGAACCCCCTCCAGCTGCACATCCAGGAGTCTGGTGAAAGAACCACAAACCACAGCTCAGCCTACTGTGCACTGGTTATAGTCTCAGAGGCAGCACGATTGTAGTGACACTTGGACGTCTGTTCCAGTTGCCTCGAAAATCAGCTCTGAGATATTTAACCAGAATCTGCTAACATGAATCTGGCAGCTCCCTTCCTGTTAAAAATAACAAAACTAATAGCGCTCTCTGCTTACTTAAGGACACATCTTGAAGCTTTTACTCTCGGTGAGCTAGCGCCTTCAACAGGACTGCCAGGTACAGCTCAGGCCTGATGCAACTGGCCTTCAACCAGAACATCCTGGGCTGTTTTTTGGACTACTTACTCTTCTTCCCGGAGATATAACCCCAGCTAGAGCTAGAAAGATGCAGCTAAATCAATTTTAATAAGAACAAATCTAAAAGTTGTACTGAATCTGCAAAAATTTCATGGGGGGAGTGGCACTGAGTTTTTTCATGAGTGTTTTGTGTATGTGTTTGGTGGGTTGCCTTTTTTCCTCAGCGCAAGTTTAATATGTTGCCTACAGTCATAAGAAGAGACCAATTGCTAGAGAGGCTGATTTAGAAGAGATGCTCATTTAGACACTCTGAATTTCTTATACTCTCAGGAAAAACAATGGTCTCTTCTCTGACCGTATACGGAGCCTGGAGAGATCAGGCAACTGAAGTGCCACAGTAGACTCTCTCCTCCCTCCAAAAGGAATCTTTTGCAGTGTCAGAGGTATCATAATGACAATTTGCCTCAAGAGGGCAATTGCAGGAGGCAGACTGAAAAGCATTAATTATGGTCAACCATCTTCAGCCATTTCCCTAGAACTCTTTAACAGCAAAAGAAAGTAGACAAATGAGTTTATACATCGAACTTCTCAGTACATAACATACACAAAGAGGCAGGAACCTGGATTAAATTATTAAGAACAATGAAAATTCTTTTTGGGTAAATCTGAAAGGAAAACGCATGCTCTGTTCCACTTGGGAGGATCTGCTTCTTGTCACGTATGGCATAAGTTTGCCAGGGCACTTCTTCACTTTTGTAACAAAATAGCTCTGTGAATACGTGGTCTCCAAAGGCAGATGCAAGGAGGAGCTAGGAATCCTTCAGCTCAGAGCCTGACCCATCTGATCAAACCCATACACTTCACTTCAGCAGGAGGAGATCTCCGTGTTGTCACTGCTTTGTCTCAGGCCCTGTACATCAACCCTAATCCTCCTCCTGTTTCATCTTTTCTTGTATTTTTAGTCTGGACAGATCATTCTGTTGTACTTGAAGATTCACACACTCTCGTGCAACTGTTTTATTTCAGCCCTCGCTCAGCAAGCAGTGCAACAAAGGCCAGAAGAGAGCAGCGAGCTCTGCATACTGTCAGTGCTACATAGTTCTGACTATTATTTCCGCTTGATGGCTTTGGTTTTATCTACGGATTACTCAGTTTGGGAATAATGGGAGATTTACATGCTCGTACATAGGTCAAATGACAGTCAGAATGCACATGTGTTGTGATTTCTTCACCTGCAGATTATTCCTGGTGACTGTTTTTCTAAAACATCTCTAACTGGCAATGGCAGAAATCACTGTTTGAATCCTTCTGTTTGCAGATGGATGCTGATGTTCTCCTGGTGTCCCAGGGGCACATTGCTCAGCCTCTGTGTTTTGCTTCGGCATTAAATTAGAAGTTGTTTCTAATAATATAGTACTAACTTTTCTAAAGATGAACTCTTATAGATACAGAATAGATTACTCAAACTTACTGGAAAAAATCAAATATTTCAAAGTAGCTATTCCTTAATTCAAGACTGCTATCAAGCTACTTCAAGTTTTAGACAAACTTGAACAAATTAGCATTAATTAGAATGCCTTCCTCTCTAACTGCAGGAACAACAGCAAATGCCTCACTGTTATCTGTGGCATTCCTAAAGGTTTCAGAAATCATTTGGTGATCTTTACAAAGGAAGTAAACAGAAATATATGCTGATTTTTTGCTCCATAAAAAAAGCAAAAGTAAACAACCTGAATTTCACCACCTGTCCTGTAACAAAGCAGGGAAATGAATGACAGTTTTGCAGCTTCTGAGAAGCTGCTGTGAATCCTGGATGCAAATAATGAGAAGGCAATGTGGAAAATATACTGCCTTATTGATTGATTTATTCATTTTTAATGATGATATAAACATACGGAATCTTACTGGCACCCAATTTAATGTTCAAGTTTTCTAGTTTCCCAGAACCATATGCTTCTACCCATAGAAAAATTAAAGAATGCAGAGGATTCTCCAGCACTTAAGAGTCTTTGGGATTGTCTCCTTAAAGCTATTCCCAGTCACATGTCATCAAGCCCAGTGCCAGCAACACCAACAGAACGACGTAGCATGAGTTATTCAGGGATAAAAACTAATGTTTTCTTCCACCTCCTCAGTGTGTAACAATGGGCATGGGGGAGAGGAGAAAGACTTGGAGAAGAACCCAGAATGGGATTCCCAAATGAATTTAACATGTGCAAGTGCCAGCTCCATCAGCTGCACACCAGCAGGGAATAGCTCCTCAGTCACTTCATCCTTACCAAGCGAAGTATGCCAGCAACACCATAAGGGTAAGTCCCACCTCTAGCATTCTTCTCTCAGCACTTAACCCCTTTCGAGACTTACAGGGATGCAGGACATGTGCTGAAGGACAAGTTCTTGGAACGGGAACTTTTAAATAGAGGCCTGTTCAGTCACTGTAAAAGATCAGATGGCTTTTTTGTTTGCTTGATTTTAACAAAGAAGAGTTCCATCATAAATCTTCACTTCAAATTTGATTGCTTCGTAATATATCATACTGTGATATAGCTGGCATCTGCACTTGGCTCTTATTAGGTGATGCCATATGGTACAATTAGAACTGGAGACATAGAGGACCATTTGAATAAGTTAAACTTCATTCAATCTACAATTAAAACTTCCTCATTAATCTACATGCATTCAAGATGCTAACCTCTGAAAAGATTCCCATTTGATGTTACCATAGCTTTTGTATTTCTGAAACACTAAATCACCAAGCTGGACTTCTATTGTAATTTGCATAAGTTGGGCATTTGTTTTCTCCATGAGATGGTTTTGCAGTCTGTAGCGTGGTTAGCCTGAAGTTGTGTACAGTTCCCTCTGCCCCACATTCTGAAAGGCAAGCAGGAGCTCTTTTACACATTTTTTGCTTCCCACTGGGAGAGCTACACAACTGAATTAAACTTTGTCTTGTGATACCCTCATTCTAGGTACGGCACAAAATAAATCTGCGTGTCATCAATAAAGGATTTTTTAATTGGCAAGACTGTATTATTTATTCATGGGAAGATAAGTGAGTCTTAGAATGCCTTCTTTCCCAGAAGGTTAGGGGGTTGCACACAACTCACAAATCTTTCTTGATAATCCTCTACTTGAACCAGAAATTATATTATGCTTTTGTTCTTTCATGCCGAAAACTGACCAAGCGGGCAATGATTTATTAAGCTAGAGTCTTGAGTCTCCTGCCACACAACCCACTTAGTCACAGTAATGGCTATGAAACAGATCATGCATTCTAAGATAGGCTATAATTTGTGTTAAAGAAACTTGTCTGTTTCAATTACCAAATTTAATTTGCAAAAGGTTATGAAGTAAGAAGAAACAAAGCGGCTAAACTGTGGGTTGCAATGTTATGTATTACATATACACACAGAGTAGAAGAGAAAATAATGTTTTGGAATGGAACCAGAAGATTTAAAAAAAAATAAAAAATAGAAATGTTTTCACATCATGAAACATTAAGCAGACCTTTGCAAATATGTAGCATTCTTCCAGTTCTCAGTTTTGCATCCTGACTCTCCATTGACAAATAAATAAAGGCAAAGGCCAACATACGCTGTTATAGATTCTCAGTGAAAGACTGGAACTGGAATCCACTTACAGAAGATGAAGCATTTCTCAAAGAACTGACTCTGGGTAGCAAACAAAGTACCACGCAATTTCAGATAATGATTAAGCCTATCTCAAATTTGAATTTCAATCTTCTTGATTTCAGCTTACATCCAAGTTCATATGCACTAGGGAATAGCTAAACTCAGTGCTTAAAAACTGTTTTTTCAGAGTATGCATCAGGAAAACAAAATGTTACAAATGAAACTATTGCAACATGCTAATTCATTAAAACATCAGAATATTAAAACTTCAGAATATATCTGAAAATAATTAAGGCAACTTTATTATTCACAGGCTAAAAGTCTAATCTTTTGCTTTGAACAACGGGTGATGGAAGGTATCTATTACTACCCTTGCAGTATGTTCCACAACCTACTTATAGTACAGATGAAAACAGACATGGGAGGAAGCACTTTAGGAAATTTCTGTGACATCGAGCACTATACTACCCTTAAATTTCACAATGGTTTTAAGGTTTTCTTTTCCTGTGTGAATGTGCAGTTTGAAGGAGGGAATGCTAACTGGGAGGGAATAAATGGAAAGAGAAAGAGAGAGCAGGAGATCCAAGCTGGTGAGATGTGGAAGACGTGAAGGACAGGAGTGGCTGAGACAACAGTGAAAAAACTCAGTGGGTTCTCAGCCAGCAGAGGTGCAGGAAAACACTTCCAGCCTACACCCAGCACCCTCATGGTGAGGGGACACTTGCCAGCCTACCTTGGCTCCTGGCAAGTGCGAAGGGGCCTCTTCCTGCCAGTGACATCAATTCCATCTCATCAGATGGTTTCAACAGTCAGGATCCAGGCTTTCCATCCAAGTTTAATTTTATATGACATTTACTTGTTAAAAAGAATGAGAGAAGTAAATGTAAGTCTCAGACACACATGAATCAGGCAGGCATGTGAAGCGGAAATTTCTCCAAGTTGGAGCTTTGCAGCTACAATATGTGCCTGTGGACAGGGAAAGGGGGTCTGCTTCTGCCCGTGCCCACAGTTCCCACCCTATGCTCCTATGCCCAAGCACAACACTCAGCCTACCTCTATTGCAGCTGGCTCTGTACAGCAATGACAGCATTACGGTGAAGGTACACTGCAATTAGCAGTGTACATGCTTGATCCCCGGGCTGCAGCTCTCATTTGTTGAAACTTTAATTACACAACAATTGAGATCTACAGAGTTTTGAAAAGAAACTTCAGAGGTTGCTGAGCTATTTCCTTCACTTCTAGGATAGACACAGTCCCACGTTAAATGAAGTCAGGAAAGAAAGGCAGAGACAGGAGCTGGAGCAGCCCTAACCAGAAACCAGCATAGCACTGCTCAGCTGAGTGGCCCTGCTCCCGGGTAACAAAGCCCCAGCATAGCATTCACAATGATACAGAGCTGAGTACATATATACCTATACCCACTTAACAGCTACACACTTGAAGTGCTGACATTCCTTTTCTGATTACATTCATCTCCAGTGCTCATTCAGCACCCTAAACTGAGGTATCATTTCAAAATATTTTATAATGGCTGAACTTTAGAAAATGCCCTGCATTCTTTGCAATGCATTACCTCAAAGCAGCACCCTGAAATTAAGAGATTTCTGGAGATGATTAGAAGTTTTTCACAACTTAAAAAAATCTTGTTTGTTTTAATGATTGATGAGAGATCACCATTGCAACCTTCAAGTGAGTCAGCAGTGCGTGCAGCACAGGTGAAGTGCCTCAAGTGCAGAAAAGCATACACCAGAAAAATTGTCTTGAGATTTCCTATGACAGTATACCCATTCGTGCCTGGTGAGTAGAGGCACAATGCAAACCCATAGCTTCTCATACGTGAGGATTTTCTCACACAATAATTACGTAAGTTAAAGTATGCTGTCATTAAAAGATGTAGACAAATAAATGGTAAGTTATCGTATTTAATCAACTTAATGCATTAAATCCTCTACGTTCTGTAGTATTTCCTTAACTGGATTTAAAAAGCCTTTTCATTGTAATAGCACAGATGTTACTAACTATCTTCAGCTGGTCAAGACGTGAGGGAAATCCCTGTCATAAAATAGCGCCAGTGTGGAAAAGTTTGAGATAAAGATGATGATGCATCATCACAGAGTTCAGTACTGACTGAAATCTGATGCACATATGCAACTGGCACATCTATTTGGGGGGTGGTTAGTCTGCAAGTTAGGGTTTATAGGTAGCATAGTGTATTTATAAATACAGTGGTTTTGTTTCAGAAATTTGGCTTTGCAGATATTATGCCAACAAGAGCACTTTAAAATGGCCTAAGCAGAATAGAGAAGCCTGTATGCCAGGAAGACGAGGAGCTTTGTTAGTTGGCTAGCTTTTACTTTCACTTTGACATTTGTTACTGCTTATTTCTGTTATTAAGAACATATCATATAAGGAGAAAAATCACCATGAATCGACAAGGTGAATATCAGTGAAGAAATACCTACCAATTTAAGCAATATTTTAAAATAATATACTATTGGAGAAATGAGAATCCGCTTCTAACCGTAAAAATGTAGGCTCAGTTTCTTTACAGGGAATAATTCTGCTATTTTTTATGAATGTCTCTCTTTCAGTTGGTCAGAACAGTTTTTGATGCTGCAGAGGACCTAATTTGTGTTCCCTGAGTTGTTCTCTGACAAGCTTTTGCATGGCATGTCAACCAAAGACAAATAGTTTATTCTAAGCCCTACCCATACTTGACTGATGAACGCTGGTCATACAAGGTCCTGTGGAGGGAAAATGCTCACTTTCCTAGACAGATGAAGCACCCACACCGGTCAGTGTGATGCCAGCTTTCCAGTGAAATTGCTCCACAGTGCTATTTAAAGTGACTGTCAAACGGATGTGACTGGTTGTTAGTAATCGCTGTAGAAGTCTCACAAACATGGCTGCACATCATGTTATCCTTAAAATCTGTTCACTGTCTTCTTATGGCAGTACCAAAATATGTTTTAAAAGGAAGATGAAGACTCTAGATGGAGGGTTAGAGAACCCCCAGAAGGAACATGATCAGGAATGACAACTGAATGCTAGAGGAGAGGAGAGATGGCATAGATGGTGGTAATTAGAAATGGGACCATCCTGAGCAGCCACAAAGGCTGCAGCCCAGACTCTCTATCTAGCTGTCCAAATGTGGTACATGTCTGCCGAATTTGGAAAGTCTACATTCATTGACACTGCTGATTTGGTAGCGCAAGTTCAGAAAGCAGTCGAATGTCTAAGAAGAGAATCATACACTCTCAAATGTTGCAAATGTAATGAGCTTTCTGTTCTGACTTGGGAAAACGGATGCTTTGCCTTGCTGTAAAGTTCCCAGACAGCAAGAGCTAAATGCCACTTTGAATCATCCAAGGCACAAGTTACAAGAAACTTCTCAAATGGAGGTAGAAGAAGCCAAGGCAGCACATGGAAGATAGTGTTAGGGGACACCTGAGTAACTGTTCAAGACACCAGACGTGCAATGGAGTGACCCCTAGTCTCTGGAACTCATTAGGAACAACAAAAATTGAGCAATGCCAGCCAGTTCTGATGCATGAAGAGCTCCCTAAGTCAAAGGTAACCTTTTCTTAACTGTTCAGACAATGCTGGGTTATACAGAGTATTGGGAAGAGTAGAGGAGAATGGAAGGATATGCTGAGTGTAGCTTTGCACACGTGAGAGAGATGGCATCAGAAGCATATTTTCACTGCAGCTCTGCCTATCTAAGTACCCCTGTCCACTCCACTCACCCATGGGCACAGCAGCCACCACTGAGCTCTTTTCAATTAATTTACCTCCAGTGTCTCTGCTTCAGCTCACCGCACCGTCTTTCATAGCCAAGTATCACAAATTTATGATTCCACCAACAAGCAACCACAATTCATAGATAGTCCAGAAAGACCAGTGAACTACACAAAAGCAGCAGGAACTTCACATTCGACCCCCATTAACACCCCTCATTAAAACCAAGTACCAGAATGTCCATAAGATGCACTTTTGCTTGCTCTTAAATTGCTGCTAATTTTTTTTCCTTTGAAAGATTTTACCTGAGTTCAGAGTTTAAGTTACTTCCATTTCATTCCCAGAGTGAATGTAAACTCAACAAATTCAGCCACTTTTTCAGCAATTTTCAACTCTTCCTCTACTTTTTCTGAAACGCATTACAGCTGTCAGCAATCAGCACAAATAGGTCACGAGCAGAAACAGCATAGCTCTAAATTCCCTACACTGTCCAATTCCTGCTGTGGGATTTCTGCGGGTTTTGATTTTTTCTTTTCAGTTTTCACAGGTCTTAGGCCTGTTTGCTAGAGAACACATTTGAATCTTTAACACGGAAAAACTACTTTGTGAAACAGTTCTTAATGTAAATCCAACATTACTGTTCTCTTACTAAGTAGGGAGGTGCTCAAAGCGTCCTGAACTTCAAGTGTCCTGTTCCACTCTCCTACCACAAACTTCATCCAGGTGGCAGAGGGAGGTCAATAGAAACAGCCATCCAAGGCAATACAACACTGTTATGGTGCTTTTATTCAAAAACTTGAATCATAATCCTTCCTTACACATAGTTCTGCTTCTGCTCATCCACTAAAAATACAAACAGTTGTACAAACAGAGTTTCCAGTGCTACAACTTTGCTTGCACTTAGTTGCTTCTGTCAAAATATGCAGAATGCAAAACTTTGACAGTAACTTGTTATATTTTTGATAATACAATTTCCAGGGCACATTCAGTGTTAGGACTCACACTAGCCACCAGGTACCATAGCAGTTATCATCTAAGGGTCTCAAAGCAGATGATAATCTGTTATTAGGTATCATAGCATCTTCCTGATTCAGGCAAAAAGCTGTAAGGAGACCATTAATAAAATGCAAGAATATTTCAAATAGTTTTAGGACAGGGAAAGATGCATCTGCATGTATTCGCTTGGGTTCTGGGCTCAGCTGATTTCACTTTTTAGCCTTTGTTCATCAATATTCAACAGAACTGACAAACCAGAGAGGAGGTTAGCTCAGAGGACAACAGCAAACTGATACGGGCAAGAAGACAATCCTTCAAGAGGGAAAAGCTTGCCCATCTCCCTGGTCTGCAGAAGTCTGAACAGTCAGGCAGACTCTGCTCCTCAGAGAAAGGCTGAGGAGCTGGGGCTTTTCATACTGCCCTGCCAACTGAGGGCCAGCAGGCATTGTTCTCCTTTTTCTTTCTTTCTCCTTCCAGCGTTCTTGCAGCAGCGTTCATGGTTCTGAGGATTCTAATGCTATTGTTATTTCAACATTTTATTGCTGTATTGCTATTTTCTCTTGTACTTACAGAGGAACGAGGAAAACTGAGCACTGTAAATACTTAAATTTCTAGCTAGCTCTGATTATCCTTGGATGATTCCCACTGCCTTTTCCCCCCAAAGACAGGTCCCGGAATTGATAGTGAAACTTAAGTTAATCTGCATTAACTACTTTCAAAAGGCCTCAACAATACCTTTTACTCTAAAGCAAGCTTTGATGCGCTATAGAGATTGCTACATTTGATTTAAATACTCTCTGGTATTACTCTGCTATTGTTTAGGTGAAAAATTACGTGCAGATGCATTCCTGTTTTGGTGCAGACTCAGTCACGTAAAGACAGCCACTCTGAATAGGTCTCTGCAAGCATAATTACGTAGTCTGAGCATGGTATCAACTACATAGCATCATTTCTGGAGTCCCAAGAAAATGAACTGGAGACACTGAAAGGTAATTGACTAAAACAGTGATCACTATACTTTTTAGCATCCTCTATATAAAAGAGGCGTCGTTCCAACGTACAAAAGACGATTAATTGTACAATTATTAGGCATCATTATATATATTCAGACAAATGCTTTTTAAGACAGTTTTAATGTGAAAGGAATGCTCTGAAAAGCCATCTGTGAGAGGATCTTGAGGTTCCAGAGAACACCCAGAATTACAGATAGTAGCATCTGTGATGGTACTGCATTTTTGCTATTACTGATACGACTTGATTCGCTGTTACCATCTCTTAGACTTTTTTTTTTAATTATTTATATTTTCAGACAGTAGAATAGGATTCCTAACAGTTTTCAGTGAAGGAACTGTTGCTAAAGGACCCAGATAAACTTAACAATCACAAAGTGCAATTTGGTGTCATATCAAGTGACATCAGAGAGACTCCACACAGAGAACAAAATGGAATTTCTATGGGAAAAAATACCACAAGAATGTAAGAGGGCCATTTCTGCAGAATTACTTTATAAACCCTGATTTATATCATGTGTCATGAGGCTTAGTTTATTAATGCACGTGAAGGCTCCAGGATGATTTAGAATTAAAGATTACTGAGCAGCAAACGAAGCAAAGCAAGTGTATCTCTGGTATGAATTTCCAGACAGGTTCAAGAACATACACCCTGCAAAAAACCCACAGCGCTCAACAGGTATAAAGAAAGCCTGAGTTGCTAGGGATACAACAACCCCGGGAACAAAAAAAGAAAAAAAAATCAGCACCAGAAAAAAGATCAAGTTATGATTCAATATGAACTAAACAACTGATTCTCACATACAAAAACATTTAGAGTTTAAACAAAGTTAAGCCCTTTACCGTAACACATCATACTCAATTTTAATCGTCATAGAAGGTGTATTTATTACTTTGTTATTGTATATGTGGTGCAGAAGTTGCTCCCAAGATGACATCCTGAAAGAAAACAGGACCAACATCTTGAAAAATATCATCTAATCACAGTACAATAAATGTCACATTTCTGCTGCTCTGTACAACAATTTCCACACCAAATGTTCTAAAACTGTATTTGGAGCCGAAACTCCTTAGCAGTTGGGAGTGGGATGCAATCCCAAAGAAGAACTCTTATAAAATTCAACACAGGATAGTCACATTCAGAAATGCACGTGCCTAAAGCCTTCCAAGCCTGCTTCAACACCAAAGCTATTTGCTCTTCCAATATCATAAACCCAAGCTGAATGCTGGAGATGGAGGCGACAACAGAGAAAACTGCTGCTGCTTCTTCTAGTTTTCCTTTCCTGATTTAAAAGGATAAAAAAGGATAAGTGAATATTAAAGAAATGAGACTGAGAAACAGGAGAGGAGTTGGAAAATGAGGTACATAATTACCATCTGAAACTTCTAGCCTTCTGGTACTTTCCAACAGCACGGTAGTGTGCAAGACCAGAGATAAGACAAATGACCTCCGGTTCTGCAGGCACTGTTAACAGCAAAGGATGCTCAGTCTTCTGGTGGAGAAGCTCAGTGACTGGCAGCACCTAACCCAACAGCACAAGCAGTGGTCCTGAGCTACAGTCTTGCTCTGAAGAGAGCTTTCTTATCCCAGCAGTAACAAACATCAGATGCGAGGCAAGACTACACAGATTCTAAATAGATCACAGACTGTTGCCCTCTAGAACATAAGCCACATTTTTGCTTTTTATTCACATAACTGTACAAGACTCCATCAAATTTGACTTATACTTGCAGGATTATAAAGTCCTTTTCCTGGATCACTACGGGAAGTCCATACTGCTGATGTAGTCACTGCAACTTCTTGTAAGAAGTCAATTACCTTATTCTGCTTCCAATTATAAACATGCAATCCTCACTGTCTCTAGAGAATCATTTAGCCCTAAGGATTAGTTATGAGAGCTCATGGTGATTAGCTGAGCAAAATGTTTAATTCTGTATGGCAAGCAGGTCAGAAGGCTAAAAGTGCACAGCATGAGAAACAGGCCAAGTACAAGTTCAGTCTCTCTCTTCCAGCAGAATTTCCTCCAAACTTAAGCGAAACAAAAACCAACACTTTTGCTTAAAAGAGAGGAGTTAGGGGAGAAGCTTTGCTAGCTAAGGGAGGTACATCACCTTAAGAACAGGCGCCTCGCCCAGCAACTGTAAGAACCAGCTGAAGTGATTTCAGGACCTAGTAGCTGATAATACATTTCCAAGATGAAAAAGAAGAATCCTTGTGAAGGAATTTAGAAATTACACATGCTTGGAGTTAGTATCTGCAGATAATTTATTATGGAATTCTATCAGCTTGGCAGAAAATAACACCCAACACTACCATTTGCTTTAATGTTTACCCTTCCAGCAGTACCAGAGGAATGAAATTAAACTGCTCATGTTTTCAGGTGTTTACAATACTCTGGAAAGCACTGGAGTGCTTTCACTTTAGAAACAAGTAGTGCACACCATTCCTGAGGAATGCTTGCTGCTGTCAAGTGGCTACAAGAGCACAACAATACATCTGAAATACAGATCAGATGCCAGAATAACCAGAGGCAGAGCATCATTTTGGGGGGATTCTTTCATCCTTCTGGCACTTAAAGGCTTTGGCAGTGGCATCCCCCCGATGACAGACACATCACCTTATCCAAGGCTTGACTAGGTAACTGATAATCTCTAGCCAGAAAGGGTTTGGATTACTACTCCACTTTGTTTTTGCATTGTATCTTTACTTCTAAAATTGAAACCCTGGAGATTTTTGGAGAAGAAAATTTCTGACAAATAAAAGGAATGTGATGTTTTCTTGTCATGACTGGCGGATTAAAGACAGGACAACACTGGGAAGCATCTCTGCACATACAGCAATAAACCAAGACATAAATCTGCATCCATACACTGTTGTTGAGGAAAATTATGGTGACACCACTGTGAGAAATCAAATATTGATGGAAAATGCATCTTTAGTCTTAAGAAGAAATGTCAACTAAAATCAGAAGAGAGAGATGCATTCTGCTCCTGTCTTGAGGCCTAAAGCAGCATGCACGTAAGACACAGCTCTAGTATATTTAACCCTGATCTTTAGGGCAATAAATTTCACCACATGGAGAAATACACATATTCTGAAGAAAAAAATGTTTACAGCATACCTAAGCCAGTGAAGCAGTCCCTTGCAAGGCAATATCAGGTGACACCATCCTCCATCACAAGAACGTCACATTTTTGTGTAATGACTTGTAAGGCATTTCAAAAGTTTGATGTATTTGAATTCCAGGCTAAGACCTGCTAAGAACTTGGTATGCAAGGTGGGACTTTAGTCTCAGTGATTCTCATTTGTTTCTTAACATACAATTGACCTGACTTGTCCACCAGGACAGAAGGCATCAAAGAGCAAGGACAAGGGCAGGTTTTCATGTGTGATCTTGCACTGCTCTTTTACCAGTAGGAATTTAATCCTTGGGACATTTTGTTGTCATTGCTGCATAAAGATAATACTCACTGGTACGCAAAGGCTCTAGCCCTCTGATCATTCTTTCTAGCACCAGGAATTTCAATTAAGCTTATAAATAGGAGTAACATCTACTCCAGAGGGTGACTGATTTTTTACAAAGCCTGGCAGGGAACTTCAAAGGCAGAGAGGGAGCAAAGATGCAAAGGCTTAAAATAATAAATAAATAAATAAATAAATAAATAAATAAATAAATGAGGAAGAGCTACATTCTGAGTGAAGAAAATAGTATTTTTGCTTCACTTTTACATTCTTATGAAGATGAGATTTTTACCTTAGATGCAATCCAAATATGTTGAAAATGCCTCAGCCTCTGCCTCTCTCACAGGCACAACCACATCTGATCTGCAAGTAAGGCCAGACTGCAGAGGAGTCCCTGGTAGTTATTGAGTGAGAGTTAAGTAACTGGAAAGTGCTTTAACTCACCAGAGAGAAGAGAGCAGGACTGCAGCAAAAAGAAATAAAACAGCATTTTTCTGGTAACATGGGTTTTTTCATCTACTTGTAAAATATGATATAGAGAGCATGGGCGAAGGTGAGAGCTGTCATTAGGCAGCAGAAAGAAGCTGTTATTGGAAAGAGTTGCTAAATGAAAGCATTCATTCAAAGAGAGAACAGTAACAGTATGGAGGAATAAAAGTAGAAAGCAAGGGACTAGTACCTGTTTGCAAATGGAGTAAGAATCACACCCAGAGTGAAAGAGAAACAGATATGGACATACTAAGGCATATAGACCTTTAAAAATTTATAACAGAGGGACTGGTCTGATGGACTTATTTTCCCAAGTAAAGAGATCATATTTAAGAGACAGAATGACCAAAACTTTATCCAAGTATCAACCAAATCCACTTTCTTTTCTTGTCCTATGATAGGCATCATGCAACTATGATGACTCTGTTGGAAGCTGAATCCACTTTCTTTAGAGATTACTAAACACGTGTACAATCCCATGTTTTCCAATGCATCAGTGTTGGTACTTGCTTTACACATATACAGGGCCTGGTGCAAACTCCTTATTTCCATGCACAGCATCCAACCAGAACTAATAAACACAGCTGTTGCTTATTAGGCACACCTAGTAATACAGACGAACAAAAATTAATTGAGCTTTCCCTTAAAAAGGATTGAGCCATCAGAAGTAGCTGGCACTCGATGCCAATCCCTTCATAATTCATTTTCTCAGCTTTGTTTTAGGATTGATGTATCCTCCAAAATGAGCACTACAGGTGAAGATCAGAAGTAGAGATTTCCTTAGGCTCAAATTTGAAAGCATTTAGGAGACACTACATGACAAAACACTTTAATTACTAATGAGTAAGGGGGCAGGGAAGCAACTGGGCTTTCTGAAAGTCCCAAATTCTTTTTATATATTACATTTGGGTCTTCTTCCTATTTCCATCTTCTTTTTCTTGCAGTGCTTTCTGAACCATCACTTCAAAGGCTACATTTTGCTTATATCATAAACATCCATTTCTCTTGCCCTCAGGACACCTTCAGTCCAGCAGAAGATAGACAGCGCAGTTGCTAGCAACACAGATGGTTGAAACCTGCACATCTCTTCCATTGAATAGTTTTAATGTGGTATAAAGTACACTAGCCCGGAATGAAATACGTGTAAATGAGAAAAAAAAAAAAAAGAAGAGCAATCCTTTTTATGCAGATTCAAGCAGCACCTGATACTCAAGAACAACAATCTTTAGGCATGAGAAGCAACTTCCTTCAGCAGATCCATCTGGAATGAGAGCACACATGAAAAGTATCAATTCAATGCCAAAACCCCAGAAATCTGACAGAGATGCTGTGTATGAAAAACTGAGCAGGGCTTGAGGAGGGCTGCAGGGCTGATACCTACTGTTTGGTCTTTGCAGTTTATTCAGACAGTGACAGTAAGGTTCTTGAAAAGGAAAGGTGCAGAGCTGGGCTCAAGTACAAGCTAAAGTCTACAGCACCTCAGAGGACTTAAAAGAAATACAATGAGCATCATCTTACACCAGCTGCCTTTCCAACAGGAGGGCAGTTTTAATCCACTTCTTTCCTTCTATGCAACAGGATCTCCTTCCTTTTATGGCACCATTAACCTCTCTAAATAGTTTTCTCCTGTTTTCAGTAACTCTGGAATACAAATGAAAGCCAGAGGGATAGAGAGATGAGTAAGAGACAGAAGCACAGTGCAGAGTGAAACCAAGATGGAGAAAAGTAAAGAATAGCACAGGGGAAGCCAAATGCCACAGATGTAGTATTTACCTACAATAATTGCACATGATCAGAATTGAACATGAAGAAAAAGAAGGAAGCCATGAGACATATCAGAAAGAGTGCCAAATACTGACAAAATAAAATCCGTATTTAGCACAGAACTCCACAAGGAAGAATTTAGAAAGAAAAATGACGTCAATGCTATGAGTATATTACTGTCAGGGGCCCACAAGCATTGCCTCTATACCGCTTCCTTGGAAGAGGCAAAGGAGCATGCTGAGGACAGATATCTCTGATAAAGCAACTCTTGCAGACATAGAAGAGACAAAGGAGAGAAGCTGTTGAGCGTGCATGCAGGAAAACACCAAGAAGCATTAAATTATATTTGTAGAGCATATGACACGCTAGCAGAGAGAACCCTTGAAGGGAAACATGAATGGCTTTGATAGCCAGTCCTTAATTTAACTCAGTGACTTAATGAGAGGAAGAAAAATGACACAGAAGGGATAAAACAATGGGACAAAAAGGAATGGCTGAAGTCCCTTAACACAGACAGACCAGTAACTTAGCAGGGAGCTAAACACCATCCACGCTGGAGACAGGACCTCGCTACAGTTTCTTCTACTTCCAGTTATTGCACAAACCCTCTCTTTACATTAGAGGTCTCACAAAGACACCAGCTGACTTGTCCTAGATGTGGTCCATTGATTTGTTCCACATTAAGTTATATAGTGAACAAAACTTCTTTGGCTGAGTGGCATCACAAAGAACAGCAAACCACAAACAACAGTAGAGTTGAATAGGAAACGCAGAAATATTTATATTGAAAACATAATATGTGGATAAATAACACACTATAAAGCATACAATGTTGTGACTAGAGACGGGCACAGATATGAGACATAGAAAAAGAAGGTCAGACCTACTGCAGCATAGTCTGCTACACCATTCTACACCCCAAGGATGTGAACTTGAGTGTTTTCACTTTCCTACAGATGTAAGGAATTCAGATGATAATCAGCTAGATAGGACACAGACAACCAGCTGTGGTCAGGAAAGCCACAGTGCCATAGCTACACTAACAGAAGTCCATGCTGAATTGTTAGTGTGCTTTTAAACATGAGATCTCTAAGGGCAAATTTTCTTCAAAGGAAAGAGACTGATCTTTAGGTGGTTGTGACAGAAATACAGACCTATCCTTCCAGAAGCAGGACAGAAACTTTAATCCTTTACCTAACTTAAAATGCATACACTATCCAAGTGCAACCCTTTTTGGCTTTGTCTCGCTCTAGATTATTTATTTGTTTTCAGTATGGTCGTTATTTACTGTGTTATAAAATCCAGACATTGCTTTTCTGCACCACACAGCTACTTTTCACACAAATGAGGCACAAATTCTGGAGCTCAGATTATCTGGTTGTTAAAACCCACTTCTAAAACCAGGTTTGCACCCTATCATTCTGATTATCTATGAGGGTATCCCTAATTGAGGGATTGAACTCTATTAAGATTTTTTTGTATTTCATAAAAGGCTACGATTTCCTCCCAAACACACTGTGGACAGCAGGAGAATGAGCTGCATAACGTGAGGCTGAATGGCAGAAACAAAGAGCTCTTTAGCCTCCTCCTCCTGATGAGTGGCCATGGAAAGACCCATGTCCCTTTCTTCAGGTGGGCTGGCAGCATGGGCTTGCAATGGCAAGGCTGGAGAGCCTCCTAAGTGAGGGTACTGCCAAGAAGCAGTTCATAAAGCTGGTTCTTATTGCCACTCTGCAAACAGCTGCCTTGTGTGCGTGGAGGAGGTGTCCTTGCTGAAGGTCTGGGGGCTCAGCATCCCACAGCTGTACACTTGTATTTCAGCCACAGCCCAGACAAGACTTGTAGGCAAACAAATAGCAAGAGACAACAATTTGAAGTTTCGTCTTAAAAATGTGCAACCTTGCAGGAATGACGTGAGACTGTAACCAGCTAAATCCAAGTAGGCACATAATAATAACAAGGTTTGTCTGAAATACCCATAAATTGAGAGCCCATTAATAGTCACAGCCCACCATATCTTCCTGACAGCATGCTGCCTTATGCTCCAAGTCACTCATTTAGATCCACATCTGTTGGTCTGCTGACATTTGCTAAACATCAATTTGAAAGCATCAGACCCAGAGCCTCTAGTGGTTATGCTCAACCATCATCATAATCAATCTTTCTTGGTTTGCATAGCATCTTTCTAGTAAAATGCTTTCTAGAGAAGAGTGTTTCTGGATGGAAGGAGAACTGGGATGTTATCTATTGTTTGAGTAAAAGTCACTGCAAATCTTTTATTAAAAAAAAAAGAGAGAGAAAGAAAGCATATGAAACCACAAAGTAAGACTAAGAAAGTCAAACCCAAGTTATATATAGCTTCAGAAAGAATAAAATCTAGAAAGAGATTACAGAAAATAATTGCGTGCATAAAAGCCTAGCATTAGATAATGACACTTCAGCTTTGGCACATTTTATGTCAAAGCCACTGCACACCTGCAGAAAATGTTCCATCTCAGAGTTTGTTATATTACACGCAGAAAAGCCAGTCTAAGCATCCAATCTAAGGCAGGTCTGTCTACTTTCTCAGCCTCTCATCTCACCCTCAAATTTGTTAAACCCTTAATTTACCCTTTGTCAAATCCAAACATGATACCATGTACAAAGTCTCAGAGTAAGTTCAATATCATCTCAGAAAAACTGGAATCCCAAACCCACACAAGGAGCAAGGCAAGTGATGAAGAGAGAACAATTATAAGGCTCTCTGTATATTTGCAGCCTTACCCTGAAGCACTCACAATCAATTTCTCTATGAGCTGCACGTCAATGTAAAGACCCTCAACTATTTAGTAAATTATTTTAGAGTGAAATGAATAATCTCTCCTGTGTATATTCTAATTTGGAGTATGTAGTAGCAAAGTTGCAATGCTTGCACCTTGGAAACTGCTTATCACACTTGTCAGAATTTGCTGGTAGGTGCCAATAGCCTATTTACTCTCTTGTTTGCCCTGGGACCTCAGTTCACAGTGTAAATCAGTATAGTACTTCTGCCTTCTATAGTTCTTGCTGATTTATAACTGAACCCTTTATACAATATTAAAATAAAAACAAAACCCAAAGCGAGGCATGTGAGCTCATTACCTAAGTTTCTACATCAGTTCTTAAAGGCAAGGAGACACCACCACTTCTACAGTTACTTCAGCAAATTGAATTCTCCCATGTTGTGTTCTGACCCCTACTTGTTATACAAAGCAAAGATCCTATTGGGGAAAAAGAAGAAGAAGAAAAAAAAAACAATGCCATGTAATTGTAAGCACATTATAATATGTTAAAAACAACATAGAAAAGGCAAGGATTAAGATAAAGGAGTCTCTGTCCCCACACAGCTCATGCTGTGTGGCAGTTGCAGATCAGATTCAGAAGCAAACGCAATGTCCGAGCTGTTCCAAGGAAGTTCAGCACTGAGCAGGAGCACCACTGCCAGCAGGTACTGCTGCTGCCCAAGGGTCCCCAGGGGCTGAGTCCAGGTGCCCCACAGTTCTCACCCAGTATCCACCTGAGATTCACCTCTGAGAGCTGGGGGATGACAATTTGCAAACTATTCAAATAGGCAAGAGTGTGGGGAAAGCACTTCTCTACCTCACTGATTTTCTTCCCCACAAGTTTCAACTGCTGGCTGCAAAAACTGACATGTAAAAGATACCTTTAAGTCTCCCACATCCAGGATAATTCTGAAGTTCTTCGGTTTGCACAGCATTTCCTTAGACTTATTACCACTCATAATAAAAACTATTTGCCAAAGTATATAGCAACACAAATGGCACTACGTAGGGAACACTAATTCTTGGTGACATTAAGCTCAGTGCATCAGAAACTGGAGAGGAAAACTGGAAAGCTGTTAAGTTTCACAATGAACTCAAAACCTGCAGCAGCTGAAGTAGTAACAGTCAAGATTATTAGTTTTCATTTATGGAGGAGGAAAATTTATTCTTTTGATTTAGAGGTGTTGAAGGGAGAAAAGTGGATTTCTTTTTCCTTGAAGCATGTTTGCCACTCTACTGCTTGACAGAAATCTACTGGACCCTAGAAAGTGTTTAATCTGTTTTTTTGGCAGATGGGCAGACATGACTGCTGGTAGCATGTCAGACAAATCCTCAACTACTTGAAATCTATAGACCTCCACTGGTTTTATTAGAATTAGATGGGTGTACATCAGAAGAATAACTTGTCCCATAGAGTTTCTCAGCATTTAATCTCCTGAAAGTGGTCCACACTAAACACTGACCTCACTAAAACCATCAGGGTCCCTATATCATTCCCGAGGGCTAATGGAAACAAGCAACCAGCACTTAACATGCTTCTCATATTTTTGCAGCTAAAATGTCAATTCTGCCCTTTACATCACTAGAAAGTAAACTTATTAACCAACTTCAATTGAAATAAATAGTGAAATGATTTACATGAAAGGAGTTCCAGGCACAAATTTGTGAGTAAATGGGAGCTGTTTAAAAGAAAAAGAGAAGCTTTCTGTTTTCTTCACTCGTGGTCACATGCTATCGAGATGTGATCAAGATGTATTGTAGCTGGCTGTCTCCAAGCAAATTACAGTAGGGGCTTTAGGGTCTTGCTTACAGCTGACACGTAGCTCCATCCACCACATCTGTTTTCATCATAAATTACCAGAATCCCAGGATACTTTATGGTTCACCATACTTCACACATCCTTGCTCCCCTTTTCTAAAATTTATTTGCTAATAGAATATACATGGGGGAGGGGGGGGCAGTGGAGTTTGATCTACATTGGTTTGAATGCATAGCTTGTCAAAACAAGTTTTCCCTCCAGCTGACACTGAACTTTGTAATTATTCCTGAATGCTCAGTTTTAGAGAACGCCCCTGGCCGTGCTAATTTAACAGAGATCATGTTCTCTACAGACTGTGTCCTGCCTCTGCCTGATTAAAGAGTAATATCATGGCTTTTTAAATGACTACTCTCTGCCCCTTTGCCCCACACCACCATTGTTTACTCAGTTATTTTAGCCTTCAGTTTTTTTGATGGCAAATTCTCATCTGACTTTGAGGAACAAAACCTCAAGGATGAAACCACAACATGAAACACTCACATACATACTGAGTAAAGATGTCAGCAACTGCACTGCACTGGAGCATGCAGACCAGAAACAAGTTTTAAGGGAAGTGGGGGTTCAGGGAGAACAGAAATCTCCCTAGCTCTAAAGTTCTTAGGCATTGCTTTTCTTCCACCCCAACCATAAGCAGCAAAGAGGAAGCATTGAGCACGTAGGGCTGTAACTGAAGTCCATCCAGTAGTGCAGGGCCAATTATTTGGGTAGAAGCTTCACTTGCTTTGAAGCAAGAAAGCAGACCCATTCTCATGTGAGACTAGCACTGTTTTCTCAATAAATTCAGCAAAGGTCAGAGATGCAATTTGAAAATGCAGTATTTATAGAACAGCCTGGCAGCTAAAGCACTCACTGATGAAGTTAGCAACCAGAATTCAAACACGCATCGCATCCCCAGGAGGCAGCTCTGCTCACCATGCTGCTGAAGTGCCCTAAGTAGGTCCATACCTCCTATGGATGCTGGGCTGCTCTATGGCCAAACACACAGGAGATGACAAAAACACCAAGGCATGCTATGGTGTTATAGGCCAGTGTCCAGGGCACACACCCAAGTGTGACAGAAGAGGATGAAGCATGAGCGTAAGTTAAAGCAATTTCAGAAGTGACCGAAATTATAATGATTTGACCCCTGCAAATGAAAGATCCAAACCCCAATGGACAGTTTATTACAGAGCATCTACCAAAGCTGCTGAAATTCAGTATACACATGACTGCCTAGACCTGAAAAAAAAAAAAAATGAATATACTTTTTCTCTCTCTTTTTTTTTTTGTTTTTTTTTTTTTTTAAGGATCTGAGACTTCTCTATCATGGAAAATACAAGTGCATAATTCAAGCTGAAAGAAGATAAGACCAGGCTGCAGCAATTCAGTGTTGCGAAGGATTCTCCCCCCAAAACAACAAGAAGTGCATTAACTTGTGCGTAATCCACATGGGAAGCCGTTGTCCCCATGCTAAGGGGCTGCAGCTTCTGTAGTGCCTTTGTTAGTTAAGAAGGCAAAAGGTCAGCGGTAAAGGTTCTCCTTGTTAAGTACTCAGATGTAATATTGCAAAATTAACACTCTTAAAGGCTAAGCAAGATAAGCTGATTACTGTAAATGGCTTTTCCTCTTGAACAATGGTAGTAGAAGATGAAAAACCACACCAGAAAAGGGAGGAGGTGATTTATGGAGGAGAACGGTGGTTGGCTGAAGAGAAGAGCAGAAATACATGTGAACTATTTCCCGCAACGGCACAGCTTTCTCTGGATTTAAAGCTACCTTTTGTGTCAAGCTCGAAACAGAGGGTGCACAAGGTATCAATACATCAGCATTTTGTTCTCCTTGTGACCTTTCAGAGGTGAGCCCATCTACCCAACTAGGCAATTTCCCCTCTCCCCTTGCATTCCCCAAGGGGCGGCTGTCGGGATAATCACCTCCTTCAAGATCCTGGAGCCTCAGAAAACACAAATAATGCACTAGGCCAGCAGTTCAGCACTCTCCTTCAATTACCAATATACGTAAGTCAGGAGAAGCAGGCAATAAAATATCCACTTTAAGGTAGACTTTAAGAGGCAGAAAAAACAAACCCACACACGCACCCTCCCCTGCCTCATAAAGCACAAATTTGTCCTCCCCCCCACCTTCCTCAAAGCATCATCTAGCAAGGAAAACTTTTTAAAAGGAACAAAACATATATTCCTCCTTGGACTCTCCTGTATCAGAAGGGAAATTTATCATTCTGTGTGCCTCAGCAATATTTCCTGCTTCAGACTATGTGCTTTCAAATTCCCTTCCAAACATAAAAGCAAAGCATCGATGAAAAGAAAATTGATGTCCCAACGAGCAAGAGCTCTTGCAGTGATTACAACCAAACAGCAATTGGCATGAACAGAGCCAACATTTAATACCATTTTAAGGTATAATTAAAAAGGAGAGCTGTTCAGAAAGGGCTCTTTACTATAAAATATGGCAGGCACACACCACAAATACTCCACCAGCTTCTTCCCATGCAGTGGAAGCCTAAAAACCTTCAGATGAAAATGTATGGTGGGTCTGCAGAAGGCCTTTACAATAACACTTAGGGGCCTTTCAGCACATAATAGACTTTGGCACCCTGCTCTCCCTGTCATTAAGGGTGGCACGGGGAAGATTTAGAGCCAGAGCTCACCTCCTCCCTATCCCACAGGGCGAGTGCTGTAAAAGGTTGGGGTACTTCCACTCCATGTCTGATCACATTCTGATTTAGGGGGTTAGAGAGGAGGACAAATAAAAACAGATTTGTTGTTAGATGCCTTGTCTCCTGTTGTAGAGTTTGAGTAATAAGGTAGTTTAAAAGGAGCTGTGGAGTAGAAGGGAAAACCAGAGCAGCTTAGCAGCAGAGAACAGTAACTGCAGAGATATGAGCTATTTCACCGAATGAAATAGGAACTTCACTGCCAGGAATTTACCAGTGTGAAGCAGGGTGTCTGGGGTTGGGTTCCTTATTTACTCAAGAGCCAGCTGCAGCTGAAACAGATCCAATTTTCTCTACAAAACTGAGGATTTGAGTCTAACCTCAGTGCATGTGGGTAACTGACTGTGCACCTGGTGAAATCACGGGCAGCACGGCCGACTGACAAGAGTGAGGGTGCATTAGGTTGCCTCACATGGGTGCTTGGCAAGGTGTGCTCACACATCTAGGCTAAGGATTACCACTGCACTGACAGCCCTGTGGGCACATTGAAGTCTCTTCATTTCTTTCAGGACAAACACAGTAATTTCAAGGTGTAGAAGCCAGAAATGGCTTCTGCTTAATGTACAATACTCTACAGTATCCTTAGAGTTAGCATCAAGGTCTTCCAGACATCATAGGTGGCACCCAGAGGATTTAGAACCATTTCCATCTTTCACAGGGACTGAAGCTTTTCAGTGGCTTCAGTCTCTGAAGAAAGTTCACACACATACATCCCGCAGGTTCACAGACTGCGAACTCTTGCACTGATTTTTTATTTTTAAATGTATCCATCAACCAGTTGTTAAAGCATGCCATACTACTGCAGCCATCCTTAGACCACAACGCATCCCATCAAACTCCGGGTACTTCTGAAACAGCACTCTTTGCTCCCAAAGCACATACAGTGGTACCTCCATCTTCTTTGTTTCACTAGCCAGCATTTTAGGGGATGACATAACACTACACTTCGACTAGACCCACTCCTTTCCCCCTTTCCAGAGCCAGATGGTAATCCATAAGATAAAGCTCCTTGGGAAATTTTGGATGCATGCTAGACATGTCCTTTCAGGATAGGCACTGAATCAGAACATTAGACCCTCTTGGTCACTGTGTACGTGGGAGTGATCCCTGAGTCAAAAGAAAGCTCTAGAAGGAAGCACAGCTCGTGTGGAAACAGCAGTGTCCGATTACTGTTTTAAAGAATGCCATGATCTTAGTTGCATACAGCAAAATGGATGCTAAGACCTCATAGCCTGCTGCACACTTCAACTGATAGCACATGAGAAAAATATTTACAATATATAACATCTGGGAATAGAAATAAGTGCTTTGACAGCCTCAGCCTAACGTGTGAGACCAGGTATTTCTGAATATTAAGTCTGAAAATCTGTTCAGCCACGAGAGGGAGACAAAGACACCAAAGGACAATACTTCACACTACACTCAGATTTCATCAGGAGAAAGTTTTTGTGGAAAACGTGGATACAGTCAAGAGGCACAAATTTGAGTTCCATCTTTTAAATGAATATCCCATGCATTAAACTTCAGGGGTTCCTGGATCTTGAGAAATTCAACTCCAAGCCAGGATTGCTTATGGTAACAACATGATATCTTTTTTCCTCGTGTACTAATCCCAGTGCAGTAAGTGAATGTCAAAACCAGAAAGGAAATGCTTCTTTTCATTTCAAGCATCTTTTATAGAAGAAAGAACCTTGATGCTGTGTTGAAACAGTTTGGCCATAAAAGCCAAACTTTTCTGAAACATCAGGGTTAAACAGAGTTCACAGTATTCTCAATATACATTTTTATGACATCTATAAGCCTATCATATGTTATAAATTAATGGCAGATACAGCACATTCTAATTACACCACCCATGTCTATATCATTTAAGTAATAGCTCTAGAGGGTGGATTAAAATGAGAAAACCTAAGGAATGGCTGGAGATGATTGCGAGGTGCAACACCTCACAGATTTACAACCTACTGTACAACATCACCCTCTGCTGGGCACAGTGAGAAGAATTTGCATGGCAGCATCCTCAGAGACTCCCACAATGCACCAGAGCAGGAGCAAGACTGGCGGTGCCTTATTTGACTGAAGCAAATCATCTGATATACAATTTAAAGCATTTAGCCTGCAAGATTTCATTACAGCTCAGCATAAACTGATCAACTGACTCGATGGAACAAAATGGCAAAAGTACATTCAATGTGTGGTAAATAAAATAACCCAGGCATCTGGTCGTGCACAGCCCTCACTCACTACAGAAGACTTTGAAAGCTCTGAATATCCTATATAGCCAGGATTAGACCCAAATTGCCTTTCATTTTCAAATCTTCATGTAAATGTAAGTAATTTTCAAAAGAGGAATTGTTTGGAAAAGGGCCATTTCACAAACCAATGAAAACAACAGAGAATTTAATCCTTACTTCAAGTAATTCATGAAAGGTAGTATTTGCAATATCAGGCTACCTAGCACTGCAGTTTGAAGCTACATATCTGGCATTTTGTCTGTAATACCTCAGCAGCAATATAGAAAAACCTGTAAGAAAGTCCAATAGCACAACAGAGGAAGAACTGAAACTATTACCTCCACCACGTTTCACACACAAACCAGTATTAGCCCTAGTATTACAGAACATTTGTCCATGGGCTAAATTCACGTCCCATTAAGTGCAACAGGAATTTGCAACTCATGATGCAGGATGGAAGGGCAAGACCAGCTGCAAGGGCTTTGCTGCTGGGATGAGCTCAGTCCTGTTGTGGGCAGCAGACTGGGAGGAGGCAGCTGCCACCTGCACTGCCCCTCACCCCAAGCACAGCACTGATTGAGGCCCAAGTGCAACTAGAGCAGCACCAGGAAATGTGGAGAGCCCCAGTGATGTCCTGTGAGACTACTTAGCAGTCAGGGGAATCAAGAAAGCAGCATGACTCACTCACATCTCCTTCCCACATGGGCTCTTAACCTCTGGGGAAATCACCTTTACACCAGGTACCCCAACACCTCCCTGTAGGCAGGCCTTGACTGGAACCCTTATTTTCACCATTTGTTGTTCTTAAAATCCTGCATTCAGGCACAGGATCAATAACATCAGAAGCTGCAGCTCTTTAACTTATTTAGGAAAGAACCATCCCAAAACACAATTCCTTTTTAAGTAAATTCATACAGGCTGCAATTTTTTCCAACTGTAGTGCATATAGAGAAGGCACAGGAAGATGAGCTACACATTTCCAGCCTTCATGGAACTCTAAAATGCTATAGAGATTTAAGACAGGTTGCACTGCAGAAATCAGGTGCTGTGATATCCCCACATACTATCAGTTTCCAAGAGAGAGAACATAAACTTCTTTTTCATTCCGTGAACAGGAAATCTAAGAGTGTTTTTTATTCTGTGGTCTCTATAACACAGCAACATTTAGAGGAGCATTAGACAACAGATAGACGCTGCTTGATGGAAGCATGCACAAGTTCTAGGCAAATCCAGATTTCAAGTTCCTAAAATTCAGGCAATCCAGACCCTTGTGTGACTTTTTCTTAATACATGATGACAGAGACACATAGGTCAAATGTCTTGCAAATACTCTTTCAAAATAATATTCTACTTACTGATTCAGATTAAATGAGTATAACTAAAGCAAACAGAAACTGAGTCGAATATCTGAGTTTGCATCAAGTGAGTTTAAAAATGCCTTCGTTAAGAAAACAAACACCTGTGTGAATTGAACCTAAGTGCAAGGAAACTCACCTACTATTTTGCAAGGCACTAGACAGGAGAGAACACAATTGATTCCCCCTCAAAAAAAGATGTACAAGCACATGTTTAAACTAATTATTTATTTATTCTCAATAAATATGTTTGATGTTGGAGACAAGTGATTCTTTATCATTGCCATTTGGATCAGTGTCTGAGAGCTTCAGTCTGTCTAGCAATTGCATTCAAACATAGAAACTATCACCCTTATTATACAATGCCCAGATTAAGCAAATACCTCACTGGAGCTAGGGGGATGGTTTACATGTAAAAGGGTGGCAGAATCAGGATCCCACAATTTCCCCAAGGAGCAAAAAGTTATTATCAAAACACAGATGTTCTTTCTGGGCTGCAGAGAAGTCTGTAACTTCTGCAGTGCAAGCTGAAGAGTAAATCCATGCACCATCCAAGTCTTACAAGTGAACCTAATTTGCCTGTGCTTGAATTCCCAGTGAACAGTATAAGCCATCTCTGCCTAGCATAAACTAAGCCAACAGCAGCACCAATCTCAATTTTATTCAAAACCACAAGTCATGCCTTGAGGATATAAATTTTTCCCCTCCCTTTCCCATCAACATGCACGTTTTGCCACTCGCCTTAGGAAGCATGTTATTAAAAAAAAATTCATTTCCCCCTTGGATACATTTTTATATTGTATACTAAATTATGCATTTAAAATCAAATAAAAAGAATTTACTGCCTTAAGATTACTGCACACATCAGAAAGCGCTCTGTTTCTAAATTTTGGAAGAATTTTCCACCTTCCCACCCAAGCCAAGCAAACATCCAGTGTTGTTACAGCTGAAGTAGCAGGAGGAAAAAAAAAAGAGAGAGAAATATTTTTCACATTAGGAGGCTGTAGGTCAAATATTAAGAAAAGAGCATATCTCAGAAAAGGTTCTGCTCAGTGTCTCCAAGAAGGAAAAGGAACACAAAATTTGAGGGCATATTTGATAACTTTACAGCTTAGGTCAGTCTGAGATAATAATGCTATGATCCTCTCCTGAACAGTGTGAACCTTAGTTACTGATCAATTAGCAGCCTAGCACAGAAGTTTATCTTGCAGCATTTCATTCATTCAGTCATGGCTATTGTTAGCAGGAAAGGAAGAAGTGCAACAATGCAGTCAGTTCAGACATGGCAAAAGTTACTTGAGGTTTTTCTATTCAGGAGAGCAGAGGATGGAAGTGAGAGAAAATCCTTTTTTTTCCTCCAGTATTAACAATGGAGACAGTACCCTATACGCAACATTCAACATCTGCAAAAACTGGAGATGTAAAATATAAATACTTCAGTTCTTATGTGGAGAAATGAGTGAAAGTGTCCTGATTTCCTGAGATGAGCTGCTCCACCCACTTGCAATTGCTCAAATTTTTAAAAAAATCAGGAGACTTTGATGCTTAACTTTAAACTCATCACATTAAGTGGAGGTAGCCATACTTAGACAAGTTTAACTTGAACTTCTGAGGGTGTGGCTGTAGTCTGCATCAGTCTCAGGCTAACACAAAGTTTGTTCTTCAACTTATGCAGAAGAAACAGCTCAACTAAGATGAAAAGGACTGCTATCAGGCAAAGACAGAATTTTTACAATAATTTAGGTTTTTTTTCTATGAACAGCAGTAAAAAGAGTAACTTCAGCTGGACAGGGATGGAGACTCACTGTGAAAATACTGCTGTAACTTTCCTCCCATGAAAGTCCACCAGTGCAAGGAGACCTGCTGCCCAGGAGTTCCTTAAGGCGTCCCCAGAACTTGACAAGGGGTGATAATTATACCTGAATAGTAGGTATGAATGGGAATAGCAAAGAAATAGTACACAGAAGGTCAGGAGGCACTGTAGCTAGGGGAGACAAAAGTAGAGCAGACAGAACAATAAAGAAAGGACAGCGCCTTAGATGCACAAAGGTACATATCTGCAGATAAAGGAAGAACAGTGAATATTTAATTAATGAATAAACTAAAAAAAAAAAAATGTGGAGCAGCCAGCATAGTATAGACTCAAATATGGTCCAGGAGCAGGGAGATGACCACAGTCAAAATACTCAACCTAATCCATAACTTTAAAATAGCAAGCAAGCAGGGCAGTGTTACAGAGAAGTATAGAACACAGTAACATTCTGGTATTCTTTATGTACAGGTAGTGCCCCACTTCCTTTTTGCATCCTCTCCAAGCAGACACATTCAAGTGTCAGGGAAGATGACATCTGGAACAGCAGGAACCCAGTGGCAGGCTACATCATATTTACTGTAAGTTTTTGCTCATACCTGAGCCTCTTCATCAAGAAAGGTTTAATCTAAAACTTCTACATAGCTCCACTGCTCTCTCGCCCTTTATGCTTCATCCAAACAGAACATGTGTTAGACTCCATCACTGAAATGGGTTTAACATTCCTGAAGTCTTCCCCAGCTTTAAAATGCAGGCCTCTGTGTTGCATGTAAAGGATACCACCATAATTTAACGCAGCTCATGGACACTGAAACAGATCAAGCATTTGTCAATTCCCTTTAAATGTCTTTTAAAATATTTCCAGAACCACCAAATAAGCCCCCAGAGAAGCATGAACAAATAGCCAGAGTCTGTTAAAGAGAAGCGGAAGGATTGCGCTCTCCCAGAAGGGGATACTCAGGACATCTGTTGAACACTCCAGGTATTTTTCCTTTCCTAAGGTAATTGTTGACCCAATCCCATGGTCCTACTTATGCTTTCAACTGGAAAACTATAATTTTGGTAGCATCATAATTCATTGTTGGATCTTTCTATCCCTAGGGTAGATGTCTAATTAACACGACACTTGGGAAATTGCGTTTGCACTCCTTGGCAGTGCAGGTTTGAACTGGAAGTCTCTAATCTGTACCAAGAAAAGCGAGTCGCTTAACAAGCTGAATGTAGCATGCCTACTAGACACAAGGCAGGCAGTGGATTTGTACCATATGCTGTGGGTAGGAAGACCATTAGTTCACCAGTCTGTGCAGTTCTTGCAGAGAAAAAATAAATAAATAAGCATCAGTTTTGACGTGGCCATTTCAGCTACTGCTCCAGATTCTTTGTTCTGGATGGGATATGTCTGCAGGGACATACCACGACAGGTGACAGAAATCTCAGCATTAACAAAGCTGATAGGGAAGAGAAGTGTGTGTCTCCTGTGTCCCACATGTGCTGAAAACAACAAATTCAGCAGTTCTACCTCAGAGGAAAATTGCTGCCTTCTGTGAATGCAGCAGTTGCTCCTCTGCAGCTCAGATAAGAACAGTGTGTTCCCCTCCTGTGAGTGAATTTAATGATAGTAACAGTTGCCACATCAATGAAACGGGAGATTTAAGCTTTCTGCTCTTGCAGAGGTCATTTTGCACAACTTTCCTTCTGTACCTGATGAAAGAGTAATTCTCTCCCTTCCCCAGCACTCAGCTACACTAATGGGATTGTCAAAAAGCACTGAAATAATGGTGGAGCTTGGACTTCAAATCTCCTAGGAGCTCATCTGAGCAAGCAGATTCCTTCCACAGTACAGATGCCTCGAGCTGCACATGAACAAACCTGCTTCTTGTGTTATCTGTGTAAAAAACTGGCTCCACTAGCAAGAACCTTGCTAAGAATGGAGGACCTAACCAATGCAGCAAACATTTATCAAGCCCATATCTCACTCAGTAGAGCTCATACTCTTATCCAGTTCCTCTCATCGATGTTAGAGGTCCTATGGACATCTTCAGCAAGAACATATTCGATGATTGCCAAGAGAGACACCCTGTTGATGGAACTTCATCTACAATCCCATGCTGAACATGCAAGTAAAATACCAAAATGGAACGTCAAGCGAAAACTGCTGTTGCACTGAAGATGCAGCCTCACATCTACAGGACACCACCAAAACCAAGTACTTCTGAGGGAAACAAAGAGAATGCAGAAACCTCACTCAAGCAAACATGGTCGATAAAATAATTTAAAATGTCCTATAAAATCACCTCCTGTAAATTTCTTTCATGTTTGTATGAGAAATCAAGATCTAACCTTTCATGGCTAGCTACATCCCACAGTGCATCTGGAGAGACCTAACTTCATTTAACCAGCAAAGACAGTACAGCAAGGACTGTACTAAAAACATTCTGCTGCTTGGTGAGCTGTCAAATCCAGTTCCAACCAGCAACATGCATCCTTTGTGACTTCCCCTACATGAAAGTACTTCTGTACATGTTGAGAGATGAACTTTAAGGCTGTCCAGTTCTGAACTGTATAGGAAACAAACTCATTGGCACTAATGCAAGAGAATGACTGTCAGCACAAAATGACCATCATTTCACACTAAATATTTAATATGCAACATAAATTGATGCTTCTGTGTTTGTTTCTGTCCCTAGTTTTTCAACTGCTCCCTAATGGAATGCAGTCAAGTGTTATATTTTGATTTGCATGTTTCACATGAATCATTAATGTAACAATACAGAACACAGTGTTGTTCCCACCAAAGCCACATTAAGTTCCTAGAAATCAAGTGTGCCCACATTATGCTCACACGAGGAGAATCACACAGCTAATGAACAGGCGCATGTAAACACTTGGCTTTCAGAAGCTGCTGTGGGAAAAGGTCCCTTTTACTTGTTTGCATTTAACTATTTTCATTTGTTTCTCTCTTTCCCCCCTCCAACAGCTTGTCTAGTTTTGTTTTGAATTTATTTTTTTTTAAACAGTTGTGGGATGTTAAATGGACTGGCTTAAACTATGTGGAGCTAGTACATGCTAGGCGATCTCTACAAGATCACGGCCATGTGGATCACAGACTGAAGGTTTTTGTCTCAAAACAATGTTGATGCCTGCTGGCACAACTGAGCTAACACTTCACGACGTATCCCCAGGCACCAGCTCATCCTAGCTTTTAAGACAGACCTGCACATATTTTCTACATATCTCATTTCCCAAACTCATTGCTAATGCTACAAATAAGACAACTCCATCAGCCAGGAAGGCCAACCAGCTGGTCAAGAAGATAATTTACAGTTAATGTAAACCTACTCAACGGGATTACCAGCACATTTATACACTTACAGGCATTCATGAGTGGCACATGATGCTAATGGACATTAAAAGGAAAGCTGCATGATGAATGATGGTAATTAATGATTAAAGCATTACACAACACGTTTCCCTGGGAGTGCCATGTTAAGTGTCACAAAGTTAAGATCCATCAACCTGTAGCTTAGAAGGTCCTGAGGTTGCAAATCATTTTGAAAAACAGAGGTATTTTCCCCTTGCACTTTCTTTTTGTAACAGCATTTAGGAATATTAATACAAACATGAGGACACCTCCAGTTTGAAAAACATGAAATACATGCATGGACACATGCTCTTTACTGAAAGATTCTTTAGCATTTCCTAGCTGCTACAATTCCTGTCTTTCCTTCCTTTTAAAAATGCTCCATTAAGTACCTTAGACTAAGGCATTGTTCGTGCAAGCAATTAGTCTTAATAACTTAATGCCAACTTACCAGGTCAGACAGGAATACTGTTTGCAATACTATTACTCATGGTTACGCATTATGGTAGAAATGGTGAGAGAAGAAAAAAACAACAACAACAAAAAAAACACTAAAAGGAAAAAAGGAAAGATTCTGTGTTCACTATTTTCTGTAAAGAAATAGAACAATTTCTGTGTTGTGTAAATAAAGAGAGAGCACACTCACTCTCCTGGAAGGAAAGCAGCAGTGGCATGCGCTGTGTGTAGTCTGGTCCTTATTAAGACAGCAAGGTGCTAACCGTTCTGCACAAATAAATCAGCTGAGGATGACTCACCTGTCCCCTGGGCAGGTCTAAAGATGTGGGTACATCACCGAGGAGATTGCCCCAGGTTTGCAGGCAGCTGCCCAGGATGCTATGACACTGAGGAAGAGTCAGCTGAGGGGAGCATATGCCCATATCTCAGCCAAACCCATTACCTTCCACTCTCTTGGCCCAAACCATACTCCGGTGTTTGAGTTTAGTGATATCAACTGTGAAATGAAACTGCTAACACAAGTAGATGTGACAGCATGCCGAAACTGCTGTGGGGACCGTGAGTCCTCATGGAGACAGATGTAGCATCACTTTAAACTGCTACAAAGAAAGCCAGAAACCAGTCTGCCAGACTGCTTGCATGACATCAGGTCTCCCTTCAGCAACCTATAGCATGCTGAAGGAAGCTGTTGATTCTACTACCCTTTTAAATGCAAGATCGGCCTCTTCAAGATTTCAAGCCTAAACAGACCTACCTCCTGCTACTCTTAAATCACATCTACTTAGCACTAGGAGGATTAGATATAATGGTGTAGAAGAGACCAGCACATGCAAGTCACAGGTCTGCACTAAAACTTCCTAACATGAGTGGTGTGTGCCAGCCTTAAAGGAATCAGCTTTTACCCTGAGAAATTGATTTTCCCAGTTCCACACACTAACCAGACTATTTTCTTTAATTTAGCATCTACTAGAGTGATGCTAACTCTGCTAATCTGAGTAAAGAGAGCTGTTATAGCAAAAGATTCAGGCACTGAAAGAGTTGCCTTGGCTCTATAAAGCTACTCACTTGCATTACATTTCATTTAAAAATAATAATAGGTCATTTAAAATTCATATAAAACTCTGAGAACATCACTGGAGGCAGCTACAAAGGATAACAGGTACATATTAATTTCCCAAACTGTACAATCAGATTCATTTCATCAACCATCTAAAGCCTGAACATAACCTTCCAGTCTTAGTACAAACACAGCACATTTTCAGAGCATGAGAGGCAGCCAGCTAGAAAAGAATGAGAAACTTGAAGTGATCACTTGATCCTCATAAATGCGGCTAAAGCTGATTTCAAAACTGGGCCTTTGTCTTCCTAATCCCAGTAATTCCTTTAATTGAAACTACAAAAGTCGTCTTTTTCATAAAGGAAGTGCTAATTCTTCACTCTTAAAACTGATTCAGTCTGGAATCAGGTAGCATTTAGGAAGAGCACACTAGCTGAAAGGCCTAGAAGGAGCAACAAACGAAAAAGCCTCACATGAAATTATCAGGCACTTCATTTTCACAGGTTGGAAAGAAAACGCTGCAAAGGCCACAAGGAGAAGAAAGAAAAAGAAAGAGTGGGGATTTCTCCTGCCACGTTATTTCCCAGGGAGTGAAACTAGAAACCTAGAGGTGATTAATCGTTATGAAGAAGTGGAATTACACTAACGGTTTCGTTCTGCTTAAAAGAAATAGAGAACAATCAGGAGTCACAGCACTGGGGTTCTGTCTTATGCAAGGCTAATGATGGTCTCTGGCTTTGAATAAAATACTTAGGTCCTGATTCAAGAGAGCAAACCCCTTTGGGGCTACCAAAGGACATGCATCGCATGAACGGGACTTCCACATGGGAACCTCCATTATGTGAGTGCCAGATTTAGCAGTCCAAGAAACTACCATAAATCTGATGGTTCATATACACCATATGGAGGTACAAGAAAAAAATCCACTATTTCCATATCATACTACTCAAGTCCAACAGCAGGAATCCCTATTTCTGATTTCCAAAGGAAACCAAGTACTTGCTGCTATACACTTTCCCAGTAAAGAACGGCACTTTGTTCTGATGCTAGAAGTGCAAAGGCAACACTGTCTGCATGCTAGGGCATCAGTCAAGGAGTTACTGCAGAACTTAGGTTGTGTCAAATGATATTTGTGGTGGTATCTTTTCTCTAAAGAGGAAAGTTCTCTAGAAAGGAAAGGGTTCTGTAAAGAGCATTACCAATTACTTCTGCAATCTCCAAATAGCTGGAAAGAATCCGTAAAGATGAAAGCTGGCAGACTTCCACTTCTAAGGATCCAGGCCACAATCCACCTGCTCTAGGATATTTGATCATTAACTAATTGTAGCCTGGTGCACGTAGGGCACAGCTGATGATACCCAACAGACTTTATTTATTTTACACGAAGAAACAAATTAAGCCTTTAGAAGCAGAGAAGCCAATGGATGTCCATGACAATGAGTGCAGCAACACCACTCATAAAAAGACTCTGGATAGGGAAAGCAGAAAATGAATGAGCTAATTTAAAATGAAAATACAATTTCCAAACTTCCACAAACAGAAGGAGAGACTGGCTGTGGATGCCTAAGAAATCACTACGATACAAATATAGCTGTATTTCATTAAAAGCATTCAGACTCAGTTGAACAACTGAAGAGGAAGCTCAACTTCACAGGTTTCAGAACTGCTCTTGATTTCAACTGGCCTAACTGAGACCAGAACCTGGCTTGCTGTCATTAAGCTGCTCAGAATGATACTTGAAGATATAAGTGACAGTTTTTGCAAGCAGATGTATAGAGTCAGTGGAATGAATTTCATGTATGTACTTCTACTAAAAAATTTTACAAACTTCAGTAGCACACAGAAGTCTGGGCTCAATGAGAACAGAAAGACAAAGCACCAAATTGAGGATCAGAAAAAGGAAATGTTTGAGTACTCAGCTGTTTGTTTCAAATGGCAAATGACAACATTAAGAAAAAAATAAGTAGGACAGTAACTACACATACTCCAAAACATATTATGCTACCTTCTAAGCTATTAACTACCTCTGAGGTTTTTTCGTAAAGTGTCAAGACTATGATTTGCATATCTTGAAAGAGTGAACTTGTACTGCATCAATAAAGTCATGATATAGGTCACTAGCAACATCATTTGTGCTAGGCTGGCAATGAGATCTCAGATCTGACATATGACTTCACTGTCACAAGATGTTAATTATCCCCACTGAGGCAATATGCAGGCAAACACACAGAACTGCACATTCACTTTTGATTTATAAGAAACTGTATTAATTTACAAGAATAAACACAGAACTCATTAATTTCAAATAATGTAATTTAGCTGCACTGAATTACACCTGTTCCTTAGCTCCAATACAGAACAGAAAGGCATAAGGTATAATAAAAACATGAAAAGGATTAAAATACCGAGTCAGGCCAGGGACTATTGCCTTTTTTACTTAACGCAGGCATTGTCTATTACAAGCAATTTTCTGAAGGCGATGCTCTTGCATAATATGCTGTATGAACATGAAGAGGGTGGGGTCCCAACAGCCCAATTCTTTTAATTCACTGAAGTGGAAACAGTCAAGAACAAATGGAAAGCAGAGATCAATTGCTCCCACTGGCGATGTCACCAATTATGAATTTTGTGAAATTAAAATGAATTTACCATCTTGGCTGTGTTATTATGGTTACATTGTGTAACATTATGAAAGCACATTCATTTCATGTATAAGATTAGCTGAAATAAATGTATGATTTTTCTCTTTTGAAATACTGTACATGGTAATGGTACTTGATCAGTTCTAACAAGATGTCTCAGGCTCACTTGTTAACTAGTCACACAGCAGCTGCCAGCAGTATCAGGAAGCAATGCTGCAAGAAAGGTAAAATACATTTAGCCCCACATCAACAACATCTGGTACAATTACTGATAGCCACTGAGAAACTAAACAGCTCACATTTCCCACTACCTTTCTCCAAAGATGAATTATCTTAGATTCAGAGGACCAGCTTCCAGTACACACTGACTAAAAATGAGATATTAACTTGCTCTGTGCCTATAGAAGCAGACTAAGCAAAGCAGTGATCGAAGTATCAGCAAGCTGTACCACCCTACCCACAGGGGTCCAAATTGGAAAAGCAAATGCATTATTCCTATTCACCCAACAATGTTGATAGCCTGATGGTCTATAGCAAAGACCAAACCATGAGTGACTGCAGCTGAGGGCAAGACACTTGGCAACCCTCATTGCATTTAAAGGTTTATGTACTGCGGAAAGAGTAATCTTTTTAAGCATTCCAAGGAAATTCAGCAACATTCATCCAACCAGAGCTTCTAGTCAGCTCCAAGGTCATTTTGTCTTTTGGGTTCATGAAAAGAAAAATGCTTCTTATAGACATCTAACACAGTTTGTGTTAGGATGTGAAACGAAGAGAAAGTAGATGTTAATCACTTACCTAACAAGATTTAGCGATGGAAGGCAGAAAATACACATGACTATTTTGCAAGCTAATAGGGACAAAAGACTTGCTTGAATCACTAACTCTTAGTAGGGAAAGTACAGTTATGGTACTGCAGGCAGTTAAAGTCACAAGGGTACCTACCCTACATTACATTGATTCTAGGCACATATTGGACTTCTAAGAAACTGCATTAAAAAGGGAATGGGAACAGGCAAGACAAGAGAAGGAAACAAAAGCTCTAAGAGAGTTTAGATTTAAATAGAAAATACCAATTGTTATAACATGGAGGTGAGAAAGGGAATTTCAATGAATTCCAAAAGCGAAGAAAATTCTACAAGGTGGAAAGAGAGGTTGCACAAAACAAAAAGAGAGATAACCTGAATTACAGGACAACAGTGCATAACTGACACCTTGCATACCCTGAGTTGCAGAGAAAAGCGTGTGGTATTTGGTTAGAAAAATGGCTTTTTTCCTGGCTGCCAGAATAGCATTGCTTCACCTTAAACAGCAAATGCACTGTCTGCTAAAGAACCAGGACTCAGTAAACAACAATAGATACAGTAATTCGTTTGTGGGCACCTATTAACATTAAAAATATGCTTCCCATAACAGTATTTCATTTTCTAATCGGCAAAGTATGGATAGTGAAGTTCAAATACAATTAGGTGGTATTATAGCATAAATGGCAGGCAAGACATGGAGGGGAGTGTTTCAGCTTAGGTAACATTTGCCTCATGATTCTTAATTGATGAAGAATTGAATCAAGAACTGAAGACGTTTCCTGTGAGCAAGTTTTTTTGCAAGACTGTGAGATGCTCTTTTAAAACCTTATTTTAATAATTTATATTGCTGTAAGAACCGAGACTGAAATCCCATCAAGCTAAACACATGCTGGGACGGTATTCTAGCCAAGAGCTGAAAACTTTAATACAGCAATTACACAAGAAATGGAAAGAAAACTGTGATGAAATTCATGCATTAGGAGATGAATTAACTTGCTCTGGGCCCAGATCAAAGGAAGAAGCAGAGAAACAATTGCACAGCCTACAACCTACATGCCTGCACTACCTTCTACTCCTAAGCAGAAGTCAAGAATATCTCTGAAGAATGCAGAACTGTGCAATGAAATTGCATGATTTTTTCCTAACATGGATCAACTAGCCAACCAGCTGATATTAATAGCTTAAGAGACTGAGAATAATTGTTCGTTCTGTATAATTGCAAACTGCCCTCTCCTGGACAGCACTGGAACATTCAGATATTTCATTAGCCCGAAGTCACGTTTATACCTCTCAGAAAACATGAATGATAGCTTTTTTTAAGCATCTGGCTTTGGATGCTGAATTCTCTGAGTAGTATGGAAGATTACAACTGCCTCTCTGTGGAACCCAATGTCAGCGCTCTCTCTCCAATCTGATTCAAAACACCGTCAGGCAATAGCCACCAGTTCACGGTTACAGGCAATAATGGATTTTGAGCTATAAACTTCCAAGGAGGTGATAGACTACCACGGATCCAAGCATTACTGAAGCTTGAAGCAGCAGCAACAATCCCCTCGCACACCCCCAGCCATGTGCACCCAGACTAAGGGGAAGATTCGGAAAGCTCAGCTACAGAACATCCAACTCCCCTTCATTTCTCAAACAGCAGCACCATACAAAGCAAATAAGGAGACTACACAAAGGATATTCTGAAACATCCTGCAACGAGGCCAAATTCAGCAAGCTGCTGAGTAAGTACCTCCCACAAGGTGCAGCGTGCCCCTGACTCCTGCCTCAAGTTATACTGCAGGAGCCTTGACACATTCGGACGCGTGGAGGACACCCATTATTTTAGCCATTTGAAAGGAAGCCTGATTGATATAAGGCACCCACAGGGGCAGTAGAAGATGGCTGCAGCCTGAGCAGTGACACAGGAAGGTCAGAGGGAGGCAGAGGGACTGCGACATGTCAGATTTAAAAAAATAAATAACCCCTCCCCCTCCTAGAGCTTTGGAAATGACCTACACACCATTTGTCAACTGGTTTCTGCAGTGATACCGACAGACACAACAGTTGTATAGCAGCCCTGAGCAGGATGGGGTGGCAGGAGAGGAAGCATACGCCTAGCAGCTGGCTCCTTCCAACTGACTGCAGCTGAGCTCGTGGCAGCCAAATGCGGTGCTTTGGGTCCACAAAAAGGCCTTACTTTTTGCTGCAATATAAAAATATTAAGCAGCTTCCATCAATTAAGAAGATTTCTGAAATACAAATACCCTATTAGATTGTACTAGTAGCATACAGCTTACCAGACGTATGGAGTGAAAGAAGCATCATACTGTGCCAGTTAGTAAACATACTTCAGGATATATTTTCAGGGTGGTTTAAGAGAACGAGGGCTGGTAAATTATACAAACAATTCTATAATATACATTTCCTGCCTAGAGAACCTAGACTTGGAGTCAGTATTTCTAGAAATGTAAGTACTGAAACTGCACTTTAGTTGTCAGTAAATTCATTATCACATGAAGTAGGTCTAAATTATTAAACCTTAATGATGTAGGTTTTCAAAATGCGTTGGGCTTTATTTTCCCACACAGAATCAATGTTAAACATTAGCAGTATAAATTAAGTAATACTTTACCATGGCACGCTGCTGCTTTGAATTGAGTTACCCTAGGAAGATGTATATTCATGGCTACAGGCTCTCTTTGGCCTCCTAGTGAGGATGATATAGTTTATTGTAACAAATGAGCAGTCGACCTGTAATGACTTAAATGATGTATACGTTTTTGCCAGTGAAAATGTACCAGTGCGGACCTTTCTGCTTAAGGGAATGAGAAGAAAACAGGAGCATGTACTATAAGCATAATTTCCATTAAAGCCTGGGGGAGCATCTCCCTTTACACGGTTTAGAAGCATGGCGCATATCACAAAACATTTTAGGACTGTTAAATTAATAGAATATAGACTCAGGCAAACTTGAGAAGGATTATTTTTTTAAAACAGTATTTTGGCTTTAATCCTGCACTGCTTTTTTGTGTGGCCTTTAATCCAAGCCGTGCAAAAAAACGAGTTAGGAGACAACACAGTCATTATCTTGATGAAATTTATGGCTCCTTAAAAGAGGAAAGTATTTGTATTGCAAGCTCATCATAACGATTGTCGCATATTATTGCTGGGTTTCAATCTCTTTTGTTACTATTTCTTTTACTCAGCCAGAAGGATGTAACACTGCAATGACTGTCTGATAGCCCAAAGTTTACTGCAATATACATTTTGCAGTGATATTTGAATTAGACTAGGAAAAGTAAAAATATACATTTTGTTGCTTTTCAACAGTGCCTAAAAAGCAGTCTGAAGAGCCATGGATACTAGCTTGTCAAAATCATCAGTAACTATCACCAAGACACACTAGCAGGTTGATAAGAACAAATTAAAGACTGATAATCCAAGGCCCTTTGCTACAGATCCTTTGACAGCACTGCCATACCCAAAAAAGACTATCTCACCTCATTCAGAAGTGCAAAATGAATGCTGATTCTGCCCAGATGCAGAATCAAAGACTAGTGAACTGACAAAAGGTATGTTATAAACCAGGAGGTGAGAGACTGCACAGTCAATGTGCCAGCAATCTGCTTTCTGTTCTACTTTTGGCAATACAAAGACGTAAAAGAAAGATTTCCTCTATCAGGAAGTATAAAAGACCCAAGTTATCAAAGAGATATGACAAAAACTGGGAGGTAAAGAGAGAAAAAATGAAGATGACAAACTTACTAATGACAGCAGTGCAGTACAGTCCCATGAATGGCATGTGGAGACTGAGCTCAGAAAAATTTCCCTTATCTCCAGGGATACCCAAGGAATCCAACCTTCTCTCACATGTTGGTATTAATTACATGATGATTTATTTTTTCTCAGCAAAACCCTACTAGGCAACAATTTTCAAAACACATAGGCTGAAAAATAAATAAAAGTACAGACCAACTTCTCTTCCCACCCCATTTGAGTACACTGGGCCAGCTGGACCAGTCCAGGCACAGATTTCTCTTGATAAAGCCACTTAGAAAGCTTGCTTCATATGGCAGCACAGAGCACGTGGAATAAACCGTTGTACTTAAGACTGCTATCTCTAACCACATTCAAGTAGGTCCACAGAAAAAGTTCACCCTAACCGTAAGCAAGACAGCAAAGCACCATCAACATAACGCAGACAAGTCAGGCACCCAAACGATGGTTTAAGTCTACTTGATAAAAGGCTGGATAGTGGGTGGTAAAAAAGTCTCTGTGAAAATCTCAGGAAGGTCTGAGAAGACAAAGAGAAAGGCAAAGATGCTTGTTTCAGCTACAATCAAAAACCTTTTTACTTCTTCAGCACAAATTGTATTTTGCATTCACATATGCAGAAATTACTTATGGGTAGCCAATATTTTACAAATGTGAATCAATGCCTTTAGTCATTTCACACCTGGTTTCCCCTTCTCTATCCACTGTCAAACTTAGAAATGCAACTGATATGTAAAAATGGGGATGTGAGACTTGCCCCTAGCTATCATCCATATTACATGGTTGGTAACACATTCAGAAAAATCCCACAATTTGTGTCACTGGTAAATTTTCATCTCACATACACTGGTTTTTGAAACATGAAAAACTTCTTAGAAAGACAACAGTGAATCATGAGCTGTTTTCAGAAGTCTTTTACTGCATGACAGGATTGTGCATTATGATGTCCCTAGCTGTGTTCTAACACCCTTCATTTACAAGTCTCTTTTGAAAACTTTGATTAATTTGGAATGCAGCCTATTAGGAGCAGGACATTAACTTGTAACTAAAGTATCCATGGACAACTTCTGCATGGTATCATACCAAACAGGGCTGGTATACATTATGTATGTCCGGAAACGCCTCCACAACATTGCTTGTTTACATCTGCAACCTCTACCATGGTATCTCCTAAAAATCACCATGTAATAGTTTCAACCTGAGCCAAGTGCTTCCTCATTCACATAATGTCATCAGAAATAGCATAAATCAAATGCTGATTTAAGCTAATGCTTGTCCTAAAGAAATTGGCTTAATACAAATATTGATCAACCTATTTCTACATTGAAATATTTATTTAAAAAGAAAATTTTATGCCCCTTTAAGAACCTTATAGTAAGGACTAATGTGTGTTGTATCAGAAATGTAACTGCTTGAGCTGCAGAAACTACCACAGTAGTAATTCTGGTCAGTAAGAAGCAAAATAAAACTAAAACCGGATTTCCATTTAAATAGTATGCTTGCAGCTGGAATTATTTGTATTTATGTATTTCCTCTTGGGTTTCATTCATGGCACAAGGGATCCTTAACTCCTATAACCCTAGTGCAACATTTTTATACAATGGCAATTCAAGTATACACTATAGTTTAGAGTACATTACTTCCCTGTGGGAATTAGGTTTCCACTCACATAACTTTAAGTACATAGAGTGCTACTGCCAGAGAAGTAGTAATAAAGCCCTTCCTTGACTCATTTGGTGCAACTTCTCATTGGTTAAAGAACAGCTCACAAGTCTATTTGTTCCACTTGTTTAGTAAACCCAGAAAATGGAGAAAATTGCCTCCCTGCTCCTTTGATCTAAATGCTTATTCAGAGGACCTCAGACAGTGCCTGTTCCCAGTTCTGTATTAAAACTGCTCCATTAGTATCTGCACCTTGACATGTAACTACAAAAATTGGCTGTGCAACCCCAGCATTTTTAGGTACAGTGGTATGACAGTTTGAAGGTATGATGTTACCATCCATTTACACAACTTCAAATAAGCAGCCTTTCTTTCCTGTAAAAAAAAATAATCTAATGAACAGAAAATGGGTTTAATAAATCAATAAGGAACACCAAAGATCCCCAAATCTCTTCTTGGTGGGACCACATCTTGATGGAGAATGCATGCACATGGCACTGAGAAAGCTAAATTCAGAGCACACCCCAGGTATCAGACCACCAGTCTCTAATGCTATCATCCCCATGTCACCAGTTCAAAAAGAACTAAGTCCAAGTCCAAACAATTATGTGTAACTGCTTTTAAATTCTGTAACAGTCATCCCTCATGGTCTCCACCATATGTCAGGATATACAAAGAAAAGCAGAATGTATTGATAGCATCCAAGTGACCACTTCAAAGTTAACACACACATTCAGAAGAACAGGTACAGAAAGGAGTGCTCCAGAAACACCAGGAGAATCATAATCAGATGCCATAGTCATTGTATGGTGTCCACTCTGCCAGTGAGCATTCCAGGGAACATTATCCTGAGACATACAAGAGATGTGTTTGGTTCAGCTCTTAGACTGCTCTGTCTAGATGAATCCACTGTACGCATCAAAGCCAAAATGCTGTACTTCAGGCCTGAGTGAAAGTAGCGTCATTCTCAGACACACAAAGGGACATGGGGAGAGGTTGGGCATTTCAGACTGAAAAAGATTAAGCACGTGATGGGACAGATATACAGACAAAAGACTGCAAAACCTCCCAAGTTGTTTGTTATTTCACCATTACATTAAAGTACATTTCATGTTCCCACCTGCAATTGTCCAAAAGCAGACACTTACAGAAGTTAGCATTAAACTGCACGTTTCATGTTCAGGCAAAAGTCTGTCTTTTTTAATAGACATCTCATTATGTGGCTACAGGATAACTTCCAGATCTTAACATAAAAGGAGAACAGGACAAACCTACGAGGATACCCCTAACCACTGGTTCCTACACTGGCAGTACAGGCAAAGTGCAGCGTTAAGCTGTTGCAGTTTCTTAGGTTTCTCTGAGCCAAACAGAATCTCATTAGGGACCTCTTCAAAGACCAGCTCCTCAAAAAGCAAATTGAAATTATCCTGTATGTCCTGGCTACTCACAATAGCGCCTTTATATTAGGTATGGTTCTTGATTGCTCTCTGTGTGGGCAAATTGCAGAACGTGCTATTAGGGATTTTTCACTTTTACGAAGGATGAGAATTTATTGCTGTTTTTATGCTAACGCATTGGTGTTCTGAGTATTTATAACATACTGTTGCATTTGTTATTAATAGAGCTGTGTACTGGGGAGTGCGTAAGAATCAATAAAACTCTCTCACATCTGCACTTATAGTATTTAAAAACAAGATAGAGCATATATAGTCCACAGGGTTTACTTGGGGAGATGCATTTCCTGAGCAATTACATTGCTCTGCCTCATGTGGGGGTTTTGGATCACTGGTATTGATGGAATGCAAGAGCAAAAAACAAAAGAAATCATGAGGCAGTATTTTCCACGTACTGGAAAAAAGTAAGGCTGAAAGTGAAGACCTCGAGTTCCTCCTCATTTATAAGCTACGTGATCTTGGAAAGTCACTTTGAGACAGACTTCTAAGAACAATGAAGGTCCTAAGGATAGTACTTTGTGGGATTCCTGAAAAATCTCACTTCAAACTCCCTGAGAGAGTGCCGAACAGGATTTTTAGGCAGCCTGTGTAGGGTGATTAAGGGTGGGAGTATCTATGTGGAGAGAAGGATGGAAGGAACCCACTGCTCTCATCAGCTCTATGTTTTACCATCTTTCCCATCAAATATCACTTTGATCCTGTTCCTGTTACCTGCCGGGACTTCCCAATATCCGTGCCCCATCTGTTCTGATAAGGCCTTTCCAGCAGGGGCTCCTAACCATCAACAGAAGGGAGAGAGACTGCTCGCTGTCTGTCCTTCTTGTGTCCACCCCCCTTTTCCTACTGGACCTCCCAATGCCACCCCTGTGTCAAGCACTCACAAACACTCTTTCTAAATTCTGGCATAGCAAAGCTACCATGAGACAGCTACACTCTGTGCTTTTTGCAGGAGGAGATCAACAAACGCAAGCAGCAAAAAAGCAGCAGAATACACCACAGGTGTTGTTTACAAACTTGCACCCTTCAGCCACTGGGGAGCACAAAGGATGTTTGCATCTTCTGCCTAAAGGGATTCTGATGAATGGAACCTAGGTAGGTAATGCAGAGATTGGTAAATTAGAAGAGAACCAACACTCAGTCTGTTGACAAAACAAATTTGTATTTGTGGGTGTGGTGGCCAACAGCGTATGTTCTAGTTGACTCCACAGTGGGCATTTCCCTTAGTGCCATTTGATTGGCATAGAGACATATCATTTCTTCTGGGTGCCAGATTGGTTTCGGGCATTTGTGGATGAAAACACTAAACTATGCAGATAAATTTCAAAAGATGAATGAGCATCTGCACTCCAATATAATTTATATGCAATAATATATGTTATTTATACACTCTGAAGTCTCTGCGAGCCAAAACATCACCATTTTGTCTATTTTCCAGACTTATAAATAAGACATAGGATTATAGAGAAATTATATTGGAGTACAAAGGCTCATTTATCTTTTGAAATTTACTTGCATACCCTTTACACTAGGAAAATAGCACTACCCAGAATTTATACAGAAATAAAATCAGTCAGAAGAAAGGCTCTATATGAAGTGTTAAGGTAACATACTCAAATCAAATAGCCAGTCTTTTTCAATACCATTGACCCCCACCATAAACTAAAAACAACTTCCCAAGTTTAAACTCTCCAAATATAGAAAACATGATGCAAAGGTAAGTCTGGTTAGTTTGAAAACTAAGAACTCCTCTTGCAAGGAGAACTCAGCTTTGCTTTTGCTTATACCAGGGCAACAGCCATGACCCAGAAGTTACTATTCTATATTTGCATGGGTCTAAATAACAGCATAATGTGCTGCAAGAAAAGAAACCCTTGCTCAGGAGTTAGGAATCTCTGAACTCTAGGACATATTCACTGTAACACCTTTCCTAATTCTGTAGCTCTCCTCTAGGATGTCTATGCTTGGAAGGAGCCAACATAATACACTTGTTTGTTACCAGTAAATGCAAACTTAACTAATTAGACCTTACCCTTTTAAGTTATAGCATTTAAGAGAAAATATTTCAAAAGATTCATGTATATTTCATTTTTTTTCATTTAGGCAATAAAGCTGAAAGCAGAAGTTTTGATTCCTGTGTCCTTCCATTAACCACTGCCTTGTTCTTCCTTACACAGATCAACCTTTTATAATGCATCACGTACAACGTTTTCTGCTTCATGTTCAGAGCAGATCCACAACTTTAATAACTCAGGGTTACAGCTCTTACACCAGCTGAGAACCCACATCAAAACCTGTCCTACTGCTATTTCTGCTTCTCCTTTGGCCTGTCTCCAGTGTTTGAAATACTCTGCTCTCATTAAGTTCATACTGAAACATCTTCCAAAGGTTTCCACATCTGTCAGTATTTCAGTAAGCAAAAGCATTCTGCACATCCTGTAGGACAGCACAGATACTATGATAAAACCAACAAAATGCACATGTTCTCAGAATGCCTAAATCCAGAGCCACCAAGGTTAAAGATGACATTTAGTCCAGTTATTAACAGCTAAGCAAATAGTTATGCCTCATTTTTCCCAAATTGCTCTCTTCTAACACTTTTTATCCCCACCTTTCTCCTGAACTTAATTGCGCCATTATCTTTACTGCAGAAACAGCACTGGGATTTCTTGCTTTCATAAGCAAAGATGAGCTGAGTTATCTAAAACTGATTAAAAATACACCAAATCCTGCACTAAAATGATGGGTTTAAAATGTATTTATTTTTAAAGAGAAAGTAAAAGATGAGAAATTACTTTTGGTAAAACAAGATCCTTATCAGCAGACACCAAAGTACTTCCTAACCATGACTCTTATTATAATCATTGAACTTCCATGCAAAGCAAAGAATGTGAGAAGGAAATATCAAAACAACTGGAAAAAAATCCCTATTTTTAATAGAAAAAAATATTGAAGGCGTCAACAATAGAAGCTAGATTTCACTAGTCACAATTATAACTGGCGGTTATGTTGTCCCCCATGCAATGCAACCCTTTAGATATCAGTTCTGGTCTGGTTAAAACAGCACAGTATGCTGAAACTTCTACTGCAAACCGCACAGATAAATAACTGATGTTTAAGTGCATCATGGGATGAAAGCTTTATAGATCCAGAAACATTTTTCATCTGCTCAGTTCTGCAGCACGTTCCTACTTTAGGCCTTCTGGCAACATCGCACACAGCCACAGCCAGGGAGCTCCCAATCCACCAGCCTGCCCTTGCATCTTTCCTTTTCTGCAGATGCTATAATCTTCTCCGCACACGCTTAGTACTAAACAGCAAAAACAAAGCCTGATAAAATGACAACAGAAGACAAAGCAATTCTTAAAATCCAAACAGCCAGAAGCAAATGTAACTACAGTATTTCTATGCCTCTGGCTGGGAGGCAGTACATAAATAGAGAAGTATCTCATTTAAACTATTTAGTTGAATTTGGTGTCCAGGTCCAGGCAAGCTGTCTTCTAAGGGTCGTGCTTTCAACACAGAAGGAGAACCTCTACAAGCTCAAGACAACTGTTTTAGGGGCATGCTTTGTGATAAAAATTATGTAAAAAATAACAAGTCTCGGGTGCCATGTTCTGACACAGCCTAACTGCTGACTCATGTCACATGGTGCTGCCCCTCCTCATGGACCGGGTGTCTCATAATGCAACTGCTCTAGACCCAGCTATGTAAACAACTTCAGCAGGTAAATGCACAGAGTTCCACCCACACAGACACTGGTGATGACCTTGCTCAGCCCTAATGGTTCAGATGACTGACCAAAGGAAACTATAGCATAAGTTTGGGGCCTGGGAGAAGTGAAGACAGACAACGCAGACAAGAACTACAACACTACATCTACTAGAGGACAATAAAATGAGCCAAAGCTAAACAGAGTACGAGTAATACAGTAAAATCAGTTCAGACTCCTGGAAAACTGCTCCTCCTTCAGGATCAGACAGAAAAGAACTGCCAGGATGTCCCCTATAGTCCAGACTACTTAGAGGCCATACCATGCTGTGAAGCTCTACTGGGAGTTTCAGGCACTAATGCCTTTTATAAATAATCAGTCATAAACTTGCATAGAAAAACTATCTTCACATATACAATCACAGCAGATTTTAACTTTTCAGTAAGCCAGCCTGAAAACAAAGCTGCTTGAGTAAGAAAACACTTCTTAGGACTAGATCTTACCCTAAGTTACAATGAAATTCAAAATAGAACTGCTTCTTTGGGTTCCTGCTGAGACAGATGAGGCAATATTTCCTTCTAATATGCATTAAGATCACACCCTGGTGAGGGACATATCAAACAGCAAAGCTCCTGACAACTGCTCAGCATCTGTCCAACCCAGGTGAGACTCACCAGATAAAGGACATCTGGGTCAGGCAGGTGTGGTCAGAATCAGAGGAGAATGGAATAGGAGTTTCTTTATGTCCAGATGAACGTGCAGGGTACCTGCAACACAGGCAATAGTGAAAAAGCAATCACAGCAGCGGTGCAAAGATCACTATAATGTTTACAAAGACTATTTCACCTTTGGTGAGCTTTTTAAAAGTTGGGGACTTCTTGGTCGGGGTATTTGTTTATTCTTAAACAGAAAAACTCTAAGAAAGAAAATATGACTAAGAACATCTAGCTGCTCCTAGAAATACATACAATTACCAGCCGTGCCGGTTATGCTCTCTGTAGTTTTACAATAGCTACAAGATGATTACTGCCTGCATTTTACAGTTAGGAAGCACAAAGAAAGAGCAAATAGGACTCCAAACCTATTCGTTTTCATTACTGTATCCTCTAGGTATTTCTAGTGTGGGAAGGGGACCAGGGACGCAGTGTAGCATCAACCAACTCCCAAAGAATTGGGATTTTGATAAGCATATACTTAGAAGACAATACGTGCTGAACTGTATCAGTGACTCCTTGTCACTCTGTCTCCCTTGAACGTTCTTGCCTTGGCTTCCAAGATTTGAGAAGGTGCTACATGCCTACATCCTACATGATACATCCCATCAGTCCTTTACCCAGAGCAGAGACCTCAGAGGTTGATGCTTCACTGCAACCCTTAGGCGTGGTCACAAGACTGATTTTAAGATTAGTTTAACTCTGGCTTTCTGCAGACACATCTGACTTGCTTATAGCAGTACAGGGCTACTATATTATGATTTGCATGCTTGTTTCACATTCAGTGTCAAGGTTGGTGCAGCTGCGGTTCAACTACCAGTGCTTCAGCCAGGGAGTACAACTATCTCTTCATCAACAGCTCACATCCCTCTCATCCCAGCAGCCATCCCTCACCCCCTCATTTTGACAGCCACTTCTCTGCAGAGAGGATGCTGCCCAGGAACACACCAGTGAGAAGACCAAGACCTACTGACCCAGCCCCACCCAGGGAAGGCACAGACAGAGCAGACCACAGAAAATGCTTGCAGCCTATGGCCCTATTTCTGGAATGCATTCTGGCAATCCTGAGTTCCTATCATCCCTGCTTCCCACACAACCTGCCCTCCCAAGGCCAGAGCAACCCCAGCCCAGCCCCAGCCTTGCCCATGGTCTTCCTACACCCCAACACTACTGCTCTCACCATCCTTTCCGCCCTTCCCAGACATAATCCATGCCCCGCCCTCTCTTTGAGGATGCTTTCATCTGATTATAAACTCTTTCGGGCAAAGATGATCTTTTATTATGTGTTGCTACAGTGCCTAGAAAAATGGGGTTCTGATCTCAAGGCACTACTGTAACATAAATAACAATAATTCACCACTACTTGCCTTCAGTAGCTCCAGGAGTTTCACTGGGAGATGGTGAGTCATGCTAACATGCCTTTCCACAGCACAGAAATAAATCATTTTTGCACATTCCAGTATTTTGGGGAGATGGTGGAGAAGGAGGGAGGAAATGCAAAATGAATTTAAACACATTTGATTCTTTAAATTTATAATAAATCCAAGTGATTTACCAGAACATAAAATTCTCACATGCAGAGTCAAGGACAATATTCTATTCATATGCAGGAGTCATTTATTCATTTATAATTAGATAAAATGAACTGCAATTTTTTAAGAAAAAATTTGCATGAGGCAACAGTAATGTATTACAGAAGGGTGGCACTTTGTTACATCCATTTGTTAGTCAGGACACTGGAGCTGCAATTTAATAGACAAGAAATAAGTACAGTAGAGGAAGGGAAAAAATTAAATTCCGCATGATCAGCAAGGTTTCGAACAATCGCTAGCCAACTGAAGTGGGTGCCATATCTATAAGTCATTTTGTTTTATAGGCCATTAGGATCTCCTGAGAGAGGCTGCATGGAGACCGCTGCTTTTTGTTGAAATTAAAATGTCAGAGAAAAAGAAATAGAACAAAACAGGGAATCTGCAATTAATTACAAGGCCATAAAAATTCAATAATCAGGAGGCAGTGCTGCTGTAGGCACAGCGGTATCTGATTCAGGCTAACAGGAATGGAATACATTAATCTTTTCAAATTAGTTTTTTAATCTGACGGGGATATATAGTGACGTGTTCTTTTACTGTTTGAGCAGAGCTGCTGTCTAATATATAATGCTGAGTGTCTGGAATTAGGACATCTATAGCCATTTTGTGACTACAACATTTTCACGGCATTTATTCAACCCTATCTGTACACCTGTCCTACAGTAATCAGGAAAAACATGTTCAAAGTTCACATCCTAGATACTGCTTAAGAAAAAGACATCACATGCTAAGATACAGACAAAATACAAGGTCCCCAAACAAACTTGCACAAGACCACTTAAAACGACAGTCTACTCTCAGGATATATCATCAGGCTTTGAAACTGCATTCCCAGTTCTTTTTCACAGGGAGTTCTCTTTCACTCTTGCTATTTTCTTTTATTATCATTATATCAAGTGACCTGCAAACACTGTCTTAGAGGTTCCCCATTTTGTATGCTGTAAAGCCCTAAAAGTTCTACAAGTTCTTACTTTACACTTTCAATATCCTTAAAGTCCCTCAAAATTACTCTTCTCCTGGTGAATGCTTCCCAGTCTTCCTAGTGGCCATCTTAAAAAGCACACTATGGTTTGTTACGTGTGAACTGAAAATCCAGGAATGGAATAAATATTTTCTGTTCCCTGTTACTTAGAATAAGTGTTCACCCTCAGAGCTGTAGTGATATGCAAAAACTATTTGACATTGTTTTGGGGTTTTTTGTTGTTGTTGTTTTTTAAAATAAATTTTTCCTCTCATTTGCACACCTTTACCCTCTAATTCTACTGAAATTACATTCTCTTCTTCAATTAGCACTGGATGTGGCTAGAGAAACCTTCACATTGAATGAAAAAATAGTAACCTCTTCCCTTTTCTCCACTTGCCTAAATGTCTTAGTTTTATCCTTTGATAAAAAAAATACACTCTGACAGACCACTTCTACTTTTTCTATCATATGATATGTGAGGTTGTCTTTTTTTAAATTGTTACTAGATAAACTCTCACATTTTATGAGAAGTCTTTAAGTAGACTTGAAAGCAGCAGCTCAAAACCTCCCCACAGGTGGGTGAAATCATTGCTGCCCTGTTTGTCCTGGGCACATCCATTTTACTGTGTCTGAGGTTTCGGTCCTGTAGGCATGCATCCCAAAAAAGACATTTCCCAGATGAACATTAAAAGCCTAAACTCAGGTTTGAATTAGACCTGCGGCTAATTCCATTTTTAGTTTACATATTTCTCAATCAAATTCCAGTGCACTCACTAGAAAAGCTTTTTTTCAATTCTTTACAACACTTGCACACAGAGTAACATCATTTATGCATTCATTGCTTTTTCCTACCAAGCAGGATAAATGGGCATGGGTGTATCCTTTTCATGGATCCTTCAAAGGGATAAGTAATATGTTGGTGTGAGGGTAGATGAAAGAAAGCAAGATACAGGGAGCAAATAAGCAAGACCTAATATTGTAAGACAGGCTTTGCAGGTTAAAAAAATAAAAATAGCTCCATTTAGAAAACATATTCCAAGCAGGGAAGGACAGGAAAAACTTCCTGCAATGAGCATTCATCACTTTCAAGGCATGTTTTCTTTTCAATTACTATGACAGCAGAACTCTACCGTATGCAATTAGTTTATCTAACACCCATTTCCTGATGAGTATATCACTCATATTTATGCAAAGAGCATATTCATATCCAGAGGACAATGGAGGGCAGACTTAACTCCCCTGAGGTCATCAACTATCATCAGTGTTACTGTGGCAAGAATCCTTACATCTCCACATCTAGTGGATCCTAGCTGTCTATTGTTTCTTGGTCTTTAAAAGCCAAACACACTTCAGCAATTTCAGCGTCAGATAGCCGTATTCTGCCATCCTAATTGTCCTTATGGAATTCTTCTCATCTGAAGGGGTCCCAAGGTGCAGTTTCCTGACTCTGAAAGCTAGATGTAATGATAATATACTCATTAAAATGGTTGAATGCAGCACCCATTCCTTATTACAAGATGTTAACCTCCAACAACTGACCAGGAAGAGAAGAGCACTACGCAAGAGAAATCTGAGGCAGGTGTAGTTTTCCTGAGTTGTATGGTACCCACATGTACCACCTTTATGTTGTCTCATGGGAAACACTGTACACTGAACAGGTAAGAGAGATTAATTTGCACTGTCACATTCTAACTGTAGCCTTATCAAGTAAGAGGTGTAAATAGAGCCAGGAAAACTGGCTTAAATTAAATACAATAAAAGACCTGTCTGTTCATAAAGTGTTAGGAGTATATGTATTTCCATAAACGCTAATGACTCAAAATTATTTGTAGATTATCATCATTGCAAGTTGTCCATCACAAGTGTTGAGAGTTCAGAGTAAACTAGATCTTCCCAGTCATTTACTTTTCAATCATAACTAGACAAGCATAACAATTGAAGTGACATTAAAACCTCAATTTTGTCAGAGTTTAAATGCTTCAAAATACTGTTTTGCTGATAGAATTAAAACAAAGTATGTATAGAATTATCATGACTGTGAACCACAATAAAAATAAATTTAAAAAATTAAGAACAGAAAGATAATAATCTTTTTTCACATATTTGTCCAGCTCTGATGAGACTGAGAGACTTTGTCTATAGTACATTCTTTCAGTTTTGATCCCTGTCTCTCTGTGCAGCTCTATTAATGGCAGCAAAGCTAGCACTACTAGAAGTCAGGACAGGGACACTTGCACAGCTGAGATACCTAGTCTTAAACAAAACAAAACCCAAAGACATTGGCTGTAGCAAAAACTTAGTAAAGCTTACACACAGCATGAAAACGGATAAGCATAGCACCATTTCTTTGGTCTCTTTTTTAATACTGTCCAGACTCTGAAGATAAACAGATGGCTCTTGAAACATGTCCTGTTGGCAAGAGACAGCAGTCTTAAATTCACTTAGGACAATGACACATTCCAGGGTAAATATTCATTGTGACTTATGAGGAAATTAACCATGCGGCTCTGATTAGCAATAATAAAGAGACAGACAGTCAATATCTACAGCTCACAATGGACATTAAACATACAGTGTCTTCTCTTGTAGTTCCTATGTTTTAACAAGAAAAAACTGTAAAGAGGGAAAATACTTTGTACTTAGCTTGCATCTTCAGCTGAGAAATAAAACACAAAGCGTTTAAAAGTTGCTATGTTCATAAGATTTACTATGCACATACACACATATATATACACACACATCTATATATGTACACACAGATGGTAACCTAAGCCATTTGTTACGTTAGAAAAATAGCAATGAGCAGTCTTCCAGTTGTAAAACACATTCCAGGTGCTATCAAGATATTTTTGCTTACAATAGTCTTTAAAAATAATGTATATTTTCACAGTAAGATACTGAAATAAAAGGAAATGTATATGTCAAGATATTATCAGAAGTTGATAAGACAAATAAGTATTGAAATGCTTGACCCAAGCCCAGTAGCTTCCTACAATGACACTACTGGCTTGGTGGATGAGGAAAGGTAATTTGATATCATTTCTTGACTTTCTCAAGGTTTTTCACATTGTGTAATCAATGGACAGTGTGGTAGACTGAAACCTGGCTGAATTGCTAGGCTCAAAGAGTTGTGATCAGCATATGAAACCCATCTGGCAACTAGTCACTGCTGGTGTACCCTGAAGGTTAGTACTTGTGCCAGACAGTAACATCTTCATTAATGACCTGGTGACAAGACAGAATGTATCCTTAAGCATATTTTGTAGAAGTTAACAAAATGAGAGGGGTGGTCAACACACGAACTCATTGTGTAGCAATTCCGCGGGGCCTTGACAGACTGAAAAAAGAATTAGCAGGAATCCCATCAACTTCAGCAAAGGGAATTTGGAAGTTCTGCATCTCAGAAAGAATAAGTCCATGCACCAGCACAACCTGGGAGTCAAGTTGGATGGAAAGCAGCTTTCCAGGGAAGGTTCCCTAGGTTGTCCAGCTAGTAGACACAACAAATCGGCCATGAGTCAGAAAAGTACACTTGCAGCAAGTAAGGTCAGGAGCACCCCAGGCTGCATTCAGAAAACAATTACAAGCGTATCAAGGAAGATTAAATCTGCCCTAGCAGTCCCTGCTTTGAGAAGAGACATCCCTTCCAATCTCAATTGTTTTGTGTTTCTCTGAATAAGTCTCACTATATATGATATATATACACTTGCACACACACACATACATCAGAAGGATTACTGTTTGCATAATGATATCCAGTGCAGTTCCTTGCCATGAATCCTAATCTCTGTTCTGAAGTCTTTACCACATACTGGCAAAAAGAAAGACAAAGGACAGCAAAAAGATAACAGAAGATCCTTGCAGTAAAGTCAGTTGACTTACCATATTTATAACTAACTGAACTTACTTCAAATTAGGATTCAACATGAGTGCCCCAAGCTCATCTTTCATTCTCCTTTTGGCTGTATATCACCAAAGTAAGTGTCCCAGCTCATGCAGAGCCAGTGACAGAGCTAGGCAATGAAACTAGAATGAAGACTCCTCTGAATTATAGCCTCAGGTGTTTCCCCCATCTTCCTGAAAACCTATTTTATTCTAATATAGAGTTTAAAGACAGTTCAGATGCTGTATATGCAGGACACTTTCTTTGTGAAGAGCAGAGACAGGCAAGAGGCCCAGTGAAGCAGCAGTAATCTGCCTTGAGGCCGGAGGCCATCCCCCTGGAGCCCAGACTGCCCAGCCACACATGCCTGATACACCAATACAAAAAGACAGCAGGAAGGAAGGCATGTCCCACTGCTGGACTCACTGAAACCACCAATTTCTGCAGGTAAAGAACTTGGCCTCTGGATTTGTCAATGGGAACTGCTTTTTTCTCCTATGTAGATAAGAATGGGTTAGCAGTAACTTAGTTATGTGGGTTGACTCTGCAAAGAGTTTTAAAGCTTGTGGAGAATAATGGCATAATCAGCAGTCAAGAGAACAGATGAAGGTGAGTTGAACAACAGTGTATATGTGTTGGGAAGGAAGGGAAAGAGAGGGGGGAAACATGAAGGAGAAAAAAAAATCTTCAAGACACAACTCAGCTTTCTCTTCAAAAAATATACACCCAGTACATCAGTCCTTTGCTGTCAGAGTTTCACAGAATCAAATGCAGACAACAAATTATCTCTCCTTGGCATCCTTTGGAATAGGAGGATTTATACTTCAGACTCTAGTCCGTTAGAAATATGGATTCAATTCCACGTCTCTCCAATGACATTCAGGTATCTGGAAATTGCAAAACTGCACTGCATACTCTAGACAGGCATCTTCCTGCATCAAAACAGCAAGCCATTCTCAGCACACCTCTACAACTACATAACACCACCTATAAAAGTATTAATTCTTATATAATAACCAATGAGTATCCTTTTATTATGTGTAGCCTCACTCATTTGATATGCCATCATAAATTCTTTTTGATGGCAAATTGAAGTAAGAACAGGTGAGAACAAAAGTAAGCGGGCTCAAAGTAGAACTTCATTAAGTGGGTTAAGAGAAAAGGTGAAGCGCAGACAAAACTGCTTGAATAGGAAGAAAAAGAAGAAAAAACAACTTAAAGAAACCCAACTCGTGAATTATGAAGAAAGACCAACTACATATGCTATATAGGAATACCCTGTATAAGCCTGAACCTATAGTGCTTGCGTTCTCTAGGCTGAGGTTGAACATCCAGAATCAAGGAACCTCAAAATTACATGAGCATACAGGGGGAGGAAAAAAGACAAAAAACAACAACAAAAACAGGATAAAGGCTGAGTGAGAAGGGACCAAATATAGGCACTGAATGAGAACATAGATGGGTACTCCCAGCATCCTCAGAAATGCAGGACTGAGTAGGGGATGGAGGCAAAAGGAATGAAAGGTGAGAGGCTGCTCCAATTCCTCAGTGACATTCAGAAGCCAGCTCTGCTCAGCAAGGCAGTCATTACGTGTCATTTTGTCAGCCTGCTCAAATCTGGAAACGTTATAAAAGACCATTAGCTTCAACCTCCCAAAAATTAATTTAAAATGCAGCTCATATTTTGGCACCATGAATTGACACGGTATGCCCTGTCTCTCTGTTTTACTCTCACATGTGCAATAACAACACCAACCTTTCAACAATACACCATAATAACAGATGGCACAGGAAAAGAAAGCCAAAAATGTAACATGGGACCTTATGCTGAATGGCTTCTGGTGTTAAAAAAAAAAAAAAAGCAGTAAAGTATATCATTTACGAAAAAGATTTGGTTGTGTGAGCCAGAAGACCTGATGATTTAACAGAAAAATGGACTGATTTCTTGTCCTTTGAATCTTTTCTTGGTGGCCAGTAAATCATCAGAGTCTGAGATGCTGACAAATCCTCCAGACTCCTTGGCTGCTGTTCTCCAGCCTCACCACTTCTTAAGCTTGATGTGAAACACCCTCCAGAAAGTTGCCGAGTTACAACAATCTCTGCAATAGTATTGCGAGCATAGAATTGCCAGTGATAAAGCATTCCTCACAGCAAAGAGCTGACAATCACACGGACAGTGAGAAAGCTCTGGGCCCTAGTCTTCTGCATAGGTGATTCTGTGGATTGGCTGTGAAGCTGTGTATTTAAAGCATTTGTATCATTTAATTATTTTATGCACAGAAACAGCAAATCCTCTGCCTGCCTCTCATTATTTAGCCATTCATGCCATATCTGACCAAAAATATATATATATATATATATCTTGTATGTTTCATAGCCTTATTCTTTTGGCTCCAAAAGTAAGAGAAGGAAGATGTTTCAACTCAGCAGCCCTGGATCAGCTACCCATCATTTCTGTGCAGCATTACTTGATGCTATACCTGCTAGATCTGCAGCAAAAGTCACGTTGGTTTCACATGACACAGCACAGTGATTCAGCGCTCCGACCACAACATGCATATTTCCTAAAGAGCAATGTAGCATTCACAAGAGTGAATTTAAATGATTTAGAATACGAAGAGGTAGAAATGATGAAGGCAGACAATGTTTCTCAGTCTTCTCGGATTGATGAGCCTGCTTTTTCAAGCAAGCCAAAACGTTAAGATTGCCTCAACTTTACTATTAAAGCTAAGAGCAAAAATTATAGCCATCAAAACACTCCTACTCGTGTGTAATTTACCTCTGTTTCAAGAACAGCTGACAGAATATTTAGCCTTCAGTAGTAATGAGGCTGGAGCAAGATTTTCTTCAAATCAAAACGTCGGTGCTTTTAGAACCTTAAATGTCTTTTGAAACATAGCACACTCCAACTAATAACAGCAAACAGAAAAATGAGAGACACTCTATGGATACAGTGCCATGTATGTAGTTAGATAAAAGACAGAAGACTTGGCTATGTAGGTATAATTTAAGATAATCAGAACATATCAAGGGAGAGGGATCACTATATAGATATCAGACAAATAAAAACAAAGTATAGAACATAAGGGAGCTATAAACTCACTAAATCAAGAAAAAAAAATTCCAAGGAGTGATATTTCCCAAACTTAAAAGTCTGATTAAAAATACATATATAAGCGACAGCAAGCTTTAGGAGAGTTACCCTTTTGCCATATGAATTATTGTACTCTATGTATTCTCCCCATTAAGCAAAGATTAACTAAAGATGTCTGTTGCACCAAAGACAAATTCACACCATTCTGAATCATAGCCATCAGTCTGGAGGAATAAACACCTGATAAACTAAGTTTCAACAATACATTCATTGGATCAAATGACTGCATAACTTCTAAATCATACAGACCCTACACACTGACAGCTAAGCCCCAGTTTCCACCTTTCAGAACATCCTTGCCTCTCAAGTTTATCTTCTCTCCCTCTTCTGATAGTCAGATTAAAATTATTTAATCTGCCAATTCTTTCTCCAATTCTTTCCCAGTTATACTTAGAACTAGAAGCAAATGAACCAGTTTTCTACTCTCCATTTGCTCTTATCTGTTATCAGCAACGGCACCATGGAGTTCTACTGGCAGATATGGTCATTGAAAACTTCTTCTGTGATTTGCTATAGAAGTTATTTCAGTATGATTCATATGAGATCACAAGCTGTATGTGCCTCCACTCAGTAACTCATATTTCCGATCCAGAAATTGTGTTATTAAAGCAAATATATTTGAATAGCAAATAAACAATGAAGAATGAACAAAGATATGGATGTAGATTACAAATACAGTGAGATGGATCCAAATTAAGTTAGCCATTGACATCCATTTTCACGATTCTCCATTCCTTTCATGACTCCTTCAGAATGATGGTCACCAAGATAATTTATGTCTCTGTTGCAACTACAGCTCATCTGCACATCCATGTTGGCTTTGGATTTCCTCATTAAGACAATAGTACTGATATATTAGAAATCAGGTATGAGCCACAGAAATGATTAAGAGACAAAGTGGACTAATTTATATGTAAAGATTAACAGGATCCAATATAAACAACTTAGTTTACTGAAGATTAAGCAGGGAACAGGGGCAGTGGGCACATGATCAAGGTCCACAAATACTGGATGGATGTTGAAATCAGGGAGGTGGAATAAGTATTTAATCCAGTAAAAAGAAGTGTAACAGAGTAATGAGAAGAAACTAAAAAGAACACTTAGCATAAGCATCAAAGAGAAGTTTCCAGAGCCTCAACTGGAAGACTGGTAGGTACAGCACTTCACAACCTGCAAAGCAACAAGGAGGCTGGAATCAGAGAAGGCTCCACGCCATAGCTAAATGTACAGTGCTTTCCTCAGTCCAACCAGGTTTATATGAGGCTAGCTCAAGCACTCCGTGCAGACACACACAGCTGCTTTTATAAGAACGCTACAGTGCCTTATTTTCCCAGTCACTCCCACATTATTCTCAGCTAGCTACCCAAGGAGAAGCAAGCCTCATCATGTGAGGTGTTTAGAAATAGATTGGACAAGCATTAGAAACTGTACTGCAGGGGACTGGCCCCGGGGGGTAGATTAGATGACCTCACAGGATATTTTTTTTCATGTCTCTAATTTATGCAGTCTACAGAATACTTGGCTTTTACTGAAGGTCCATCAAGGGTGCAATGATTGCAATAATCATGATTTGATAGAACAGTTTTCTTCCAAATTAGGTGGCTAATACAGCCTTTGTCTCATTCCCGCCTTTCTCCCCCCATCTCTAATTAACTCCTCTGTGCAGTGGCTCAGGAATGCATGTAATCCCTCCTGGAAAGGTTTTTTCCTAATCCTCTGTGACAGGACTCACAGCATGCTGATATGGACTCCAAAGACACATGACTTAGTGCAACTAGCAGTCCTGCTACAAACAACCCACAACCCCCACCACATTCTGATTTATCCTGACTGTGTTGAGCACCATCATATTCCTTTGTTGCATGAATTTGTTACAGTACCATCCAGCTGACTTCAGAATTCACTGAAGAAAATGTCCAGCAGTGGCCCAGCTGTGTACGAGTAACAGCAGGCAGTCAGAAAACATTAAAGGCACTAACTAGGGGTCATCACCTGAACTGCCATCCGCTGTACACTGAGCCTTGTGTTGAATCCTACCAAGTCCAGCCAAAGCAATAAGGCTTTCAAAAAACCTTTAACAGTAGTATGAAACAGCATAAAAATTAAACCTGAATTCCAGACTTGTTGCTAATAGCTAAATTCATTCATAACATTTTTCTGCAATGATCCTAGAAGCAAGAAACAAAGACTAACAAAAATAAGATAAAAATATTCATACTAGAAAACAAAAGACTGATAAAGAAAAATGAAAATCAGAGTGGAAGGGAAAAAATGCCAGGCTATAAGGAAGTGACAGAAGTAGGTGAGTCACAAAACAAACAAACAAACAAACAAATTAATAGAAGTAAAAAGTTTGAAAGTGACCTTAAATAGTTTAAGTATCTTAGAAAATACCTAAATTATAAAAAAATACATAATTCAGCATTTAACATTATATGCACATACATATACATATAAATGCACCTGTCTCAAAGGGGGGAACGAATCCTAGCACAGGAGCTAGCTGGACTCATTGAGAGAGCTTTAAACTAGCTGTGAAGGGGGAAGGGGATAAAACAGGGCTCACCAGTAAAGAGCCTAAAGGGGAGAAACTAGAGAGGAAGGAAAACAGCATCACTACAGAGGTTCTCCAGGACATCAGTGCTGCTATCTAGGGTATCTATTGGACAGCTCAACTGCTCCCTATGAGCTACCTCAGAGCCATTATTCACTAAATAAGAATTATGTACAATTTTATTTGAAGCTTTTAGTATTCAAATTGCATCATATTTAATACAGCTGTCATCCTTAAGCCTGTCAGAAACACCTCTTGGATTTTTACTATAGAAAAGATAACTAAGTAGCAAGCTGATTTTCAAATTGACAGAACCCTTAATGAATGATTAAGTCAAGTTAAATGATCTTCCTATTTCTCAAGAAAGCGTTAGATGATAAGCAAGATGGCTAAACGTAAACATTGTACCAAATCAAGTTTCTTGACAACAGAGCCAAACATGATGATTGATCTCATTCAAAGGACTTGGATTTCATTCACTGTGACCCTCACCACATTTGAAAGAGGTCCTGAGAGGTCCTCAAAGGATTCAGCATAAAAGATAGACCCAATGAGAGGATTCAGGGTGCAGGAAGAGGCTGTAGTACAATTTGACTCTCTTCAGTTTGGTATAAAAGAAAAATTATTTTAGTGATGAATTTCAAAATTCAAAGCATATCTGCCCATTGGAAGATGAAAAAAATTAAAAAATAAATGGATCTTGATTCATTATACAAGTGCATAAAAGAGAGTCAAGGTAAATATTAAAAAATAAATGTAATTGTAGATTAATATAGCTATATATCCTATTTTATAGCTACATATATCCTAGTAATAAAGAGAACCATTCTCATCTAATACAGCTCTGCTGTCTAATGCAAAACCAAAATTCCTCCAGAAGGTGAAGCTATGCTGTGTCATCAGTTGTTCATAGAAAAGTCTCACTTCCAGCACACAGAGAACTAATGTGCCTATGAGTCTCTTTTACCAAATGGATATTGATTTCATTTACAGCAATTCTTTCCTTGTCTTGAAAAGATGAACTCATTTAGTTTGACTTAAAAAAAAAAAAAAAAAAAAAAAATCAGTTCCCCAATAGTTCCTATGTCTCTGAGGAGCTCTAAAATAACCTTTCTGAGCTTAGGAGGTATTTGTGAATAAGCAAAACTAATATTTCATACTCCTCCATTTGCCCAGCTATCCACCCTATCTGAAAGTAAAAACTGTAAGTGGAGAACAACCAATACAAGGCATATCAGCTTTACATGAAATAGCTTATCATGAGAAATAGTGAAACCATTACGAACAGAACACAGATAGCCATGAAGAAATTAGCAAAACAAATGAATTCTACTAAGTCTTCAAAAATAACTTCTCTTAACGATTACAGATAAAGATGCCAACAGCTTTAGGTGAGAAATATGCTACTGGGATATATAGAAATCCCCAAATTTAATAAGAGTTTATCACATGGAGCCAACAACAAAAAAAAAAAAAGAAAAAAAAAGGAAAAAAAAAGGAAAAAAAAAACACCACAAAACATACACACATGGGAGAGATGTTCCAAGCCACAGAAATAGAGGAAAAAATGGAATGACAGGCTGCAATGTCAAGCTAATGGGATTTTTTCAATGCATCTTTTCTTGTTTATTCTTATTTCAGTGGCCCAGTCAGGTCACTAGAATAGAGTGTATCACACAGGAGTAGGGAATAACAACTACATTTAAACAAGCAAAGTTATTAAAATAATAATAATCACCGTAAACACTTTATTTTCACCTAAAATCCCACTTACAGTATGAGAAGACAAAAAAGAAAATGATCCATCAGACAATTTAAGACTACAAGTTAAGCTTATCCTAATCAATTCAATACACACAGTGAAAATAGGGTGAATAGCAAAGTCATTAAATTCTTCTTCAAAAATGATCAAGACAACATAAACGTATGATTTAAAAGTCAGATACAGATGTGAGAGCCATCACAAGGAAAGCTCATGATTTCAAGATGTACTCTGGATTTACATTAGCGAAACTCAGAATTCGCTCTTCAGTATATTGGCTGTTCAGTCATCAGTCCTTCTCAACAGAAAAATATTTTATTTTCAGGGAACCATGGAACAGCCCTTAATACCACTGGTGTATTTTTAGAGTTTGGCATAGGATATGAGCAACATTGCTTCCTTTACCAATTTGCCACGTGGGCCTGCTCTGCAAAGTTACTATAAAAATGTCATTGTGAAGTTCCATACATACTATCTTTCAGTAACATTAGATCACACATAACAAGTTTACCAAGACAAGAAAAATAATTTTTCCAAGCCACCATCTCTGAAAACTTACCCTAAGCTGACTCAGTCTTTCCCCCACCCCTCACCTTGTCCTTCTGCTCACTAGTAACAGTCACACAGAGTAAACCAAATCTCTCCAGTGAAACTCCAGCATGCTTCCATTGTCCTCCCTTGGATCACAGGGATGAAAAGATCCATGGCATGGACACACCAACCTGTTCTGAGAATACACGAGCAACCCAGCTGAGGTACCAATTCTCCTCCCACACCATTAGCTTATAGTTCAAAATTCTTTAATGCACGCCACCGCCGGACGATTGCTCTGCTTGCCAGTTTAAGCAGAAAACCTGGCTAGCTACCCAATGTATTTTCTTGTGTACTGTGATGTGAAAGCAAATAGAGAAGACTGTTCTAGTAAATGTGCAGACAAGCGATCTTACTTTTGCTACTAGCAAATTCAGTAGTCCTACATAAATCTAGACAAAGCAGTATTTCTATGTCTATCTTCATTTATTTCTCTGGTACATTAAGTGTCCCAAAACAAAATTTTTGGGAGTGCAATTTACAACACTTAGATAGAACATCTCCAAGGAAATCTAAGGAAAAATCCTCCCTCCATTCTAAATAAAAGGACATCTAGTGCTGAAGCTGTTGTGGGCAGTACATTATGAACATAACATGACTTTTAACTTGGGTTATAAGATAAAGAGTTATGAATCAGTTTTATGCAGAGCATATAAAAATCTGGAAGTGATTGCTTAAGTTTGACACAGTTCTATTGCACCTTCCTGTAGTGGAAATCTCTTAAAGATGTAATGTGAGAGACAATCGTTTTAAAAAAATATATTTTCCTTTTAAATTATTCAGTAATTCAGATTTAACATATCAAAACAGCTAATTACATTTGCAAAATTCTGTCAATATGATAAACAATAACAGAAAGATAAGAAGATGGAAAAGTAGTACAGAAGTACATAGCTTATATAACATGAGCCTTATCAGTAGCAATAAATAATTTTAATGGATCAGAAGCTACTTAAAATTTTTCTGCCAGCCCAGGGACTTCGTAGTCCACCTCAGTATGGCAACTCAGGTATACAAATGGACACGGGGCCTCATTTATAGCTGAATGAATCTACCACCTAGCTTCTGAGCAGTATGGTATTACAGCTAGCAATGATGAGGGAATGAGATACTTTCAAACATACAGAAGAGTTTCAGTCAAATAGGTCTTGCATGATGTAAGCAAGAACAGTCAAGCAATGAAGAATACAGTATAATTTGCGCCAACATGAATGACAAAGCATCACAGATACAGTTAAAACATCAGTGAGAAACTTCAAATAAAAATCTAAAAGGTGGCTTTCTTATCTCCTTAGTATAAATATTTCCCAGCAGGCAAACATTACTGGTTTTCACCCAAAATATTTGGAAGTGAAATACAGCAATCAGATGCTAAGCAGAGATTCCCAGGACTAATTATCCCAGACAACCTGACATCCAACCAGACTATGAATTTCACTGCAGCTGATGGGGGCTGATAGGGAATTTAACAATAAAACTAGTTCTTTCTTAGACGCTAATGTAGGGCCTACAAAAGCATCTAAGGTAGTATTTTAGATGTGCAGACAGTTATGTGTCATTATACTAGACAGTTTAGTAAAATGTTCATTAATAATAGGTATTAATTCATTTTATTAAGGCAAGAAGTCAGTATCACTGAATGTTCCTGAATGGCTGATGTTTTTCTTTCATTAAACAATGCATGTTGGTGCAAAGCTGTAAAATAGATGGTGACTGACCTAACAGTAAAGGACAAGGTAAAGCAAACAAGTTTTGGTCATTCTGCCAAGAATAAATATTTTTATTCTAAGGACTGACTTTGTACAGAATGCTGGTCCTATAATAAATTCAACTTCAGGACATTACTATTTGAATGAAACCCAAATCTACTGTTTGTGTTGGAAGATTTTAATGAGACCAATCATCTAAATGGATTGGATTCAGAACTGAGACCCAGAAAAAACATTACTTTTGGTTAAAAGCCATGCTGTCACTGGAAGTTCCAACCAAATTAACCAAAGACTAGTTGAAAGAAAGATGCCTTGCACTATTCAGTGAACTGAAAATTATCAAAATAATCAGCTACACCATGACTGAAACACGGATAGTGGTTTCTGTGACCTAGAGAAATACGTCTCAGCTCACATACAGGCAAGCAAGACATTCTGCTAAGTGTCACTACCATTATTTTTGCAACAGCTATTAAAAACCCTCACACAGGGAATGAAATATTCAGCTACTGAATGGTCTATTTGATTCCAGTGGAAAATAGGCTTGAGTAAAGGTTGTAGGAAGAAACACACAATATTACAGTCAAAGGAACTAGCAGAGAAAACAAAGGAAAATTTCAAAGTACTTTGGAGGAGGGTTTACAAAGTATAAAGGCAGTTGGAAGCTGAATATGCAGTCCCTTTTACAGACTTTGAAACAATATCCCTTTTATGAACGAAGTGCACAGGACTCCAAGCATGACACATGGTACTGCTGAAGAAACTCCGGAGTTCATGATCAGAGTTAAATGGAAAAAAAAAGTAGCACTGATTTGACAACTTCTGTAAAGTGTAGCTAAATCATAACAAAAAAGTCAAGATCTTTCTCACGTGTCAACAGGGAATGGATGTTTTCCAAGGTGCCAAATTCTCAAGAAATTCTATTCATCAGAAAATATTTTGAAATGCCATTAGCAGAACCTGGTACTATTTTAATATTACCTTCCCCTCACACACCTTCTACATGTGCTTGGGGTTTTAAACTTCAGCATTGTTCTCTTGAGACCTTTAAGAACTGGCAAGAATTTCTCTAAAATGAGGGGGAAAAAAGGGCGGGTGGGGGACAAGCAGTGCAAAAGATTCCTTGCCTGTTTTGCTCATCTCATCTTTCAAGCTCTCAATGCCACTTAGCTTCTGAGCTGAATAAAATAGAAGCCACTCTCAAATTAAATAAAAGCAATCTGCAACACAACAAACTGGTTACTATGCAAACCACACAGCCATATACACTCTTAACAGTAATTGCTCTTCTCTAAAATCCTGGTTTATTTAGGGTTTGTGAAGCAATTTGGAATTTGAATTACATGAAGTGCAATTACATTTAAGAAAAATGTAGTGAATTCACTACATAAAGGAATTGATGCAGAATGGGTTTTAATCAAGAGCAGAAGAAGCCTACATTTCTTCTAATAGGGCCTACTGAACAGTTACAGGATCACAAAGAAGCCCTTCCAATTGAGAACAAGGAGTAAAGTTCAAACGAGCTCAACTCAGAGACAAGCTTGCCTGAAGACAGTGTGGTAGATCTCAGCCTCCTGGTTGTCATCTTGTGCTTTGCTGTTTCTTGTCTTCCAAGAAGACCCTCTGCTTCTTCCACTAATTAGCAAGTGTACAAAACTATAAAAAAATAATTATAAAAATAGAAATGATTCTATTCCCAAAAACTATAGCCTGAATACATTTATACTGTCCTAGTGAAGAAAACAACTTGAGCCAGAGCAGATTTAAGTTAGAAATGTGATATTAGGAAAAAATAAAAATAATAATAATAATAAAACAAAAAAAACCCTTCCAAATCAGAATTTCAAATCCAGTTCAGTGTACTACCAATGAAGATTCATCAAGTGGCTTTTCTTGAAGTGTGTTCACTGTCTTGACTAAAGAATTCAGTAATTCACAATTAGACCCAATTATAAAAAGTAAAAAATAAAAATGCTTTCAGGTGGCAAATATAATTTTGCCAACACTGCGACCTTTTGAAATATTGAATTCAATGATGGAATATTTAAATGGAATATTTAATTTAACTTCCTTGGTTTGGGCTCTGCAGCTGTATTTCATTCTGACTTTTAATTCTGTATTGCGTTTTTATTATAATATTGGCATATATAACATTATGCAATACTGGAATGTTCCAAGATAAAAGCATTCTGACATCTTTAAAATAAAGTATTTCTGACTTTTCATGCTGTATTTAATTTCATGACCAACGAGGGAAGATGAAGAAAAATTCAAAACATCACATGTGCCCACAAAGACAGCCAATACATTTCTCAACTATATATATATTTATTTTTTTTTCATACATTGACAAAGAGTAGTTTATTTGACTACATTAGCTTGCTACCTTGCTTTGCTACCACAGGCATTCACAAAACAACAAAAAAGACAAAAAAAAGCATACCACATACCAGTATCCCCAATGCCCTAGTCACAAATTCCTGAATCAGGGACCTGAAAATGAAGTGACATTCTACTCATTTCCAGTTTGAAGTACTATGATTTATCTGGGTCACTTAGGATGTGTTCTGTGACTAAAGAGGATTTTTGCCTTCAGCATCTTTCTCCAACAGCAAACTCTGTTCTAAAGAGCATAAGGGAAGAAATGGCCTTTGCAGGCAAAACATGTTGAGAGCCAATGCATTCAAAGCAGCAGTTACAATTTTGTCAGCTGAGGAAATTAAAGATCTTCACTGTGCTTTTGTCGAAGCCAGCGGCCAGTGAACATCTTCCAAGTCTCAGCAAAGACAGCTTTTGACACAATAACACCAATTTTCCATTAAGGCTCAAACGTGCAGTTCAAAAACATGTTTGAATGAGGTGCAGAGATGCGTCTGGTGACTACCATTTGTCAAGCAGATGAAGTTAGGAAGCACCGGAAAAAAATATATCCTGTCTCACTATTATTTCACAGCCTTATGAAGCCAAGACTCCTCAGAAACTGAGAGCTCAAGTAACACAGTCTTGTGAAGAGGCAGATAAATGACTATCTCAGGTGACTGAATATCTCAGAATTACTGGCTTGTTCATTTTCAAAGTAAAGTGAAAACAAGCTTGTACCAAAGCTTATTGAGAAGCTCCTGCTTAGGAAATGTGTATTCAGACACAGTTGCAGACTACTCTCGGGAAAGGAAGGTGCACTGTCCAGTTGCCAACTAAAGTGTGTTTTATTAAAATAGAAATTTAATTTCAATGCTGTCAGCTGTGGAATATTGATGCATTGGCAATACTTCCTCTGATCCACAAGACTGTGAATCACCTTCCTGGGGACACAGTGGTATAGGCTGTGGGAGACAGTAAGAGCGTCACTGTCTCCTACAGAAACTCCCTTAGATTCATGATCAGTCAAATAACAAACCAAGCTGTCAAGGGATAAACAAATCAATTCTCAAGAAATCCACACCACATATCTTCATGTGGATGCTGATGCTGCCTTTGATTAATATACACCTTCATTTAGCAGCCCCAACTTTACAAGAAAGCTTCAACAACATGTTACTGGCCTAGAAAAGCAGCCACTATTTTGTCACGTGTCTTTCCAAAGTAAGAAGAGGATGCAAAAGATAAATGTCACCTACAATAACAAGTCAAATTAAAGCAAGTAAAAAAAAATACACTACAAGCAATTGGGTCAACTATCTTAAGTCAAAGTACATTATTTTGTATCTTCAAGTTTCTTATATCAAAATTAGTCAATCACTTCTGATTATCCTGAAGCTCACGTGTCAGTACTGCATTAAATTCCTTTTGCCTCAGATTTTTATCATGCAAAAAGGAAATATCTTTCCTAAATCCACTTTGCACTATGCAAGGGTCTTCTAGGCATCAGTGACATTACCTTAAGCCAGCAACTCTGAAGTATAGTCAGCAGCCTATTTTATTACTTGGATAATTATAAAACAAAATCCAAACTATTGACATTCCATGAGTTAGCAGGTGGTGTGAAGACAGGCACAAGCTTCTTTAAGACTCCAGGAAGAGAGAGAAGAAACTGTTCCACTTGGTGGCAGCAGTGGTCTAAAATGCAATGAAACTTCATGTTCCAAAACATAAGGATTCACACCTTCAAATTCATTACACATCAACAGAAAGAGAAACCTTCTTTCTTAGGTTAAATTACAGGTGGTTTTCAATCACAAACATTAATCAAGTTCATATCTTACTGATTTATTCTTTATGATTTTGAGCTGCATTACAGGAATGGAAACAACTTCCAAGAAAAATCAAAGCTTCTTGTCTCAGTAAGGTTGGCATAGATATAAAATTATGCTGAACAGTAGTCTCCATGAGAAAGAAATGACTTCACAATCAACTATAGCCAGTGTATGGCTCTGTCAAATTTCTATAAAGTTAGGAATATGGAAAAATATCACCTTACAATATTCAGTGTATTAGTGTTCTGGCGTGAGACTGGCATTGAGCTATGTCACCACATGGCCTGTAAAAATTGCTCATGTGGGAGTAGGCATCAAAGGCCAAATTCTTATTCCTAGAGTAAACTTCTGCCTTGTGCAGGGATTCTTGTCAAGAAGCGAAGTATAAAACCAAACTCTGGTATTTCAGTGATGGCTATAACAGTGCCCTGCATTCCCTCGAAGATACATACCACTTTTGTAGACCACGGTAGCACCATGATTTTGTTCTCACTTAAAAAATTATTCCATGCACAAATAGCAATTTACCTCCCTCATTGTGGCCTCCTCTTTGCTTCACCAGAGATATTTTCAAAGTCACTACACTGAACATAAAAGTGGATCACCCTCTCAGCTTCTTCAGCTGAGACTTGTAAATGAATGGCCTCTAGGAACTCCCAGCCCTAAGCAAGCCAGGAAATGAACACCATTCCCACCAGAGTAACTTGCACACACAGAGTCACTAAGTATTGCTCTGCACTTGGCAGCCCACACTACAAATGCATGGCAGTGCTCATCTCCACCTACACCCTGGAGGAGAAAAATAGATGGCTCTTGCAAAGACCTGTCCTGAGACTTACACCAGAGAGCTATAGCCTAAGGCCATCCCATTGTGAATGAGACAGGGCAAGGAGGAGACAACAGGTTATTACAGCAGGAAATTATCTGTATTTGGCTGCTGGCCCCTAAGTTCTCCCACAAACAGCTCTCCACCTCACTTGAAGTAATTTGATTTGCAAAAGTAAATCTTTCTACAGACCTGAACCATAAGAATAAGAAGTAGAGAGACCTAGAGGACAGACACTTAAATGAGGTTGGAGTCAGCCTGGACAGTTGATACTCCTTTATCTATGCCTCTTGCACTTTATCTTCCCTTGGACACCCTTCATATGCTCTTGACCAAACTTCATCTGTGCATTTCAGATTGTCACCTAGATCCTCTGAAACGCTTATTAACCAACAGCAAGTTAGCTACCTTGAACAGCACAGCTGAAACAAAGCTCCCTTTGCTGCCTCCCAAAATACATGTAGCTACAGCATGACATTTTCAGCTGGTGGCTGTAAGCACCTTTGCATATAAACACCGACAAGCCATAACACCTACAAACCACCATGTAAGTGGGAGATGCTATACACACATCAAAGTAGCAAAATGCTTGAAGGAGCAGCAGTGCTTATCTGTGTGCCTGTGAAGACCTTTGGACCAGTAAGACCTTCAACCTGACCCCTGGGAACTGCTGTGACATCTCCTACACAATTACTAAGGGGCTTCACATGCAGAACTTTTCCCCTCCCCCATTTTTTTTTGTTACACAAGAACATCCCTATCCTCAATTATACTGCATTTAACTTGCCTGTATAATAGGTTTTATTTTTGTTGTTTTATTTGCTTTTTCTTAGCTTTTTTTTTTTTCTTTAAGAATCTGCAAATCTGGTAAAAACCTCAGCTGTATCGATTACTTTTCAGGTTGGGGATGGAGAAGATCTTTTAAAATCTTTATAAGTAGTTGAAAGCTCATTTTCCTTTTTTCCCTTCATACTGGTTTGTTTGAAAAAGCAAAATCTATTTGTTACCCACAATTTATCATCAAAACAGACCTGACATTAATTGCATTCTGTTATTACAAGCGGAGGTCATATGTGCTTTTCTTAATAGAGTTTGCAGCTCTTATTTTTATAGATATTCCATGTGGACTAAATAACATTAAGAAAGCTAAGGTCAAAGCCCAGTCATTTCAAAGGAATAAAAGGAAAAGATTTACAAGACATACAGTGAGAACAGCTCATAAGGAAAAGCAAGACTTTTCTTCTGAGATTACACCAATTGAAGCCTAAATTGGTGAAGAAATCCCAAAGGAAGACACATTCCACTTGGAAAAAATCAATATTACTCAGAGATTATTGGAACCTGAATTTTAAATGGGTGATTGTTTCTCACACTCCAGGAAGCTTCCCTACAAACTCTATGTTTTGACTTCCATAAAGCATTTTTAGGATTTCCCCCTGTGATCAAGCCTTGCAAAAGCCAGGTGTCCTGTCCCCAGGTCAGCACTTTTAGCCTGTCCCAGACGTTGTCACCAACCCATCCTTGCCTCCATAGACACCTTCTCTCAAATCTAATAGCATAATTGCTTCTGTAATCGTTTCCTAAGCCACTTCAAACAAAGTCACTCGTCTGGATTACATATTCTTTCTACACTTATTTTAACCATGTCATATTACATAAGCAATTATCTTAGTTAACCAGAGTGGATCTCCGTGACAAGAAGCACCATGGAGCAGCATGTTGTCAACGTAGTACAGCTAAGGTCAAAACGACAATGACCAAAGCCTCATTTTCCTGTACCAACATTTATAGCTATTAACATAAAACAAACATTTAAAAATAATAAAATTAAAACTTAAACTGCTAGGTTAGAATATAGTGTTTTTGAAGAGGCATCCCATTATTCTTCCCCAGAGAAAATGTATAAGGTTTAGGCTCTCTCTTACCAGACCTTTGATCATTAGAATGCTCTAGCTTCTCCTGAGGCTTCAGAGAGATCTCTATAAAAAGAGGTTAGAGCACCTTCTTCTTCCAACTGGCATTACAGAGGTGGAAAAAGAAAAACAAGAACAAACCAAAGCCAAAATCAATCCTGTCTGCATGTCACTGATGGGAAAAGAAAACTAAAGGTGTTCCGAACTGCTAGCTTTTTCTTTTTGCCTTCCTTCTATTTGCTTTGAAAGTAGAATTAGTTGTTCTCTCCTCCTCATCTCTTGTTCAGAAAGTCCTCTTTAGTTCCAGGAGATCGTTCTGCCAGGAATCTTGCCCAGCACTGGTTTCTTTGGCCAAAGCTAAAAGCCGCTGCTATCAGTCCTTCTCAGTCATTACAAGATTTGGCTTCAAGAGAATCCACAGGTCTAGCCCACATCATCTGCTTTAATTATCACACAACTTGATCCATCCCCTATTGCACTGTTTCAATGCGATATTTCTTTTGCTATGTAATCTGAGATTGTTTCTAGTGCACATTCAGTATATTTGACGTTAAGTAGTCTGAAAAAGCATCTTGTCTTGTGTAGACTATGCATACAAAAGATATGGTGGACAGCAACCTTTTTTCTCTCCTCTCAGTGACCCTTTCAACTATTATTATCAATATAATGCATTGCCTGGTTCCTTTATTTTTAACACTCACTTCAGCACCATTTGCAAATATCTATCATCTTGCATGGCTTCAAGTCAGCTCTGGAGCTATACTTGGCCAGCTGAAATATCTGTAGCCTGTAGGTTTGCCTCAGGCAAACTCATCTCTAGCACTAGTAGTCAAAGCAAGTACCTTCCTCATTCATTAGAAATGAGTCGCATTCAGATTTTTCAGGAAGCTGCCATGGCTAACTGCTCAAAAAATAAGCTACAGTCAACCAGTTTGGATGAAGTTCAGACTTATAGCTCTTGTCTCAAATGAACAGGTTACAGAGGGAAACTTGAGCTTAGATTTTCTCATCTGACCATCTTGAATTATTCAGAAATATCAGCCAGAAATCTGGAGCTAGAAGAAGTATGGATTAAAAATAACACAAATAGCCCAAGGTTCATAGATCACAGTCCAATCTTGTATCTAAAACCAGAGGTAAAAAGTCAGAACAAACACAGTTAGATCCTGATAATAATTTCCTGGCCTCAAAGGCCCAGTATCTTAAATTTAGCAGTTTGGTTATAAATATTACAACAGATACAGCAAGGTCCTTTCTGCAACTATAGGAATTACCACATTCCAGGACTGAAAAGACATTTTGTTTTATTTCAGTTACCAAGGTATTACTGTTAAGTACATCACTATTGTAACAGTCCTGTTAAGAAACAAAGAATCAAAACATCCCTTTTAGAAGCTAACAGATAAACATTCTTAAGTTATCATTAATCTCATAGCCTAACACTAGAGTAAATGCTCTTTCTGGGGCTGATAAGCTGGAATCCCACTGTCCTACTTAACAGGAAAAAACAACAACAACAACAACAACAAAAAACCCACTAACATGACGGAAAATTATCTGATTAATTTCACAAGAGAAAAATATTTACCTTCTTATAGTTCTGCAGAAGTTAATTTTCCCCTATTGTCCAGAATGACAAATATACTAGAGATAATATATTTTATCTGATGGATACAGACTCAATACAGTGAAATCTACTCTTAGTAGTATTACTGAAAAGGTGCATACTCCAGATAAGCCTGGAGATGATCTTGTCCTAAATCCTAGGAAAATCAGAAATCAGCTTGCTCATAAAACACAAAAGAAAAGCTCTTAATTAGCTACATACAGAAATGTTACGCATAAACAATTTTGTGATAAACTGAAATTTTAACAATATTATTACAGACAGTCTGGTTTCATGTTCTACAAATCAGAGTCAGAATTAGAACAATAGTTTTCACTTGTCAAGAAACTTCAGCTGCCTCTGTACTTAAAATTTTAGATTTCAAGGACAGTAGCAGTACTCAAACGTGAGCTTCTGCAGTTCTTGTATCTTCAAGTCCATGTAGTTTCTGTTCAAAAGAACAGTTTCATATCCAAGATCCTAGGCTAGAACCTGGACTCGTTAATTGCTAGGGGACCTAGCCAGTCATTTAATTGTTTTTAAGTTGGGTTCTCAGTTACTTCTGTATCTGCCAAATCAATTTTAACATCTCTAAAGAGCCCTGATAGTACTTGTCACACCTTGCTTTTGCTTGCCTAACATGATGGCAAACCTTTAGAGTGAGGACTGATTCTCAACATATGTCCGCACAACAATTGGTATTCTATAGCCCTGGGTAGGCAGGAAATATCAATTTAATAAATAAATAGATCTACACCAACCCCAGTCCAAAACAGACCAAAAAAAAAAAAAACCACTCAAATGAAAAGAAAGCAACAACAACATAAACAAACAGAACTACTTTGGAAGAAAAAAAATGTAACCACATTTTATTTTTATTTTTCCAGACCCTTTTTTGTTCTAGTATCTTTTAGGACAACTATCAAGTGGTGGAACACAGCAAATGTTGCAACCAAAGGGAAGACCTCATGTACTGAACAGTGATCAACAGCCCACCTCCCACTCAACAGAGCAGAGGCAACACCCTCATTGCAGAAGAGTCAAATGCAAAAATAACTTGTGGCTGAGCAAGCTCAGGTCTATCCATTTTGAGGGATTTTAAAAAATCACCTTTCTGTGCCTTTTGCTCAAAAGAAGCACCAATGAACCCAACACCACAAGATGAAGGAGCCCTAAGGGTGATCGAAGTACAGCGGAGGTGGAAGATCCTCCACATATTTGTACCCTTCCCTGGCAGAACTGCAAATTACACTTTAGTCAACACTAGTTACTAGATCCGCATAGGATCTAGTACATACAGAGTAAAATTCAGCAGTGATATGAAGGAGGGTCACTTAGGCCCTTTCTTCATACCTTCTGGCCCTATTTCCCAAATCAGATCACAAACAAAATCAGCTAATGATATTTAATGTAGCATCAGCCTCTGGCTACAGAAATACACGGGCTTCTCGACAGATACTGGTCTCACTCAGTAGCCACCATGGCTTCTTGCAGACTGTTTTCTGACAAAGCAGCTTGATTTGATAGCCCAAGCATGACATTTGTGTCCTTTCCCAAACCTATAAAAATTCCGTCACTCATGTTTTGAAGGCCATAACTATAACCTTTTGTACAGATGTGGCAAGTATAAATGACACAAAAGGAGAAAGGTGCCTAGTCACTCCTGAAATGTCCCTAACTCCCACTCAAATACGAGCTTTCAAACAAATGTTACGCCATAAATGCAACAGAAATCAAAAGTTAAGGAGCACTTCCAGTGAATATTCCACTGTTAAGACATGAAAATTCTCTTTAATATATTACAGCATATACTTCTGCTAATGCAACTAAAAATCTCTTCCCAAAGTTCTCAAGAAATGATGAGAATCAGACAAAAGTATTAGGCAGGCACACAAATTCTTGGAATGAGCTAAAATACATCATGAAGTTTACAGTCTAATATTGCAATGATACTTAAAAATATATATGTTACCACGTAATTATCCCAGTATCATTTTCTGTGAACTTTTGCCTTCTCTTGCACAAAAAATCCTGCAGGTTTTTCTAATGATTTTTTTTCGCATTTTTCACAAAGTTATACGGCTCATCAGAACAGCTTTAGTGTGATGGCTCTGTGCTAAGATAATACTCCATGTATAATAATTTACATTAAATCTTTTTGCTAAATACATATTGTTCCCATCAGTGAACAAACAGCCTATCCAAACGTCCAGATAATTTGTTTTAACAACATGTTACTGTTCTTGGGTAATGCAACAAAGCAGGCAATCACAGATGAGTGAGCAATATGCCAATAAAATTGAAAGAAATAAATTAGTATCATAGTAACACATGTGTCTTCACAATTAATAAATTCCACTCCATCAGTCTATGATTTAATTATGCATTATGTATAGGGCTACCATGAATCATTCATGTACTCTGTTAACTAAATGGCTGGATACAAAGCTTATAATGAGAATATTTACATGAAAACATAAGTGATTATAAAAAGTAGAACGCAAAATGATCTGAAATTCTTTTTCAAGGTTTATTTTAATTCTTGCTTGGTTTATTGGTTGTTTGTTTTTAATAAACACACACAAAAAGCATAATTTTGTCCAGATTTGAAATAGTTTTCTGTACATCTCAGCTGCAATGATGTAAGCTTTAACGCACAGTCCATAGCTAAATTTACTAAGCAATTCCTTAATATTATCTTTCTCAGGAAATCCAGCTCTGATCATTGTCTGCCAATACAGCTCTAAAAAGTGCTCAAAGTACGATCTGTCCCTGTGGTCTCCTCACTCATCTCACCCTCTGTTGCTCCTTTCTGTCAGGAATCATATCCATCAGGACTTCCTGACTGACAGACACATCTATAGATTAAGACATAATATTTCCTACAGAGGAGAAATGCACATATAATAGGAGCAGAACATCACATATTAAATCAGAGCTATATGACTTGTATCTATCGCAGTGTAAAAATAAAAATAATACTTGATCATTCTTTGAGTGGAAGAATTACTCCTTTATTCTCAGGCCTAACAAATAGAAGAAATATCCTTTCACAGTCTGCTTTTAAGATCACTGAGACAAGAAGCCTTTTGATTGACTTTAGTGAATTATTGATGAAGTTCATAGCTAGCAATAAACATCAAGACAGGGAGCTGTGTCTGTTTAGGGCTCACTTTCTGCCACCAAGACAAAAACAACTAAAATCATAGCAAGATTCGACACGACCAGGAAACACAAAAAGCAAGAAACCTTTGCAAAGGCAAAACAGGAGCAGGGGGTCCCCTTCTGTACTTCCTTTACAGCAAATTTTGATCAAGATCTATTTAGCTAAGACTTCTTAACCATATAAAGACCTAAAGCAGTCTTGTTTCAGAAACTTCATCATACAATTCTTATATCACTGTTTAACTTTTATTTTACGAATAAGGCATGGGCAAATGGTTCAGAGAATCTCATCATACAATGAAGAGTTGGATATTTCTAGATGTTTTGGAGGATTTTTCAGATTCATCCTCTTATTTACAATGATTTTTCCCAAATCCTACAAGAAAGCGTTGTATAACCTCACCACTCTTCGACTGACATTGAAAGAAGCAGCTTTTAAGACTCTAAATTCCATACTAAAATGCTCTGCAAGACTATTTCCTTGCTTAAGAAGCAGATAAGGAGAGATTTTGACTGCAGCTAAGTTTGGACTTGTTGACCTCTATCTGTCCAGAAATACTGCACGTAATCTGCTCAGACTCAGTGCCCAAGTATTTTTTTCTGAAACACTCTGTTTTAGAAGAGCACTCCAGATTTTTACCAAGTACATTACATCTGACATGAACAGTCTGAAGCGTATCATCTTTAAGACAACAGTACTTCCTATGAGGTAAACAAGGTAATGTAAGGTAAAACCAGTGCTTTGCATGTGAACATTATGCCTGATCTTTATAATAAATAACCAACAGAAGCAATCACTTCTTGACATCCCATCTAGAAAAGAAAGATCTTGGAAACCCTCCTTACAATACTGGTGCCTAACTTGCAGATGAAGAACAAAGAGAGATCTTCAGATCATCATGATCATTATCAGAAACCCTGTATTTTAAATGAAAGGAGATCTACTTGAATTTTACTATTAAATGGACAGCATGAAATGTTCTTATAAGTCTCCAGAGTGGCTTGAGGTCACCCTGTGAGGTACCACAAGACATCGCACTGCAGAAGCATCTCTGCATTCCTGATAGAGTTTGTTCAACAACTTCTCGTGCAGATTTCCACTGTTGCTGAAAGCAAAAGAATTGAACACTGCTCACTCTGTCAGTGCTCACTTTCTTACTAAGTGTGCTGCCAGCAAGAGCTTGGTAGACCTGCCTCAATTACAGACAGACGATTACCTGAGAGAGGTCTCCTGAGCCTACAGAAACACTAGAGAAGAAAAAGCAGAACACAAATCAGTTACTGCTCCTGTATCTTCCACCTTAAAGCTATTTGAAACTGCTTGGGAATTCCTGAGCTGAAGACAATTCTCAGGTAACCATCTTCCACTGCCACCCACAATGTATCAGCTGCAGATAGAAAGCTACACAAAGCGCCCACACCACAACATATCACAATAAACTAAAACATTAAAAAAGGCATACATGTTTGCATCTGGAGTATAGGCTGTCACTAGTTTAAGGGGAGGAAAAAAGAAACTTGTATAGGTTCTTTGAAGTTGCAGAGCAAGTCTCAGATGATAGTAATAATGCCAACTGCATGCCTGCTGCAAAGAGCCCAGAGAATCAGAGGCAATTTTATACTCCTGAAAAGAAGCAATTACTTTTAAAGACAGAGTGAAGAACGTAGCTGTTATCAATAGGATACATATTTGGGGATTTAGGGATTATCTAGTGCCTGGTTCTAGGAAACCCTAAGGTTAAATCTAGTTTGAGCTCTTTAAGAAGAACGTAGGCAGCATCTCTTCAACAGCCCAGTCCTTGATGGAGTGACACCTGAGCTCACCATTTGAAAGTTCCTCCCCTGGAAATTTTGCCCCACTGCAGGAATGAAAGTCAAATTAACCTCTGAGTACCTGAAAAGGATTTCAAAAGCAGCCCATGCACCACAGGGATGGCATAACTGGAAGTGGAGATTGCTGGAGTGATAGAGGTTGTTGGGTTAAGCTTGTGTCAACAGTCAGAAGTGCTGAAAGTGATTAGTTAAAAAGAACTTGTTTAGCTGACAAGGAAATCCAGAAGTGAGGTCATTTCATACACACAAGGTTCTGTTATTTTTAATCTACTTCTCTCTACTCATTCTTTTTCTCTGGGATAAGTAAAACCATGTGTTTTCATATCTGCTGCTGTATTTTGAAAACTTGAATCCAGTCTGGGAGCTATAAAAGGGGTCAAAACTAACTCTACCTGCAGGAGGTAAATACTCCTGCCAGAGGAAAAGACAGAGTACTCAAGCAGTGCATCCTAAAAACAGAGGGCTAATGGCTGTCTAAATGAAGGCCAGACACAGAACTGGAAAAGGCAAAGTCCTCTCCCAAAGGAAAGACAGCACACAGTCATCCAAATATGACACACATATCCAAAGCAACGTGACAGGGTATGCTTCCTTTCAACCAGTTCCTGCTGTATTATTGACATTTTTACAGGATACAACAGAAAATCTTGTTCACAGTTCTATAGATTAACAGTAGGAAATCCTCATGAAGTAGAACAAGCAGCGTGAATTGTCCGTGCAAGGTCAACCAGCTTTCTTCACATTGTCATAGCCATTGCAGATGTTAACTGACTCTTCAGTCACATGTACCACATTCAATCGTTGATAACGTTTGGGAAAGAGGGCAGTAGATTTAAACAACATTGAATACCCATGACACCCTTGTTCTAATTTGCTCTGTGTCACCAGTTCTCTTCAACAGAACTTTTCAGGTTGTTTTAATAGTGCTTTAATTATCATTTATGATTATGTCTACTCACAGTGGAAAGCTGCAGAGTTTCTTGTGGCAGGTGATGTTGCACACTGTTTAAAAACTTGTAACACACACTAATATGAAATATGAGTGAGAGAAAGGCATTGAAATGAGATACTTGGACTTGTTTGTTCAACAGGTTCAGGCAAATAGATGAACTGATCCAAGCTTTCTGCTTCATCTGAATCCATGAAGCTTTCAAATGTTTATTTCAACATTGCCATTCTGCAGCCCATTTGTAAGAGGATCAGGTTTTCAACCCCAGTTTTAAGATGTTGACATGCTTAGCTTTAGACGCTCAATAGCACGTAAAGAATGGGACAAAAGCTTTTCGGATGAATTGTGATCTCAGCAGTCTCTAATGTAAGTATAAGGAAAATGGCATCATCTGGATTACAGGCAGGCCAAAAAAGCAGTGAAGATGTCATAAAGAAAATGTCCACATGAGATCTTCAGCATACACCTAAAAATTCCCCACTTATTGCTCAGAAAGAATAAATGTTGATTCTATCCAGCAGCTATAGGAACTTAGGGAAATTGTCTTATAAGAAAGATGTAACAGACATGATCCACAGGAGGTGGCTTAAGTTACCTGCTAGGGAAAATAAAAGTTGCCTGCAGTACATTCATGCTCTATATCAGACCACTGTGCAATTTCAGGCTAATCCAAATATTCAAATAACACAGTTTAGTACATAGATATTTCTAAACAGCTTTGGACAATTTCCTTTCTGTGCACTGAAGCACAGGAATTTTTCTAGACCAGTTGAATGACTCGGTAGATAAATCTTAAGGAAAATGTCTGTAGTTATACCAATTCAGAAACACGGGATCTCCAGCTTCCCGGGATGCCTTGAAGCATAAAAGCGATGTGTCTTAGCTTATTAAAGAAGTGAAAATGGAGGAAAAGGCTTGACAGTTTTCTGGCTGGACCTGGCCTATGCGTATTATGCCAACTCTGTTCTAGAAAATCACTTTAGTAAAAGGCTTCTTTATGTTTCTGAACTGGTTTGGTTTCATGAAATATTAAAGACCAGCCATCAAAAGCGAACACGTCAGTATGAACATTCCTTTCCCATACAGAAACATCCCACAGTAAAATGACATTAATGTTATGTTCTTGCTCTCTTCCTCTCCTACGGCTGCCTGCTCCCTGGGTCTTTGGAGAAGTTGCAGACCAATTTTGAGTATCCATTTTTTTCTGGGTCTTCATGTAACAGAGAAGAGAGGTAGACTCAGATCAGGCAAAGTTTCAAGAGTAAATTGTTTCATCTGATGAGAGCAATGAAGCCTTAGACTCTCCAGTTTTCCTGAAATGTGCTGGGGGACTAGGGAAGATGCTGGCAGATTAAATGTGATTTATATGACTTTAAGCTAATGTACACTGTCAAAGCAATCTTAACTTATCATGTATGCTGATGAGGCCTCTCAGAAGAATAAAGGCAGAGGAGTCAACCTGAAAATCAAAGTAATGTTGCCTATTCTCTTCTCGTCCAGAAGTTACTAAAGCATATTGCTTCATTCTTTCTTGTCTCCTTAAAACAAAGCTTTAAAGCTATCAACGCTCAAATAGATGTCTGAGTCAAATTGTCACCTGCAATACTTAGGCTCAGTCTTGCCCCTGAAAACAGAGAGAAGAAATAAAAACAATATATATATATATATATGTGAAGATTAGTGGAATCAAAAAGAAGCCACTCTGGAACTAGAAACATTATTTTTGCCTGTTACATAGCAGCCTGTACTCTTTGCCCCCACACAAAGGGCATACAATACGCAAAGAATATTCTTTATTTCCACTGCATTTTTATGCAATGGCAATATGAAAATTGTCATATCCTTTACACAGGCTGTTAGGACAAGCTCTGCTCACTTCTAGCACCACAGCTATGTGCAGAACAACTGGAGAATTGAATATAAATAAGGAGGGGATAATACTCCTATCTTCTGTGGTAACTACAATATGTCCTCCTTCAAATCTGAGCCTTCTCAGGAACATCCTAGGATGCTCTGCTGAAGAGAAACACTCAGGACTTATAACGGCTAAGCTGAATGACAGCATCACAACTGAGGAGTCAGAATGTATAGACACACGTGCAACTGGTTATTTCATAGCACAGAACAGAAGAACAATCTGACTTTTAGGAACTGTGAAAAAATCCCTGCATTCCAACTGGCAGAGGATACTTAGATCAGCTTGTTGGCAACATCGACGTGGCCTCAGTGTGGGAAAACTCCATGGACATTTTGAACAGTAGGCAGCAAAGGATCCGAAGGCCAGCAGAGACATCACAGCTGCTTGCTACAGTAGCTGTCAAACCATCTCTTGAACAGCAGTGAAAACGTACATGCAACTATATATAAGTTAGTGTTTCCCAAAACAGAGCACAAGTAAGGGCATGGAAATGGATAAAGATTATCCCAGAGGTAGAGCACACTGGGATAAAGGAACAGTTTGAAGTAGCAGAGTCTGCTTGGGAAGGTCAGGAAACAAAAATCTAGAGGAGCACTGGCTTACTGGATACTGGCCAGGGACAGTCATGAGGCACTTTTGCTATTCAGACACACTGTCCACAGAGCAGGATACCACTTGGTCTTTCTTCCTCTCTCCTTCCTGTTTCCCTGTACATGTTCACTCCTCCTGGAGCAGAAACTCTATTACTGTATGTTTATGTAGTGTCTTGTACAAGACAGTCTAATCACTCACACCCAGCAATTGATGGAGATAAATGTCTACCAAGTACCTCAATCAGCATACTATTTGATATAATACCTGAGGAAATGTCACTGACAAAAATTTGGTGGTAATGAAATCAAGGCCCAATTTCCCTTCTCTGTAAGCAGCTACAGCCTGGAAAACCTGAGTTACCTTCAGCAGAGCCCTTCTGTCTAAGATGGAAATGTCATTGTAGGAAAGGTTCACCAGTGAAGTAAATGACCAATTATCATCATTGGATAATTACAAGGATGCATTCTTCTAAAGTAGAGCAAACTACAGAGGACTAGAAGCAAATTTCAGAGCATATTTTGGCATTACAGATTTTCAGTGTACCAAGACACTAAAATCTATTAAAAATAATTCACAGTACAGGAGATTTATTACTTATAAAGGACGATTCCTACAGAGCATCACTCATACATGCTAGATGATCTCAGACACAAAGGAAGCCAGCATCTTCCTCTCCAGATTGGAGAGGAATCCAGCACCCACTACATCTAGCAGTGGTTGTCAGGTTTATAATCAATCAGTGCTCATGGATTCATTAATGGGACCAGATTAGTTCTCAAGCAGGGTAAGTCACAGTGCTTTAACAATACCAGCACAAAGCAATCCGTGTTTCAAATGACTGTGTGCAACAGCCATTTCATTCTGGGAAAAATAAGGCCTCCAAACAGAGGAATCCTTGCACCTTCCTCCATTTCCTTTCACTACAGTTTCCTACCATGAAGAAAGATCAAGTTGAGGGCAGACGTGGGAAAAAGTCATTTGCTATGCTGGTAAATGTTAGACGCAAATGCTGTACTGTCAGTTGCAATTTGATTTTACAAACTGTTTCATTGGTAATTTTAAATATAGCAGTAAGATTTCCCCACTGCACCAGAAATAAACCTGTTCATCCAATTACCAGCAAATTATCCACTATTACCTTTGTTAGTGAACAGTAATTTTTTCATATCCCGCAGAGGGGGAAGGAAGCCAGAAAAATCACATCCCTGCCTCATTTCAGTAATAGGATAGTTGCTTTCAATTCATGACATTTAATGCACCTGGAGTGACTTCATTGGTTCCTGTATTGAAATGGCTTTGAAGATAAAGTTTTTGAGACCTCTGATGGCAGCACAAGCTCTGCAAGCAGAAATACTTCTGAGGTCACATACAGTTTCTTTTCTGACTGCACTGATGCAGGTTCCTTGTGTCAGCCTGCACAGATACTTTCACCCTCATCAGACGGAGCAGGCCTGGGAGCACAGCTCCCCTGCAACACACACTGGTGCTCTGACTTGCACCATACATTTGAACTGTTCTCAATAGCACAAAAAGGGGAAAGGTTTGTTGGAACAAGCTTGTAGCTTTAACTAAGTACTTCACCTTCAAGGACTTTATGGACAGCTAACTTTTATCTGTTCCGTGGGGAAAGCAAATACTATTAATTGCAGACTAAGCAGAGAGGCTGAAGCCAACCTTTGTGCAAGCCTCCATTAATTCCAGGCACTCCAGTTTTTCATGCCTTTTAAGAGCTGATCTTCAGCAATACATAGGAAGCCACATGGTCCTAAAAAATGCAGAGGCACCAGCTAGGACCTTCTTGATTGCCACCTGCTGGCATTCCACATATTAGAGCAAGGCTTACAAATAAGCACGTAATATAATATAAACTAAGTAGCTTCGGGAAATGTTTGCTGAACACCTAGCATAAATACTTCCTGTGCCATTTTCCAAGTCCCAGCTTCTCTGAAGCGTGTGTGACAACAACAGAAAGGATAAAACAGCCACAAAAACCACTAGCTGATGACCACTCGGAAAGATCTCACAATCAGAAACTCAGCTTTAGAAATAAAGCATTGCAAAGATACCCTACTTCTGGCTTGGGCATGAAAAACAGGAACAGATTCCCCCAGTTACCTGGCAAACTAGGAGTAATACCAAGGACAAACAGCAAGTCTTCTGTAATCTCTTGACCACACAAAATGTCCCAAAACAGCATCCAAGCCATCTTCCCCACAGAATAACTCCACCAGCAGTGTAGTCAGCCTTGTAAGACCCTCTGGAAGATAGTGACCATTATTAGGACATAGTCTTGTAGTGCTGTTCCTACAGTCGCCTTTGAGAAATCAGTACTGTCTTTTCTGAGTCCAAACCTGACTGCTCGCTGTTCTGTATGTTACATCTACTCAGTCAATTAGTTTCCTTCCATTCCCCTGCAGCAGTAGCGAATGCCAACAAAACAATACTCAAGCTATTCAAAGCATTAACAGTGAGATCATGAACAAAGTAAGATTTGCAAGGTTTGTAGTCCATTAAAACCATACTTATAGGCGATGGCAGCATGATGAATAAGGGAGTATATCAAGACCATACCAAGCTCATAGCCTGATGTGGAACCATGAGAAACTAAAATCAGAGAATCACAGAATTTTAGGGGCTGGAAAGGACCTCTAGAGATCATCTAGTCCAACCCCCCCTGCCAAAGCAGCTCCCTAGCCCAGGTTGCACAGGTAGGCGTCCAGGTGGGTCTTAAACATCTCCAGAGAGGGAGACTGCTCACCTCTCTGTGCAGCTGTGCCAGTGCTCCATCACTGGACTGTGAAGAAGTTCCAACACACATTTGTGCAGAACTTCCTATGCAGCAGTTTATGACCATTTCCTCTCATCCTATCACCACACCCTGCTGGCAAAAAATAAAAATCAGAAATCACTGAAAACAAAACTCAAAACTAAAGCAAGTGCAGATGCACAAAATGAAAAATTATTTGTGTTTTGCTTTAAATTCTTAAAGACTGTTCAAGTTATCAGAGTCTAATTCATTTTTCTTTGTACTATATCAAGCCATTCATCAGAAACCTCGAATGCAAACCTAAGTTCCAATTCATAGTTCTTCCTAACACTACTCCGCTTTCAGCTTCAGTACACAAATTCAGGTACTGATACTCTTGCACCTCAACAAAAATTCAGGACTTAAACAGAAGCATATATTATTTTCATGGCTCCATACTTGCTGAAGTAATTGGGATTTGCAAATTTGAAACCTATATCCTACATTAACTCATTTCAAAATTCAATGTGGGAAAGAACAACATACTTTGAGGTTCTTGTAACCACAAGCATCCAGTTCTCCCAGCACCTTTTTGAAGTGATACAACCTTTCATACATACGCCAGCCTTCTCTTACTCAGCATACTTAAGGGTTTCTTTGCATACTTTCTTCAGATATGTTATTTGATGTGCTGACAGAAGCCCAAGTAAAATCCAACAGAGTTCCCAAGAACAGTTTTATTTTTTAATTTATTTTTTAAATGATCCAAGTAAAATCAAGAATCAGTATTATAGTAACTTTATCCATACCTAAGGATTAGAAATTCTGTCCAGCACAAGATCTGCCATAAGAAGACCACTTGCTGAATACTGAATCAAGACAAAAAAAAAAAAGATGCCCACCACACACTACTTACAAATGACCTCACTCAACTAAATAAGCCAGCACTTCATTCTTTCCCCTACCTCCCTTGCCTGCATTAAAATGATAAGATGAAAATATTCTCTATATTTTTCTCTATATCTCTGCTTTCCATCTGAAAGATCAGTTTTCTACTTGAGGGGGAAGAACAAGATAGAACATGAGTTCCGTGGCAGGCTGATAGTTCTTTAAGTTGGGATTAAACTACATTTTTAATGACAGCACTCTCCAAGATAAAACGCTTAAAAAATAGGCCAAAGTGCAAACCTTGTAGCTACCCTGCCTATCTGCTGCTTGCTGAGGTCATTCATGTTGGTTACTACAGAGAATGGATCAGTATTTCATCAAGTACTTGGACTGAAAATAAGCTTCTTATCGTCAATAGAATTAAGACATCAACTACATTCCGATCCAGACTTCCCTAAGTTGAGAGATATTTGATCCAGGTTTTGCAATCAGTTCACATCTACTTTGGGAAAAAAATAAAAATAAATCATCACTTATTTTCTTCTTTCCTGTCAATGCCACTGTAACCACCAAAGCTTCCCTGCCCTACATAGCTGCAGAAGTTATTCTTTCTTGCCCAGCTTTCCCCAGCCATTCAGATAAAGCAATACACTTCAAAGGTCAAATATCTTTGGTGTTGAATATGAGCCAATTAATTTCAAAGACAGAAGGTTGCAGCTTATGCTATACTAAAAAATAACTACTATTCTATACTAAAAAAATAACTACAGTTGATGAGGGGCAAAAAGGATGCAATTGAGATTAAGTAATAGACGAAAATGCTGAAATTCTCCCATGAAACTCTTGGATTTGTTGTTGTTTTATATCACAGAATGGCTCAGGTTCAAAGGGACCTTTAAAGACTACATAGTTTCACCACCACTTTTCCAGTCATTAGAAACTTCCCCTGCCTGTGAAAAAGTTCAGTTAAACAACACAAGGAAGTTAACCTCTGCACTCAGCCATATACATTCCAGTTAAAATCTAACCCTTTATACTCTGAAGATAAAAGCATGGGAGCCTACCATGAACCACGGGATATAGCATCTATATACAATCACCTTAACAGCAACTGTTTTGAAGTTTCTGCTAAAGAAGGAAAACACGAAGCCAGACAGCCAGAGATTCAAAGCCGTTGCTCACTTTTACCCGATTAACTTCTCAGTTAAAGAGCTTGAGAGACAATAGAATATAACCACTTTAATTAGGCATTATGCAAGCAGCTGAATGACACTACAGTGCATAATTAACAATAGATTCCCCACCTGACTCCTTATTTCATATGCAGACAGGGGGTCCTCACTTTACAAAGACAGTCGCGCTGATGGCAAAAGACGGAACCAAACAGAGCATAAGGAACGTGTTCCCAGATGACAGCGGGGAAATGAACAGTGAAGAAATCAAAATGTCTATATTTCTCTCACCTGCTAAAGGATATATGTCACTTCAGACTGGAGGATGCAGTTTCCACCAGTAGAAACATTGTAAGGGAAGAAGCAGAAGTAAAGGGTATTAGGTTCTGATCATACTGTGACCACACTAAAGTCAGAGGCAAGTATGGCCCAGCTTAATACCTGGCTGTTTCAGAATGATGCTTCATGAAAACCGAGCACTGAGATACAGCTCCAGTTGTGCTAACAATGGTTCTATTCCAATATTATCCAAGTGTCTTAGTATAGAAGCCTCCTTCACAAATTCTTTCCTTTGTTTAGGCTACCACTAAGTTACACCAGAAGCACAGTTCCTGTCTGGCATCTAATTTAAAAAAAAAAAAAAAAAAAGCCCACACCATAACGAAGATGTAGACAACTGAAGAAGTCTTGTACACTATGGCACTTTAACATGTATCCACCAGCTCCACTGATCTAAAATAGGCCATTCTGTTACGTGACCAAAGTATAGTCCAACCTGTGCTGCTAGAGAGGCAAGACCTGGGACGCAGCAACCAGGTTCTAGAAAGGTCTTCTGAGGCGTGTGTGCATGTCCATTACCCAGATACTGTATACTCCACCTGGCTTCTAGGCAGCAATAAAAGCATCAAACCCCCCAGATTAATTAATTAGCAATTACAGTAGGGTCTATGAGCTGAGAAACAGAAACAATGACAAGATTCTCAGGTCTGTCTACTGTACTGCACAGAGAGGCTCTCAGGAAAAGCCAAGGAAGCATTCAGTAGCCTGAAGTCCCTAAGCATTATCAGGACAAGACCAAAAAAAAAAAAACGTCAGAGGGAAAACTCTGGCATTATTCAGATTTTTCTGAGTACAGGAAACTTAGATTTAGAATTACACCAGAGACCTTTGACAGCTTAAAAAAATGATTTTGGGTCTGCCAGGTCCTAAAGCAGTGCCTTTCAACTGTGAGGTAAAGTCAGGCAAGCAACTGAATCCTGCTAAGCTCCAAATGATACAACTATTAGCGCAATCAGAGCAACATCATCTGAACCAGTAATGCAGAAGCAGGAAACTACTCATCTCGTATTCAGTGAAGCAGGAAGGACTGCACATGTGTACCTATGCTACACATAGGAGTAGAACGCATTTTCCTCTTCAGTAATTGTAATTTTTCTAGAGGGAAGGGAAAAGGAAAGAGGACTCTCATGTTGCAAGATACTAGTCTGGAAAAGCAGAAGAGCCTCCAGCAGGCTGGATTCCTAATCTAAACTATTCTGCATTGGCAGCTGACAGTCCTTTCAATGAAGAAGCACCTGAGTACTTAATAACAGAGAATTAACAACCTGACAATAGGCAAGGTACTTGCTCAGGCATTAGTAAGGAAACAGAGTGACACCTTACATGAAAAGCTACTTGAATGCCACTTAAACTTGTCAAATCGCAGAAAATAGAGCTGCAAATTGATAAAATCAAGGTTATTCATTACGTGAACTAATGTCTAATTTTGTTAAATTGCATCCATTTTACACAAGTTAAAACAAGAGAGAGCTTCTTCTTGAAGTATTAACATGTAGGAGCAATCCTGGACAGGCCAGCACTGACAAGAATTGGAGTAATGTGCTCAGAGATCCTACAGCTCAAAGACACCAAAGCAATCATCCTGTCTGACCTTCTATAAAACACAGATCATACCACCCCCTAAATGAATTCCCTGCCTCAACAAGAGCACGCTGTCGAGTGAGTGAGATTGCTAATGATCACAAATCCACATCCACCCTTCCTTGTTAAAACACTCCAGTGGTTAATTACCCTCATTCTTTTCAAATAGGGCTTTTTCTTCTTTTGTAGCTTCAGCTTGCAGCAAGCAGCAATCACTTGTCAGCTAAATGGAAGAATGCTTCTGGTCCTAATATAGGTACTTACAGACTGGTCAAGCCACCTCTAAAACCTCAATTCAATAAACTAAGCAGATTGTGCTCTCAGAGCATGTCACTGAAGGACATGTTTTTCAGACCTTTTAATCATTCTGACAGATTGCCTCTGATACTTCTCCAATTTGTCAGTATCCTTCTAGCACTGCTGAAACAAGACTGAGGCACAGTATCACAAAAGAAATTGCACCAGTGACTAAAGAATTACATCCTGACTCTCACTTAACAGTTCCTCATTTTTACACTGAAAGACCTCGCTAATCCTTCTAGTAACCTGAGAAATGATTATTAAGCAGGTGTCTCAAGTACTGCTCAGCATTCTCCCTTACCCCAGAGAGTCTTCCACTCTACAAGAGTGACCTCTTTAGTTTCTAGATACCACGTTTAACATTTGAGTGTATTAGAAAGCTCGACACTTGCTTATGACATTCTTCTAGATGGTACTTCTGGCTTAGAAACCCAGTATTGCAAAATGCCATTTCCGCCCAGATGTCACAAGACATGGGGATAGCATGTCTTCAGGCTTCAATCATCAGCAATCTGTTTTTTCTCTCACATTCAACTATTAAAAAAATAAAATCAGACAATAGAGTTATGAACACTTTGCTGCAGGACCTTACTGAAAACACATCCACTCAACGTTGATTCCTTGTTTACCAGTTGAAGATCACATTTAGAAACTTGTCACAACCAGGCAGTAATGTCATTAGCACGTGCCACGCTAACTCTGCATCTTTTTCTTTTTTTCCCCTATAATGTCCTGTGGTAGCAAGTCAACTGTTTTAAAGATACCTGAAGCATTTTCTGTAGTCAATTAAGTTTATCATAAAAGAGAGATCAAGTTAGTTTGACAAGATCTATTTTCCATAAACTCATCTTGAGTGACGTTAATTATATTATTCTCTTTAACTCTTTGCTATTCAAATCACTTTATCAGCCATTTCATTATTTTGCTAAGGATCAGTGTCAAGTTGACAAGGCTATAATTATCAGGTTTGCCTTATTTACCTCTTTTATACACTGACACAATTAAGTTTCTTCCAGGTTTGTGGAACATCCTCCATAGATCCAGGAACAAGCATTAGTAACCCCTGGAGACAGACATGCTGGCGTTGAACAAACCACTTACACGTGTATGGGACAAACTGTCTCCAGCACAAATTTACCTAGCATAAGGCATGCCTCAATCATCTCACCAAAGCACAACTAAATCAGGATTCAATCCTGAGAAGCAACAAGATGAAAGTCAAAAACACTATCAAAAACACTAGCTAGTGGGTATCTTGATCTAACGCACCTCTAAGGACTTATATCACCCAGTGATGAAGGCTAGAGTTGCAAGATGTCTGAGAAAAGCCTTCCACAGTTGTCCACTAACCTGTCCATCCCACAGGAAAGGGGAGAAGACCACAGAACACCACCACAGTTCAAGTAGTTTGGTCCCAGGCTGCAAACTAGCGTGGCCACAAGAGCCCACCGCAACTGAACACATTTGTTTCCTCATGATAGGAGACACCTGTGCATTCAAGCCTCCCAGGCAGACTCTAACTGAAATAAATGCTGAAGTCGCAAAGTTAGGAGACAGAGAAGCGTAGAAATGTCAGCAAACATCTAACTCCTTATGAAAAAAAAGAATAGATGGGTGGAAATCAGGCTAAGAAGAGGCCAGAGGGCCTAGATGGAAGTGATAAGCTGACATAAGTGATTGGGACATGTCAAAGAATAACAGAGGCATTGCAGAAGGACAGTACAGCACCAGAAGGGAAGGAAGCAGTTAACATGGAGAAGATGGGGGAGGAGGAGGAAATTAAATTGACAGTATCATTGCAAAGCCAGGTGTAGCTGCATGAAATCACATTTCAACAATCCCCTTTCAGCCTGTTCCAATCAGCTTTCACAGCCTTTGCTAAGTGCCATCAATCTCCATACCACTGCACAGAGGAGAACAAGCATTGTAAGCAATGAGAAAATGAAGTAAGAAACCTTCAGGATTGAACCCAGAGTCTGCTTACTGCTCACTACAGTCATGAAAGTAGCTGTTTCGCTTCCCAGGGCTACAATACAATATAATACAAACTGTGTTTACTTTAGGCAGAGTTGAGACATTTGGATGTGACAACTCTTCCAAAATGGTAGATGACAGAGGTCTCGTCTGAGGTGCTGCAGGCCAAGCTTGTTATTTGCCTGCTGACACACCAGCAGTGTTGTGTTGTTCTGAAGAAGGGAGGTCACAAAAGGCAAAATCTCAAGAGGCTTAGTAATTTCAAGAAAGTACTCTCACAAGGCCTTCTGAGCCTTAAGGGGATAGAAAGTACTTGGGAGATGGTGACTGAGCGTTCCCCATCTTACCCCACTACATTACCCAAATTAATTTCAGCAGAAAAGGGAGAAAGTAAGAAACATCATTTCCAGCTCAGAAAACAAGCAACAAAGCAGTATTGTGAAGAACAGAGATGTATTTTCAAAGCACATGCCTAGCTGTACTCAACGCCAGTAACCTGACAGCACAAGGACTTCAACTCCAAGGGTGACAATAGTGGCCCGAGAATGCTAGTTGTGCTTCACGCTGCTGGTAACAGGCAACAACAACAACAACAAAAAGTGTCATCAATTTACCAGGTTTAGTAAAACTTTATTTCACTATATTCAAAGCATATTTGCCTGTATGTAAAACAATATCGAACCCATTGCAAAGCTGGCCAAATTGGCTGGCAACTTGGAAGAGAAGGCACAGCTGAGAGCAAGCAAGCTAAAATGCTGGGACTAAATCAAACTGACAGTGTCCCTTTAAGGGAACAAGCATAACCAAATGGGTCTATTTTTAAGCCACTTTTGCAGAAGGCTGCTGCCATTCTAACACTGTTACCAGCAGCCAAGACAGCATCTGCGGCCACAATTTCAGGGAGACAGTATAGCAGGAGGGTGTTCCTCTATCTCCCTAGCCAGACTTGTCTCAGGAAAAAAAGCAGTGAAAAGATTTTAATGAATTTTGTTCTCAAAAAAACTCAAAGCAAAGCAACCAGCATATGGTGCCCTCATCAAAAGGAAAAACAATAGCCATGTCTGTGCATACTCAGTGCTCTGATCTTTTAGGCTGTGCTGCTGTCATTAGACAGACCACTTGTGGCTCTAGAATATGAAAGAGAGAGAGATGTGGCAACTTACCAGTATCTGTAAGAAATAGAATGAAATCTATAACCAGAGCCCCAGGGTAGCTGACCTCCAATGTTAGGAATAATTGGTCTCCAGAGAACTTTTCTACCTCTTCTACACACCCAACAAAATGCATTATTCTAAGGATGTTAAAGCATAAGGAAAAGAAAACCCTGTGGAGAAATGACCCTAGTCCTAGCAGGATGAATTAAAGGACACCTAGACTTTCTCAAAATTTTCTTAGGACTTCTGTGTCATTTCTATACAATATTAGGAAACACAAATCCAAAGAGATCCTTTTTAAAATAATTAAGCCCATATTAGATTTGGAAGGGTGAGGTTGGGAATCTGCAGATTCTTTAAGTAAGAAGTATTTTCCCTCTCTCGCTTCTACTAATTCCTTCAAGCAACAACACTATGGTAAAGGGTCAGTTGACCTAACCAGTTCATTCAGAAGCAAATTCCAAGACAAGATCTTTGCACCAGAGAAGCTATAGTTTTAAACTAGTGAGTTCACATCCACACAGCTCTTTGAACTGCCCTTGCTCATTTGCAGCCTGTTGACAACAAAACAAGGAAACAGCTGGTAAGTAATAACAATATTTCAGACAGCTGTGTGGCTGCACTCAATATTTGCAAGATTTTAGGTTTTCACACTTGGGAATAGAGCATTAACTTTTGTCACGCCAACTCTGCAGTTCTTAAGCTTTCTTTCACATTGGAGAACTCAATTTAGTAGAGACAATCTTCCCAACATCTTCCCCTTTTCCCATTAACACACCTCTAACATCCACATGGCACCTAGAGCAATTGCTTATATAGAGAAGCACCAGCAGGGAAGCATTTAAACTGCTTCAGCTGTCTTTCACACAGTTTTTAACACCATCTGATCAGCAAACACTCTATAGACTATGGCAATCCACAAGCTGTAACTTCATTATCTGCTGCAAAACTGGACATTTATATGGGTTGCAACTGTGAAGCACAGACTTCATGAAACACCCTCTTCTAACTTGAAAAAGCATAATTTTCAGAGCAGAAAGTGCTCCCTTGTTCATTAGCATCAAAATGTCATTAATGCTGCCACTAGACATTAAGGAGCATTCTTTTGAGAAGCTGGCATATTCCTCACTCTCCTAGCTTTCAGATGAGTACAGCGTTCAACTGAATAGCTTTTTCAACAAATGACATGTCACAGCCTTGACACAAAAATTCTTGCACCCTGTCAATCATTCACTCACCATCAAGTTCAAAAGCTCATCTTCACAGAGATAGATTTGATCTGCTCTGCAATTAAGAATATTAAATATGGACTCTCGGAGAAGATGACTACAAGTAAAAGTACAAAGCAAGTGTGGCAAATCAGACAAAGTACAATGCCATTTGTAGAGTAAATAGGCAATAGAACTTCTATAGCATGTGAAAATTCAGGCATCAGCTATACAGAACAAAAGCAGAGTGTTAGACGATAAGGATGGAAACGTAAACTGGTATGGATGGTCTCCAATTTTAAACTGGTGACCTAAACAGCCCAGCCCAAAGGTTAGATACTGTTTTATCCATCGAGATTGTTATATTGCAACCATCACTATAATGTAACACAGCCAGTCAGGTCCTTTATTGCCAGAGAGAAATCCATGTGTCATTTCCAACACCTCAGTTATTTCTTTGATAGATGTGTAAAACAAAGCACTATTGTGCACAGGAAGGTGCCTCTACTAGACAAGGCATCATTCATCACTCCCTTCAAACCATTTCAACCTGAACTAAAACTATGGTAAAAATTAAACATAGTCACTTTAGAATTATTCAAGCAAGATAATAACTTTTGTACTTAACCTCTCCAGAACAATGTTACAAAAATAATTGGAATATCTTCAAAGATCCCCATAAGAAGATAAAGTCTTTTTGGCTTCCTCTCTGATTACCTGAGGATTTTCTCCTGAACGGTATGGTATTTCACAGTTACATTTTTAATGAAGAATTACATTTAATTGAAAAGCCCATTTTCTGATGCAGCACTGCTTTGACGTGATGTTTTTAGCCAGCCTGTTTCCAGGCTTTTTCCAGTGCTCCCAAATCACCCTGAGAAGCCACTTTAACCATCTGTGCATGCTGTCTTCCCCAGAGACCCTGCTAGGCCAGTTCACATAGCTTAGACATAATCAAGTTGTTGCCATGTATGTTTCACTTTACAGTTGAATATTTGGATATATTATTCCTCTCATTTAACATTCTGGTTACTTCCTTTTATCTTGGTGCCAACCATCCTCAACAATGAAAGATTACATGAACTGGTCATTCAGCACAGATCATCTAAGCTGATACATGACAGTTGTGATGTTATTGATTCTTGCAGATTTTAATATCCCAACGAGCAGCCCAATCTGATTAACTCAATTTAATTTAATGCCATTCATTCCTTACTTTGAGCTCTTAATTGCCGCATGCTAAGTTAGCTGGTTTTCTGTCTCTTCAGTTTTCTTTTTAGCCTTTTTTTCATGGATCACGTAACTCTATACAGTATTTGTAGGGAAGTAACTCAAGAGAACTTCTGGGAATTAACTCAAGAGAACTAAGGCTGAGCTTCTCAGTTAAAGAAAGCTCTGCTTAATCATCCCTTGAATAGAGGACCAACAGCTTCAGTGAGAACAGCAGCTCCAGTACGAGACATTCCCAAGACTCCATCCTAGTGAATAACTAGCACGCCAGGACACAAAATGACACACTGGGAAGCTGCCTCTATGTTCAGTGACAGCAAATTCAGACAGAGGAGCCTGCTCTTCTGCCTGTTTCTGTCTTTTGGAGTTTTTATGCTTTTTTAAGATACTCTTTGAAGCCTAGAGGCACTACACATTCTCCTGTTACCATGGTGTGTGCATAGAAAGCTTCTTCCCGCCTTTACAACTGTGCAACACAACCATATCTCTGGTTTTATGCCACTTTATCTAAGGAGATCTCTTAGAAATGAACACTGGCAAGGGCAGGGAAGGACCATAACAGCAAGGCCTGAAGCTCTCAAAGCAATGTATTTTTCTCCTAGTTCTAAATGATTTGATTATACTTCAGATTCTCATCAAATTATCTCAAATAGCAGGAACTGGCCCACCATTTACTTTCATAGCATTGCCATTACTGCAAAGTAGCAGCTCTTTTAATGGTGCCAAGGTTAGAGGCTCCAGACAGAAAAAAAAGGATTATGGTAGGGTGCCCATTTGCCCACTGCTACCTCATTTCATCAGCCATTTATCAACACATTCTTCACTTGGAAGAAATAAAATCAATGGTAGGCAGAGCTCTTTCAGTGCATTTAACTTCCCTGGCGTGATACAGGTGGTAACACAGCTGAGATCAAATACTTCCATCTTTCCTCCAGAGCCAGCTTGGCTGCAGACTAGCTGCTCCACAATTAGAGACTGCAGCATTTCTGGCAAGGGTTGAGCATCCTTTCTGCACCTGGGATTTGAGTAACTGCTGCTTTCTACCTAAAGAACATTCACTTTCTTCTTGCTAGTTTATGCAAACTTTACACATGCAAGAAAACAAAGACCTTGCCCAAATCGTGTATAAGCGAGTCTTAAACCTAAGGAAAGCTTTAAGCAAATAGGAATACTAAGATATTAGAACACTGTTGCTGTGCTACAATTTTCAGTCTGCAATTAGTACTTCTCTGCTAGTGTCCTACAAGAGAAGGGATTTAACTACATTGCGGACAAAGCCTGACTTCAGGAGACTACACAGCTTGTTAAGTCACTTCTGCTCCATGAATATTTTTACCCCAAGCTGCAATAACAAGAGTTGTCCAACAATTGCTTTACACAGGGTTTTTTACCAATTTTAATTACTTGGGATATAGACGAGGGCAATAGAATGGACGTAACATCCAGCATTCCAGTGCTTTGCAGGAAGAAAGTTACTGTAGTGGCCTGTTCTACTTTCAGAAATCTTTATCCCTCTCTGGGTTTTCTATTTAATTTGTAATGTAAATACAACTATGCTGCCCAGAAGGACTAGAGATCCTGGAATCAAAGCGTCAGTAATGACTCGTGTTCATGTGGCACAGAAAAAATGAGATCTGTCAGGGCTCGTACAACTCTCAGAACTGCTGGTACAGAATCAAAGCATGAAGAAGTCACAGCAACACAATCCCTTTTTTCCCCACCAAGATAGAGTATTTCTGAATGTAAAGCAAAGAATAAGGAACCTGCTTCTCTGCTCTCTCAAGACCCCAGTTGGAACACTGCATTCAGCTCTGGGGTCCCCAGAGTAAGAAGGACATGGACCTGTTGGAGCAAGCCCAAAGGAGGACTACAAGGATGATAAGAGGACAGGAGCACCTTTCCTCTGAAGAAGGGCTGAGGGGATTGTAGTTGATCAGCATTGAAAAGAGAAGGTTCTGAGGGAACCTTTCAATACTTAAAGGAGCCCACAAAAAAATTTGGAGATCAGCTCTTTTTTAGGGAGCATACTGACAGGACAAGGGATAGTGGCTTTAAACTAAAGGAGGGTATATTTAGATTAGACATCAGGAAGGAATTCTTCACTCAGAGGACAGTGAGGCACTCAAACAGGATGCTTGGCGAAGTTGTGGATGTCCCATCTCTGGAAGAGTTCAAGGCCAGGCTGGATGGGGATCTAGGCAAGCTGATCTGGAGGGATGTGCCCCTGCCCTGGGCGTAGGTTGGAAATGGATAGTCTTTAAGGTTCCTTTCAACTTAAACCATTCTATGATCATACAACTAAGCTTTGCCATGTATTTCCTATATGATCTTAAAGGACACCTATTACTCGTGATATTTAATATTGCAGTAGAAAACTTCTCCACACCTAGCAGTCCTCCATGTCCTGTTAGATCCACTGCAGGGTCTACAGGATGATGGTGTGTCACTCTTAGATTGTCTGAGCTTCTGTAACACTTCTGTCAAAGTGCTAATATTTGCTTCAGTTAGTCAGTCTTTGCAATGTGACAACCCTTCAAATGTAAAGCTTTAAAGTAACTAGGATGCCTGGTTGTAAATTTGAAGTCAAATTACTTGTAGCTTCACCCCTCACATCTCAATACTGAGATCAACAACATCTGGCTGATGTGAGATTTAATCACTTAAATAACACTATTTAGAACACTTTATACTAGAGACTTTTTCATATTCAGCCTAGCTTCTCATTCAGTAATGTACACATTGTGTTTTGTACTTTACAAATTTCTAGTATGCATGTAACTCGATAAATCAGCATGTATAAATCAGCTGCAGACTCTGTGTTGCATCCATCTTTCCACTCCCTCCCCTGAAATGCTTTGTCAGCACAGGCTTGAGATATTGGTTCTGCAGGTGCATGTAGATCAATATTAAACACACCGTAGTGTAGTCTGCAGTGACTGATGTCAGCTCTGCTTCACCAGTCATTTGGAGAGTGCAGTTAGCTAGGTAAGATTTCCAAAGCACTGAACATTGACCAAAGTCTGCTTTCAACCAAGTCAGCAGTATAACTCTTGTTGAAATCCAGCGTACAGGTCCTCTGTTAAACACAGGCTATGGATCACAATGTTTCTTAAACTGCATTAAGAAGTACCACATTAAAAGTGGTGTCAGATGAGCCAGAACAAGCTGCTGGAATAAGCTAACAGCTTTCACTTGCTAAAACCCACAAATCTGTCCCCGATAAAGACATATCTTGCCACATGCATGCTATGCAAAACACAACTCTCAGCTTTTCTAATCTTTCTCAAAAAAAAAAAAAAAAAGTGAAGTGAGGGCTCTCACTTCTCTCACTTCAGCCACCAATGTGACATCGCAGGCCAGAAAGCCAACCGCATCCTGGGCTGCATCATAAGAAGCATGGCTAGCCAGGTATGTAAGACATCACCAGCTGCGTGCAGTGATGAGGAGTAACATCACTTGTTAATATCCACATCTGGCTTAAAGGCCAGGGGACAACAGGAAGGTTCCAGAGCAAGAGCCTCCACAACAGAAAGCAACTGGAGACAAGGCTTTTATATGCAAAAGCTATCAGACTGGATACTTCTTCTGTACCAAGAGCACCTTGTTACTGTATCCATCAATAAGAAAAACGCAGGCTATTACATTACACATCACCTTCGCGTTTCAGCTGCTTTAGGAACAAGACAGTCCATGGAAAATGCCTCTGCATTGTCTCCTTGTGCTCATTTGTATACCCTCTAGCTGCACTGGACTCACCAAATGCCAAATAAACCAGGCTTTAGTCCTACGGGGCAGAACTCTTCCCCAGAGGGAAACACATCAGAGCTGTCAGTCCCACCATTTGCTGAAAAATCACCCTGTCCTCTCACCCACTCACCCCTCAACAGATGAGCAACTTCACCGCATGCAGGTCAGCCTACAAGACAAAATGGAATAGCCTGCAGCTGAAGCAGCAGCTGCCACTGCTGATTTAGATCGTGTATGTCCAACCTGACTGTTATGGTGGTTTATCTCTTTTTTATCTTTGCTTTAATAAAAAATTATTTTTAAAAACTAAAAAAGTTTTTGTTATTTATATGTAGTAAACATATTAAATATTTTATACGCAGCCCAGGCAAGCTGAAAGATTGGACAACCATGCTTTAGACTGTTGTTATTTGTATTACAGAAAACTTTGATCAGCACTGCTACAAATGGCACCTACATAGACAAAGGATCCAACTCGGGATACTTAAGACCCAATGCAGGAGCCAGGAAGATGAGTCAGTATTTCTAATTTCAGTGAACTAACTGATCACATGACACAACTAAGCTCAGAACAGGTAAATTAGGATTTCTATCTCCTTTTCCATGACATTAACAAGCATCAGACCAGGGAATAAGGGGCCAGCAGCACCAGCAGCACAAAAGGAGTCCTCTGAGATGAAAATAAGAGGGACAAACCTCAACACTGCAGTTGTCAAAACAATAGTTCTAATTTTCACATTTCCCTTGGCAGCAGTTTGACTACCAAGGGAGCATATTTTTATTTGTTTTAACTTTTTAAACTTATCTTCAATATTAAAATTCTTTGCCTCAGAGGCTTCTGTCCACCTTCTGAACTTCTCCACCTTCCTAAGCAAGCAGTGGAAAACTATCCAGAAGATCTCGCATCTCAAGTTGTAGTGTTTTTGTTTTGCTTTTCTCCTCACTGTTTAATTTCTACTTCTGGACAATTCACAGTAAAGGAGAACTGTGGGAATCTACAAGCTTCTTGGCTACTCCACTGGCATCAGCTATGTATTCTTCTATTCCAAGATGATGCAAAAGTCACACAACTTCACAGACCTCTCTGTTTTAAAGGATGCATTTACCCTGCCCTCTGAGCAGATGCTTGTTTGTATTACTGTGGTGAGTAACGGTTCCAACCAGAAAAGGATTCCACAATGCCAAATGCAGTACACATACACAATAAGAAACAGCTCCTACTCCCAAAATTGGACTTCATTTAAAACAAGAAGCAATGAGGGGGGTGAAACAAATATAGAGGACAGGGTAAGAAGATGAAAAACCTATTAAATGAATAGGTGCTTTCACTGACTGTCTCTACTTGCCTCCTCTTTTTTGCAGAGTCTAGCTGCCTACAACCAATGCATCATAAAGACTGAGACCATGAATCAAGGTTTGGAGGGCTTTTTTGGTCCAGAAGAGGGCAGGAACGTAGCATAAAGCTATCCTAATCCAGGGAAGTTCAGCTGTTCCCATGCATTTTCAAGCAAGCTATTACAAGTGATGAAGTGACTCTCTAGAGGAGTGTTAGGGGAGGCAGGGATTTAAATGCTCTTCTAAATTCTACAACAGGTGAAGGTACTTATCTACTCTGACCTGGCCCTGCTGTTTATGACTGGTTTGTTCCATTCTCTGATGTCTAAAAAGGATGAGAAAGAAAGAGAGAATGAATGAAGGAGTGTCCCTCTTCCTATTCCTGCCTGCAGCAAAGGCAATGTTTAATTTAGTGCATGCCCACTACACACACCCTTCTGCAGCTTGTATTACTCAGAACCCACACCAGAAGGGCACGACATTTCCCCCAGACTGCAATATGCCCATTCATTTTTCAATAGCAGTGCCACTGCTTAGGATGATTATTACATACCAGGAAATTGCTGGGGAAAAAAAAAAAAAAAAAAAGAAAGCATGCCAAGAGAAAGGGAGACACACGTGCCAAGAACTGGGTAGTGATCTGAAAGGATAACTTCAGATGAATAGACTCATATGTACTTAACCTGTATGCCAACATGCAATATAGCACAGCTCTGCTGTTCATCCCATCAGATTGTAGAAGGGAGGGAGTTAGAAGCTTTCTGCTGCCAAAATGTCAGCCACAAGCCAAAAGGTACATTTGGTTGCTTGTCAGTGCAGCAGATGTGCAATGGGCATCCTTTTCCTTCTCTGACCTACTCAAGGACAGCAAAATCAGCTCCAGAAAAGGCAATAACAGAGATCAGCAGAGGTGGAGGGTTTTATAGCTTTTGCTTGTTTTTAAAGAACTTCAGCTTTTGTCACTATTTTCACATCATGTTCTTCTATCAGAAATTTGTCAAAAAATATTACCCCCTTAATATTTATCAGTCATGTAAGAAAATCCAGGGAACTGAGGATATTCATATCAGAGACAGTTATTGATAGCAATGAGGACTGGTACTGAAAGCATTCAGAGGAGAGCCGACCAGCATATGGAAACACTGAACACGTCACGTTCTGCCAATGAGACATCACAGTACTGTGAGCCCTGATGAAATTTCTCAAATCGCTCTTACAAATACCCTACCTGCTCACTGCCTCTTGAAGCACTAACATGCAAAATTGGGTACCCCAAGCCTGAAGGCATGTTCTTTGCACTCAATGGATAAGACTAAGTACTTGGGGAAAGGTTCCACACAGCTACAAAATGTGGAGGAAACTGTGACCACACATACCTGAAAGAGAAGACAGGAAAGAACAAGCCTCACTACCACTATCATTTTCATGCCTCATCTACAATTAGTGCTGTGCAGAAATTAGATACCAACAGGCAAAGGAAGAAGCTGTACATAACAATTCTCCTCTCAAATGAGATTCCCCTTTGAAGATAAGACAAAAAAGTGCCTTTTCTGCTTTACACAACAGTAAAATATTTTACCAATCCTAGCATGCTATAACAGTAAAAAGAGGGAGTTAACTGCAGCAACTATTAGATTCCACATGAACCTGAGAAAGCAGAGATGTGAGCCATCACTCACCATGTTATGTTTGAACAGAGAAAAATCTTAGCTCCATGTTCTAAATGGCTTTTGCAGCTTCAGAAGGAAGGGAATGAGGGGAAGATGAGAGGGAGAGAGAAGTAAGCACTATAATCAATAAATGACATGTAGAAGTCATAAATCCTTATTTGATTAAGTAGACATTTTGTTTTATAAACATCTAGGAGGAACTGAACTATGCTGATCATAGAATATCTTGGAAGGGACCCATAAGGATCATCGAGTCCAACCCTTGGCTTCACATGGGACCATACAAAAATCAGACCCGTCTGAGAATATTGTCTAGATGGTTCTTGAACTCTGGCAAGCTCTGTGCTGTGACCACTGCCCTGGGAAACCTGTTCCAGTGCTGCTGTGCATTGACTTAACAGGTGATTAAATTCCTTTATAATGGAGGAAAACGTTGAAAGGAAACACTTCTTGCTTCTCTCTTCCTATCATTACTACTAGTATTGTTTGGATTCTGGTTTGTGCTGAGAACGTATGTAATAATTCACTCAAGAGAAATTACTGTCCTTTAGAATGGACTCCCAAAGAATGATTTTGCTACTTCATGGACTCGAGGCTCTAAAAAATCTCAGTTACACTTCAGAGAACAGAAGTAGAGGTCGACTGGCTGTAATTCTACTGAATACTGGAAAGGAAAAGGAGTGGCTTTGCTTGGATTTGATGTACTTCAGAGAAGAAAACCAGAAAAAAAAAAAGTATGACATTATCCTGTAACATCAGGACGTAGTACATTTTACCAAGGTTCAGAACAACCAACACGTGTAAAGGCAGGTGTGTTTTAGGCATACTGATGCCTGAAAGAGCTCTCACAGCATCCTCCACATGGAACCAAATTTCCTAAGGCTTCAGCAAGCCTCCAGGAGCTCTTGGATTCCCACACACCATTGTATTCTGCACAGTGTCAAAGAGCAGTCCTACAATGCTTGCACATTACAGCCTTACAGAATTCCCCTTAAAGCTCTCTACACGCATATCCTCAGAACAAATCATAAACCTTCTTTCAAAGTGTCTAAATTGCTTTAGTTTTCTCTTATTGTATTGCACCTTTACATTTAGAACAGACCGGCTTCCACTTTTGTGCTTTAAGAAATAGGCTTAACTGAATAGAGACAGGTCTTTAAGCACAGTGCATATTTGAGTCGGCAAGTTTATTTTAGTACCAGAAGAACAACTACTACTTCTAAGGATGTGCCGATAGAGAAACCTATGGAAAAGGTGTGGAATTGGGAAGGAGCAGTCAGCCTTGTATTTCCTGTGACTGTGGGACATAAATACTTGGTTCATTATGCCACTTGCCCTTTTTAACTCCAAGCTGAATGCACAATAAGCATCAAGTCCACACTTCATGGCTTATTTTGAGTATGTAACAACTCTGTGGGTACATAAACATCAAGAAGCTAAACAGTCCATGAATGACACTGCAGCTAGGCTGGAAGAGTTACTAAACCCCATTTGGTCAGAGAAACTGCCTCTGCCTTGGAACCACACAGCTTTGATTTTCCAAAAGGCATTTCATCAGGAAGGTATACAGCATGCAGTAATTACCTATGTTCTCAAAAGCAGTGAGACAGACGACCAGCTGCATACCTATCCTCCTCCTGGCCTAGCTCCCAAACACTCTGGCATTTTCCACCGACACCTACATAAATTAGACAGAAGACAAAGGCAAACCACGTTAAGGCTCCTGCCAGTTGGGTAGCACTTTGAGTTTTAAGGACTGCAGTCTAGGATTCAGTTACAACAGTTACTGTTTACAGCATGCTACAAATACCCTGTTAGGAAACATAACAGTTCTCTAACTATAAAGCTGCTCTACACTGTGAACTATTTCAGTAGGGCTCTGCCAGGTTACAGCACTGTTACATATTCTGCATGCCCATGAAATCCAAATGTTCACATCACTAAGTCTGACCAACCTCTCCATACACTACCTGGATGAAAAATTACTGCTGAACAGATTCATTTCTTGCTTTCTGAATTAGAGAAGTGGTCTGTTTATTCGTTTGTTTGTTTGTTAAACCAGAATAGCATGTTCAATTCTCTGCACCATCTTCTCTATTTACAAAACATGATGTGAAAATCCAGAGGCAGCAAGGACAGCTTCTCCTCGGCAACACGATGGGACCAAAACTTCAGTTAACTTCTCCAAGTGGCCTGCTACCTCTGAAGCCTTATTCAGAAACAGGCTTGCCTCTTTCTGAGAGAAGAAAACATGATAACAAGCTGTTGCTGACTCAATAGCCCATTACAGCTGCTCTCATTTTCACAAGAGTCTCTACTGTTTCAAGTACTCCTTCGCTTAGGAGAGCCTTTGCTGGCATTGTGAAGGTACAGTCTAATTATTTCAGATAAAGATTAAGAGAACAAAAGCAAAGAACACAGTATGACAGCATTTCCCCTCTGTGGCAAATGGCAGCAACTTCAAAAGTAAAATGGCACCAGGGAATGCAAGGTGCAACAGAAAAACTGAAGTAAATCTCTCCCAGAAATCTCTTCAAAGAGCTTGACAAATTCAGGAAAAGATTCCTTACTGATTGTGCAATGCAACGCGAAAGAGCCAAGAGCTGTCCAGGGATATTTACGGTGCTTTATACAGAGGCTATTATCCCTTGGAATGGACTACAGAAGAATCATTTTGCTACTTCATGGGTCCAAAGCTCTAAAAATCTGTGTTATACTTAGAAGAGTAAAAGTGAAGTATGCAGAAGTGATCAAAGGAGAACAGGCTGGTTTTATAGCCTGCAGGGGAAACAACTGATCATATATTCTTCCTATGACAAACAACTGAGGAAGTAATTGAGAGTCTAGCAGAAACCAATGTTGTTACCTCAGCATTATTGATTTTAGGCAGACATCTTAATCTAACACATGACAAAACTTTGGTCATTGCAGTAAGATATAGCTTTCAAGGAAAAAGGATATTTATAAAGGTAGTTTATAGTTCAGTGAGAGATTCTTACGAAGTCAAGCCTGGGCCATACATGAATGAAAAGAAAGAGCCTTCTAAAATGGATGCTAAGTTTGACTAAAAAGTGAAAATGTAATTTATTAGTGTATTATAGTACACTATTATATAATCGTATGCTAATACAGAAGGATCTTCTGATCTTCAAAACACTAAAATACATATCTTCAAAATACTGTACTGAGAAAGCCTTGTTCTTACCACAGGGATGCCTACCACTAAAAAAATTAAAGTTCAGTTGAAATTCTGTTAAAAAAATAATAATAATTAGATTTACCAAAAGTATTCCAACTGCTTATATTAAAAGGAGCAGAGATTTCTTTTTTCAATGAAAATGTATAACAAAATCAGGCCAGAACAGGATTAAAAAAGTAGTCTTTTGTTAACACTGAAAGTCAAATAAATAGAATAGTAAAGAAAAAAAAACTGATGGTAAAGAGAATCATAGTATCACTCAGGTTAGAAAAGACCTTAAAGATCATCAAGTCCAACCACAAATACAAATTCAAAAAGAACAAGTACATAAAAACATAACAAGAACACCTCTAATCCTGCACCTCTCCTGTTTTCATGCTATTGCTTTTGTGCACTAAAGACTTTAGGGCAAATGCCCTTAAGGGAATGGAAAGAATCACTGGGTTCTAAACACTGGACTCTAAAACAAGCCTTAACCCTTAGATTGCATTCACATAGATTGCATGAAAAAAACACAGTCTTCTGGCCTGTAACACAGATTTCTTCAGATATCAAATGTATATATATTTAATGGTAGAGCCTGGTTGATAAGGTGTTATGGCTATGGTTGATTTGTTCACTGCATGTTACATTTTATCACATTCAGCAGCGTGATAAGGAGCAAAAATTCTCACATTTTGTTTATGCACTATACAGTTAAAGTCTTACATGTCACAGCATCTTGAGACTTACAGCACACTTCCTAAGTAAAGCAGTACAACTAACGTTGTATCTATTTCAATTACATGGGAATCATTTGCAGGAAAAAATTAACAGGTTTTCTTCCTCAGTAGCTAGCATACATTGCACCACTGTCCTCGCAACCATTCCAAGGCTATGACCTAAAAGAATATCATTCAGAACAGTCTGTCACCTATTTTGAGAAACTCAAAGCACCTCTGAACAGCATCCTTCAATGACAAACTCCCTTTGTCAGGAGAACTGCTTCTATCATTGGATCTGTCAAGCTGAGCCACTGAACGAGCTATTTTACTGGGTCTCCCCCAGTCCTTGATACTTGTGGGATATTTTCATAGAAGCCATTAACTTACTTCGCACTGGGAATTACACCACTTGGCAGGTGCTATCTCTCCTCACGATACCTGCATGTCCAAAGCCGAACCTACTCTTGTAATGAGATGGCAAAAAGTAGTCATATATATTCAAAATGTTGGCCTGTAAGCCGGCAAGACCTGAAAATATTTACCAATATGTCAAAATGCTTCTAGCTGAAAACCGTTTCTAAACCATTCGCTGTTTGCAAGTTTAATGGTGTAAGGCTTATGGGCTCATGAATCACCAGCTTTCACAGCAGCAGCATTTGAAATGTTGATACCTTAGCCTTGAAATAGATGTGAAGGTACCACAGCCTTTACAAGCTGTTATCGAAAGACATACTTTAAAAGCTTCTGCAGAAGACTGAGTGCAATAGAGGTAGCTCAGCAAGATGAAAATAACCAAACCAACTTAGTTAAAGTCATTGTTCATGTCTGTGTTCCATTTTAGTGATTGCCCTCCAGTTGGACGATGAATCATATTAAACGGAGATTTGATACTTACAGTTTGTCTGATAAAAAATCCAGATGACTTTAGAAGCAATGATGAGTATTTGGGAAACTATTAGTCTTATTTCAAATTACTGAATTCAACTATCGGAAAAAATATTTAGAGAGAAATTCCATTTATCACAGATTAAAAAAAATAATAACAGCTTGTACCATTCTCACTAGTCCAAGATTTTCAGTTATGAACAGCCATAGCAAAAAAAAAACAGCTACAAATGATATATGTAGTATGAGTATCTTTAAGGTCAAGGGGGTTTTGCTAGTAAATGCCAAATGCTGCATTACAGAACTGTAAAATGAAATGCTTAGTGTATCAGAGAGTTAACTAGGATGGAACAGACAAATACTATAGCAAATCTAACTGGAAGAAAAAAGAAATCTCAACTGTAAATAAAAATAATATCGATTCCCTAATAATAACAGTTCTCTAAAATATGCCACCATACATTGATTTACCTAGGTTTTCCAAGGAAATAATCTCTGTGGAGTGTAAACTTATAACATATATGTATATATGTTGTTATCTTCAACACCTATGACAGACAGGTGAAAGAATAAATAAAATAGTGAAAATAAAGTTGTCCTTTGGTATCAACCAAAGAGATTAAGAAAACCCACTAAGAATAATAAATGCATAGAATGTTTATAGGTTTGCTTCTCTGCAAATAGTGTAAAAGGCATGGGGAGTCACAGCTTTGCATTATTTCTTTTAACTACCCTTATCTGTACACACATTCATCTACCATGTTGATGCTGACAACTTTCAGATCTTCTTCTTCTCTCCTATCTCCCTGCAACCAGATTAAAATCCTAGTCTACTTCCCTCACTTCTCTGAGGATGTCTAAAATCAACTCAGCCTCAGCTCTCTGATATTTTTCCAACATCAATACAGATGAAAATGACATTTTGCCTATCGCTCAACTCATAATACTTCATTTTCAACTCTGATTTCCCCGCAGGCCTTCACATTCAAACCATATAAAAATAATCAGAAAGATTTTGACACACTTCCAAGATGATTTATATATGTTCACCTCCACAACTAGAAAGTTATGTCCAAATTCTCATCATCTTGATTACTATAAATTCTTTCCAGAGATTTAATTCCATCCAAGTCCGATCCATCCAGAATGCCAACTTAAAATAATTGCTGAAAGCATTCTTTGATGTTGAGCTTTTGCTCCTTTTACACTCATATTTGAGGTAAACTCCTTCTAAACAGCTCATTCTCCTTCTCCCTGAAATCTCCTTAAAACTTCTTTGTCCTGATTTCTCCTGAGAAACCTGTCAAGCAATCTGACCAGTACACTCTTAACTCCATACTCTCCCTTCCTGTTACCATTTTTCTTATATTCGTATTCTAAGTTATTGGCGTGCAATGACCACTGCCTGCTCTTCTTTCATCTGTACTGAAGCTCTGAACTGATTGCTACTTTACTTGCTAACCTCAATATATTTTACATAAATATTGCTGTGGTTTACAAAACTGTGTGACTGCTATCCACGTGAATGCATGAAAAAAATCTGTGGGTAAGCAAGGTTTGAAGTAAGCACCATTTAAATTATGCTTTAAGCCACACCAGCAGACACAACGCATAGCTCCACTGAATTATTTTTAACATCATAGGCCAGTATAAATTCAACATATGTACTGGGATTATTTCTACTGAGTTCTACTGTTACAAGAGAGCTACACATACTTCCCTCTGGTTGTCTGTGGTATACAATGATTTTCCACCACAGGGCAAAATCATCCTCAGAAGAGTCATCTGTATTCACTCTCACCTAGTAAAATCACATTAGCAGCCATGATGGTTTAGAACTTGTGTTGCCAATAGGTCTGGTAAAACCAAATCTGTGGCAACTGTGGTTTAGAGCATGAATTGCAGGTAGGCCATCAGTCACTGTGTGAGCAACTCCAAGGTCAAGCCACCCTCAGATTTTACATCTCTGCACTTCAGCAGGAAGGGCAACAAGAAAGGATTCTTTAAGTACATCAGTAGCAAAAGGAAGTCTATAGAAAATAGTCAGAAAACTACAGGCCAGTCAGCCTGACCTTCATCCCTGGGAAGGTGATGGAAGAACTTATTCTAGACATCATTTCCAGGCAACCAGAAAAGAAGAAAGTTATCGGGAATAGTCAGCATAGATTCGCCAAGGGGAAATCATGCTTGGTCAATCTGGTCTCCAGAGGTCCCTTCCAGTCCCTACAAATTCTATGATCCAAATATTGTGTGAAATTTGTGCAACTATACTGATCTTACAGTAATAGGGAGCAGTGGGGTTGATACCCTAAACCGTTTCAAACACACTTTCTATCTTGAGGTAGCTTTCATCTACCCAGCTCAAGAAGTCTTTCAGCACTCAAGCAGCCACAACACACTGCAAGCATGTGTCTGAATTAATCTATGTGGCAGCCAAAGTTGTCCAGTAATATATCACAGAGCTATGTAAAAAATGAACTATGATGGCTCAAAGAAAAGCAGCTAGCTCATTTTTATTTAATTGGAGAGCTTGGATTCTTTTGCTACTCTGATACCAAAAGAACAACTGTTTTATCTTGCTTTGGATATCTGTAGATCAGTTTCCTTATCTAAAAGGAAACAATATGTAGTCTAATATATATATTAAGATATTAAAAGCCCTGCCGGTGCTACACAGGCAAACTATTATTGTCTAAGAGTTTGAGGCCAAAAAAAAGTTTCAGACTTGTTTAAGTATGTTAGCAATTCTGTTCACTAGTTCTCTGGGTGATTTCAGAAACCCTGAAGTTCCTAGAGAGGTACAAATGAGGCATCTCCTTGAACTGTCAGTCTGGAGGCCAATGTAGCACTCTTACTCGCAGTTATTCTCAGGAAGAGCAGAAGCTGAGAACACGTTATAAAAAAAGGCTGAGAAATCCAACTTCCTCCCTTCCTGCTGCAGTTATAGTGAATGATCACCAGATGGAGCTACAGAGTCACAAATCTGATTTATGGCCACTAGAAGTTCTTTGTACACAGTTCTATTTGGCCTAAACTGACATGTCCCAGCGCTTCCCATTAACTCATCTTTTGAGAGATTGGATGAAATGCTTTCATTTACAAAAGCAAAATGTACAGCGAGAAAGAGATGAGATATCGAAGGGGAAAAAAAGAGGAACCAACAACATTCACAGCCTCCAATATCAAATAAATTTTAAAAGAGAACTGAGAGATTTTATCTGCCAAGACGGATCAGATTTCTTGCTTTGTTCTGCAAGTCAGAAAGCACAGCAGACTCCTTAGCGCCTGACATGATTAGCTGAGCTGCTGCAAGAAAAATACATGAGCTCTGAGCCCTGCCTTTATAAATAAGGTCTAACACACAGGAAAAAAATGCAGTGATAGGCAAATCCATTCCCATAAAAATAAGACAGCTTCTGCTTTGGCTGAAATACTTAATCCTGTATTTAAGATGTACTTACAAGAGAATCTTTTTCTGCTAACTGCACTGACACTGGACAGTTTTGCTAGCTTAGGGACATAGCTAAAAGGTCACCATCCTAACCTATGCTGCATAGTTCATCGGGCTTTAAACAGGTTAACTATGTGCCAAGAGGGAAGCATTACCTGCTTTCATCCTACATCTATCGAGGCCAATGGCCCTCTCCATGCCTATTCAGTCCTGGTCTGCAAACAGGGTTGATGATTTCATTTCCCCTGAGAAACAGAAAGATGGATCTCTGCATCTTGCAAGGGCTTTGCCAGGCATTGCTAGTATTTCACAAAATGACAACTAAACTCCAGGCCCACCTGCAAATGGCGCTGCATGGTACTTTCATCATTTATCTATGCATTCTGTGATGAAGCAGAGCACAGAGTGCTTTTTAGTCTGGTTTCTAAGACAACAAGACAGCAGTCACCACTGGTCAGCTCCCTCAGCCACAGAACAGAGCAGGAGGGAGATCTGTAACCAACTAGAAAGGGCTGATGTGAGAGCAGAGGAAACCAGGCTCTGATCCCCACCCTGGGTGGTTCCTTGCACCTAAAAATCCATAGCTTTTGGGTAAAGGGTGCAGGCCCTGCAGTCTGATGCAGTTTGTGACAAGGATCCTGCAAGCACCAAGGCACACCTCTAGGTCTGGTGAAGGCCACATTGAGGGCACAGCCCTTTCTCCACCAGCGCTCCCTCACACACACGTTTCTCACGAGGGAACACACAGCATCCCTCAACCCACCCGCTCTCGCGCCGCACGTGGCACGAATAGAATAGAGGAAGCACAGCCCGGGCAGGAGGAGGCGGGCCCGTGCCGCCCCGCACCACGCGGCGGGCAGCTCCGCCCCACCTCCATCCGCCGTGGCCGCCGTGCGCAGCTCGCAGCCGCGTCTCCGCGCCCCGAGATGCCGCTCTTCAGCGTGCCCAAGGAGGTGGCCGTCGGCACGGCCATGCTGGGGGTCGCCTTCGCCACGGGGCTGCTGGCAGGTAAGCGGCGAGCGCTCCCCTCTTCCCTCCGGGCCTCGGCGACCAGTGCGCTGCCCGAGCCCCGGGGTCCGGCTGGAGACGTCGGAGACGGAGCCCTCCCCGAGGCGGCCCGCTGCCGGGCAGGAGCGCCGTGCTGCGGACGGGTCGCGGGGCTGAGCGCGGCACAGACGGGCGGCGGAAGCCGTGGGACCGGAGCGCTCGTTAGCGGCGCGCTGCCAGCAGGAGGCGGGAGGGCTGGAGTTGAGTTCGATGGAAACGCGGAGCTCGGGGACGCGTCAGCTGACGGCCCCGCAGCCCGGCGGCTCTGACCTCGGCACAACGACGGCCCCAGGCTGAGTAAACAGGCTGCCGTGCGAGGGCTGTCCGCTCCGTCACGCCCCGATCACGCTTCTCTCCCTGCGCTTGCCCCAGGACTTGCAACACTTGTCCGACGTAACCTCACGCGGGTCCGTGTCCTGTGAGGTCAGGCTTTCACCTCCAGCTGCTGAACAACTAAACATCTAGTGCCCAAACCTTTTCCTTTCCGTCTTTGCAGCCTCGGGCTGTACAGTTCAGACGTGTATACATAAGTATACGTGTGAAGTCCACTGAGCTGTCCAGCTGCTTTGCATCTCCATTATTCACTGCAGCTTTCAGAACAAAGCCCTCTAACTTTGGTGCTTTCTTTATTTAAGCAGCCTATAGCAGACAATTGCAAAACTTCATTAATGGATCATAAAGTTATCTTTTTCTGTTTGTTTGTAGGTAAAAGATATCCATTCCTTGTGTTTGGGACATCCAAACCACACAAGAGTATTATTGGGAAAAGCAGCCCTCTCTGGCAATACATACTGGATCATTCCTTGAGGGAACATCCAGTTCTCAAGAAGCTGCGCCTGGTCAGTATTTTGTCTCCCAGCAGTTTTTAACTTGATATTATTGGTCTACATTTTCAACATGCTGTCTTATCCATATGATTGGACCTCACTTGACTTAAACACATGACTTCTAGAAGTTAACTTCAGTTGACTTATAAGGAAACTGTATCTGAGAGAGTTGATGGCCACCAGCCTGCTCCAGAGCTCAGAACAAGCTCCTGCTTCACAATTGGATATGATCAAATGAGACGTAATGCTCCCATATAAAAGCAATTAAATGTTAAATACTGGGGCTGGTTAGTCCAAATGGGACCCTGGAGAAGAAAGGAAATTGTAGAACTGTCCTTTCCATTGAAATGCTATGGCATAGCCCTGCTTCCCTTTCTCAGTGCCTGGGGCCCTCCTGCCACGACTCCTCCAGCTCTGCACTATGAAGCCAGTACTACACAGACCAACCTTCAGAAACAGCATTAGCCCTAATCAATTAAAAACAGAACAACCAACCAATTAAACAAAAAAACCACTAAACCCACATCCTATATATCTTGGAGGTTTAAGAGTGACAAAGTTGTTATTAAGACAATAAATAAAAAAATATCCACTTGTGTGTGTATTTATAGAGAGAGGACATTTACAATCAACATTCCACTAAGGTTCTTCATCATTCATATTTCTGAGTTTGCCACAGCCATGAGGTAACTTTTGGGCATATCACTGCTTTGAATAATTAACCACTGTTTATGACCTCCCCTCATCCACCTTAGTTACTGTTAAATTCAAAACAATTTCTATCTCATGAATGGAGCACAATACCATCTAAAATCAGAAATATAAGAACGTATATATTCTCTTTTGGGTTTGTTGGGGTTTTTTTTGTTTGTTTTTCCCTCCTCCCTTTTAGGATCTGGTTCACGTTCTTTTTGTTTGATGATTATTTATTTCCCCTTTTTAGCTTACTGCAGATTATCCCTGGGGCAAAATGATGGTGTCTTGTGACCAGGCTCAGTTTATGGCAAATTTAATCAAACTCATTAAAGCCAAGAAAGTTATTGAAGTAGGTAAGAGTGCCACTTCATCTTCTTTTGTAGTAAAATTAAGGTTCTGTCTGTGCTTGTCCAAATCGGGACATGTTTACATAAGATAAGGTTTTCAAATACAAGTAAGGTACTATATCCTTTTCTCAGCTTTAAGGTGGACAAGCTACAGTGTGAAAAGCAGCATATGATTTGCACATACTTGCCACTTAGTCTACTTGTGCTTTCAGTATTTATGGCATCAGCACGTGTCCCTCTACAACTCAGAAGCAACCTGAAAAATGAGGCTTAACAGGTCTCTTGGGTCTACAGTGTTGGCCAGCAATTGCAGGGCATGATGAATTCCTCCTTTTCCGTATCAGTTTCTTGCCAGAAGAAGTTTTGTTGCACAGGCTGATGCTGAGCAGCCAAATACAGGTCCCACCACCTTTACCCTTGTCTTCTCTTATGGAGCCCTGATATTTTCTTCCTCAGTAGATGCACTCCCTTTGGCTCAAGATTGAGCTCCACTTTTAAATAAATGGGTTCCTCAGATATAGGACTGGACTTTGCCCAGTATGTCCAGGAAACTCATAGAGGGAAGAAATAAGGAAGCACAACTCAAACATTTGCTGCAAGATTGATTAAAAAAAATAACTTCCCAACTCTCATAACATTAAAATTGAGTGGAAAGTCTTTTGAGTTTACTAATGAATTGCCATCCTTGATTCTAACATTGTCGTGTTTTCTATTTTTTTTTTTCATCCTTATTATTCCTGAAGGAAGCATTCTGTTTCACTATTCATCACTTTTTCAGAATATTGTAATGTTGATGACTCTTGTGATTTTTCCTAGGAGTCCTCACAGGATATAATGCCTTGAGTATGGCACTTGCCCTGCCAGATAATGGCAGAGTTATTGCTTGTGATATAAATGAAGATTATGCCAAAATTGGAAAGCCACTGTGGAAAGAGGTAAGTACCACCTTTACTGTTACATATCTGGGACATCTGTTTTGCTTGTCCAGGAATTTTGGTGTTTTAGACTTGTACATTCACACACAAGCTTTCCTATTGTTAGGACAAGTGATGCTACAGCTTATTTTGAGAAGACAATCAATCTCTAGATGCTAGAAATATTAGGAAAAGATATCTGAACTCTAATCACTCTATGACTGCAAACTACTAAGAGGTCATTTCTTGACCACTTCCATAATCTGTATGATCTTTTTCACCCTAGGCAGGAGTAGATCATAAAATCGACCTACGGATTAAGCCAGCTACTCAAACACTTGGTAAGTAACCTGAAACGAGCTTTTTTAACTTCCTTAAAAGACAAAGGCAAATATAATGCTGAAGAAATGCAGAAAACACGCTCTTGGATCTGATAACTTTGCTAACAGTGAAATAGACTTTCTTATCTAAAGAGTTTCTTAAAAAATTAAAACAAAAAACAACAAAGCACAACTTTACAAGTTTGCAGTTTTCCTGTGCTAGCAGAGAGGTGAAAATGCTTATCTTGTGTAGCAAGCTATGCTGGTCACTCAGCTGTCCTGTCCATTGCCTTATTTAATCTATGAAGTACTGTTGTCAGCTGGTTCTGGAAAAGCTGATTAAAGCAGATTAATTGGACAAAGCCCTATTTTTCTTACCAGTGTCCATTCTAAGTAAACATAACTTTGTTGTACAGAGGAAGATTCTTCTGAAAGAGCTGAGGTGCGAGAAAAAAGAAAACACCAAAGCCAAGATCAAACTTATGGTGTAATAGCTGGTTTGGGTTCAGGGAAGTTGAGACTTAGGATGCTGTAAAGCCATGCAAGGCCATTAGAATAGCAATGACTTTTCTCAGTCAAGAAAAGAGAAGATGTGAAGCAAAGGGAATAATAAATATTCTGAAATGCAATAAACTTGTTAGGAACAGAGGAGGTATTAACAGGTAGAAGGATTCCAGCAGGGTTGCTTGATGATCCATAGACCCATCCATCACTTTGTGTTACTTCCAAATTCATCCTTCTTTTCTAAAGAGGAAAATACTAGCAATCTGCCAGGATGCGCAGTCCTTGAAGTCTGATGGACAGCTTTGTTTAGGCAATGCTTCAGAAAAAAAATTCTTTTGACAGAGGATGAGGGCAGGAGAGAAGAGAGGCAGCGAATCTTAGGAAGACAGCAATCAAGCCCTTTGAAAAAGCAGTTTTGGAATTTTCAGTCAAGAAAATGCTGAATACAAGAAATAATTATAGCCGTCTTTTAACGTGCTGAAGATTTTTGGCAGGGTTTGTTCATGACCTGCATCATGGCACTTAGTCATCACCTAGAGATTATCACATAAGACCTGCTCTTAAATGAGAGAAAAACAGCAATCAGAACAGTTCTTCATCAACTCAAAATGTAGCTAGAGGTGTAGAATGCATCCAGTTTCAGATCACTTTACTTTGACTGCACTATTCTGCAGCCCCATCTGTATCCTACAGGTTTTCATAACTGCTCCTTGAGCTTCTTTCACCTTGGTAGCACTCAGTGACCTAGTGTTTTATGATGTACATATCATCCAAACTGGATTCTATGTGTTAAGCTTTACCATTAACTAGCTGAGGAGGAATAGGCTGCCTGGTCAAAATACCAAAAACGTTGTTTAACAAGCATTTTGACACAAATGGATTACTTCCTCCTTTCATGCAGCATTAACCAGGGCATAATGACTCACTTTGTCACCCATCTAGATGAGCTGTTGGCTGGTGGAGAAGCAGAAACCTTTGACTTTGCTTTCATTGATGCGGATAAAGAAAGCTACAATGAGTACTATGAAAAATGTTTGCGCCTCATAAAGAAAGGAGGAATAATAGCTATTGATAACGTAAGTATTGTGGTTGTAGTGGTAGTAGCATAGGGAGTTAATGCTTTCCCCTCTGGGAAGGGAAAATAAAGTCACAGTGGGATTCTAATGGTTTGATTTCTCACCTGCATCTCTGCTGAGAGTTGCAACGCCTTTGTTCCATATTACACAAAGGAGGCTTTAAAATTCAACAGAAACTATTAAAATAAGCTTTATGCTACACTATATATAGAACTTCTTGCCTACATAAGTAAGAAGAGTTGTTAAATTTATGTCAGTACATAAACAGCCTGAGACGAAAGGTTTATTATATATTTTGTAATCCATTACAGATAATGCTCTGTATTCATCTGTTTTGTCTGTAATGTTTCCTACTATTTACACAAGAAGTAGGGCATTAACCATAATCAGTAACTGCTTACAAGTTATAAATTAAGGACTTCCACTAGTAACAAAGTAAACTTCACAGTCCTTCAGGTTCATTGTGTCAGCTGGACAAGGGCTTTTAAAAATATATGTTTGTCTTGGCTTCTGATCTGCAGTAGATATACGATTTCCCAATTCTGCAGATTCCCAATCCCACTTTTTTACAACAGCTCCATGATGGAGACCATTAGCAATCTGAAATAAGATATCAATTCCTAGAAAATGCACATAATCTTTTCTAGAACTTCCTCTCCATTCCAGGGAACTTTCTGGAATAAATGAGGTGCATGACATTGCTTTCTTCAATAGGTTCTTCGAGGTGGAAGGGTGCTAAAACCAAGAAAGGATGACTTGGAAACACAGAGTATCCACCACCTCAATGAGAAGCTTGTCAGAGATGCGCGAGTCAACATCAGCATGATCCCAATGGGGGATGGAGTGACATTAGTGTTCAAGTTGTAAATGGAGAAAGCCCAGCACATGGGAAACAGAAAGCATCAAATCACTAGGAAGAATGCAGACAGAACACTGTCAAAAAGGATTATTTAACCTATGTCTCTACAGAATAGAACAGCCTGGGAAAGTAGACTTCAGAAGCAGCAAGACTCTAAGGGCAGCTAAGTTGGAGAGGGAGATTTGCTTTCAGATGTACTATGGCTTCTTATTTTAATTATAATGAAGGAAGCATATTAGAAAATTGTCTTTTTGAGACAGTGATTGAAAAAAAAAATAAATGTGTATAGAATGACTGACTTCCAAACTGTGTAAAGAGTTCTTTTGTTCTGAAAGAGGCTATTGAGTCTGAGGCAAGAGGAGAGTAAGGGCACAGGGAATTAAAATACAGAAATATTAAGTAATATTAAGGTAATGGAGAAGACCAAAATCATTCTTAGAAACAAATCTTAACTACTAGAACGTTCTTCCCCTATATTTTCATTGCTTAGAAGGCACATTAATTGCACCTTCCACTGCTGAGGAGTAAGTCTTGAATTTGGACAGGAAGAAAGGATTTGAGTAGCAGCTAGATAAAGCACCAGTTAAGCTGAGTGAAAATAAAAATGCTGATGCAACTCAGCACGAATTTATATTATTAAGAACAAACGGGTCCCACTATGTTACAACTAAGAAAGACAAAGCAAAAAAAATCTTTATGTTGCACGGAGATCAGAGTTCAGCTGGAAAAAAAAAATCCCTTTTCTGGTTGCCTTATTGCTGTTCATTTTGTTGGGTTATTTCTGCAGAAGATACAGCAAGATGGATAAAAGAAGGTGCTAAGGTACGTGTTCTGGTGACACATTTTTGAGGACTGGAGAGGTAGGCAAACGCTCTACGGAGTGAACTTGGAGCTCACATGTGATTTGTCTCTAAAAGCAGCACAAAACTTGGGCTGTTTAATACTTCCTTACAAGCTAAGAAACCATGCAGGTAAAGGTGTTCATCAAACTGTTTCTGTGGGTTCCCATATGTTGGGAACATCTGTCTCAATTTAACTCAGAGAGTGAATCTGCCCAGTTTCACTGGGCCTTTGCGCATCGTTCATGCTTCTAGCAAAACTGGGCCAGTAAATTTCCTGTTTTTTGACAGTAACCAGCACTGGCTTAGACACAGATTTTTTATTTTAATGGCAGCGTAAATAAACAGAAGGTTAAGGGGTCATTGCCCGCAGAAACCCCAGAAGACACTACTTAATAGAAAAAGTCCAAATGAGAATTCTTGAACCAGAAATTAAAAACTGCTGGTAATTGTTGGATATTACGTTAGTATATATTTGAGGCTTTTCATCTGATAATAAAGTATTTTAAAAAGCATGTTAAAGGACAAACAGGATTTCCAGTACACAGCATTCCCTAAAACTCATGCATGCCCAAAGACTGTTTTGTTCTGTAAAATTTAGGTAAAGTGTGTGTAGCTTATTATTATTATTTTAGTCAGAGTAAGGAAGAGCAAATCAGCAAGAAAGCCAGAACACCTCTTCCTCCTTCAAGTGCAGCACAGAGCCTCAATAGCAAGTTACAGAAGGAAAGTGATTGTATGAGGCTGCAGTACAGCTGTTAACTGGCTGTTCAAATAATTACTGCAAGCACAGATTTCTTTCCCCAGACAGCATGCAACAGTGAAGCTTCGTCACGCCCTAATGTATTATTTTTTCTATAGCATTCTTGAAACCTAGTTATAGCTTAATTTGCTGCTACCATTCATTACTCCTTTCATCTTGATGTGTTCTACAAAATTTTTGTGCTCACCTTACCTGAAATAAGAGATACCTAAGGAGGAAAAGTTGAGGAGAAGCATGTTCTATTAAAGATAGAAAAGCAAAATCTAGCTGCTGGTAGAGACTTTCACATACCAGCACATACCAACTCTTTTCAGGGATTTCAGTTTCAGCTTGAGATTCTTAGAATAGAGAAAACTCAAAAAAAAATTAAAAATAAAAATAAAAAGCCTAAATTAACATTTTACTGATTACTAAAAGATATCTATATTGAAAGAAAAAAAAATGATTTTTGAGTTTTTGGCCTCCTATAGAGGCCATCTCAGAAATAAGAGAAACCTCATTTCAAACCCTTAAGTAATGCACTTGAACGACGACTCAAGGCACTAGGGGGCAAAGGTTTCAAGCTTCAAAATAATAGTTAGAATTGGCTAAATAGTTCCTATTTGTGAAATGTTAATTGGGTTTTCAGGGATCTGGCAGGGGGCAGATGTGCAGGGCCCAAGTCTTACCAGCCTCAGGCAATATGCTACAGTGGGAAAGTTGTAAGGAAAGGAAGTTCGTGCCTGGTGGTGTCAGGGCAGGGAGATCTCTGTTCTATTTTTGTCTCTTCCAGTTAAAACCCTGATTCAGCACAGCACGTCTGGATGTGCTTAAGTACTTTACTGAAATGAGGGCTGGCTGCTATGAGATAAAATCCATGCCTGGGAGGAGGCCAGGGCAAGGTTTGTATGGCCCTTAAATGAGATTTTATGTAGGGCATAAAATTTGCCCGATATATTTTTCAGGATATAGTTTACCCTTAGAACTGCCAACTTCTTCACACCTCAGTATTCTTATCTGCATGAAAGAAATAACACCTTACTTAAGTCTTAATGACTGTAATAGCTTTCAGATGGAGTGGCTAAAGAAATAAATAAGGATAGCATGTTTTCATGCAAAGCTTCTGGTCATACTCCACATTACAATTTTACTTAAGTGAATAGCAAAAAATTTAAGGGTTACAAATAATACTGGACACTTGAACTGGGTAAGTGCTCTTTGTGTTTTGGCCCCAAAGGGGTGTGTACCTTCCTGTCTGAGTTTCCAAACAAAGCTAACAGCTGCCAAACTTAAGCTCTGCAATGGCACAAAGTCCCCCTGATTTCTTTGAAGTTCTGTAAGAACGAAGGCTCTGCCCTAGCAAATAGGATGGAAATAAACAAATCAATTCATACCTTATCCACAGCAGTGTCCGTGGCTATAATTAACTCTTGTTAGAGATCATAGCATTATTTGTAACATCTACAGTATCAGGAGACTAAAACCAAGCTGGCTGTACCCATCTGGCAATCTCACCACATGAGGCAAGACAGTGGGAATGATGAGTGGTACCTGGCTTTACAGGGAAGGCAGAGCTAATAGACAAGAGATTAGATAGATAGAGGTCCCTAAAGGACCCAGATCTTCTGAGCTCTATCAAAAGCAGGCTTTAATAGATTATCTCTGCTGAAAAGAAGGATCTGTTCTTCATACACCAACATAAAGTGTTTCACAGAGCCAGGGATGTGTTGGCTGCAAGTTTCACTGACAATCCACAGAAAAGGCAGATGCACCTAATAATATGTTTGTCATACAAGACCATTCAAATAACAGACAATTCCCTTTTACTCAGGTTAGTATAAAGGCAAGCTGAAATGAGCTAAAGCTAACAAAATTCAGTGGGTAAAGCTAAGACACCAAGCAGCTCATCACTGTTTCATCGTTCTTGGATGCTGCTCCATGGAAGTCAGACAACACCACCACATAAACAACTGCACAATAAAAGTGAGCACACAATTTTAAGTTAGTGGTTTCTTGTGTAGGAGAACAGGTTCTGTTACTGATAGATCATTCTAACAAGGAGAATGAGACAGAAAGTGAAGCATGATTTCAAACCTAATGAATTTGTTCTTTACATCTACTGTAGTGTGGATCTGCCGTAAAGCTAGCTACAAGCTGTAAGAATACATGCCCTGGCCAAATAATTATGGCCTTTCCCAAACTTGCAGAAGTCAGTGGATGACTGATCACAGACTGTAGTTATGTTACTAGTGAAATCGAAGTTATCTTCTCAATCAAGCCAATCCAAAAAGTCAGGAGGCACCACAAAGATTTTGGGAAGAAACAGTCGACTAAGAGTCATGCAAAATTCAAAACCAGATAGATCATAGTTCTGACTTTATGAACTCCTACTCCTTGAATGGTGGGAACTATCAAATACCCAACACCAAGGCAAACAGAAGACACTAGTTTTGCTCAGATGGTTCTGTTAAGTGCCAGAGGCTGAATCTGCACGCAGTGGGCTAGCACATCGCTTCTGCTATGGACCCAGCTCCATTTTAAATATGCAGAGTGTAGTGCAAGCATTTAATCAGACCTGTCTCCATCCTGATCATGTAATTACCATTAGAAAGAATAGCAATGTGTCCCTAAACTATAGATTGATGAGCCATCTGTAAGCAGAAACAAAGAGCAGAAGGAAGCTTAATTGAATCAAATATTTAGAATACATTACACTTCATCTTGTAGTTACACAGAAGCTGGCCTTCTCTTCAGGCTCCTGCCCTGCATGTCTGGAATTCATCACCACTAACTGCATTTAATCCTTCAACCTTACTGTAAAGTGACTGCTGATAATATATAATTATGGTTTAATTCAAGTGGTGAACCAGCTTTGGAGAATCTGTGGGGACAACAGGAATTTAGGCCCTCATTAGGTGGTGAGAACAGAGTACATGGCAATGCAGCATGAGTCTTTGTCTCTCTCTAATGGCGAGATTGTGTATGGAAGCTTATGGGTCTGATCCTGACTCCCAGCATCACACCTGTTGCTCACACAGTAGAGGCTCATTTTCCAAACAGAAGACTTTCAAAGCTGAGTTGGAATTTTTGTTACTAACTCATTTAATAAGCAGCCAATACTCACTCAGCAGTGCTGCCGTGCCCTGCTTTATGCTGGTCTCCTCCAATATACCTGGGGAGAAGACAGCAGGATCCTGGAGTTACCCTACAGCTTGGGAAGCACTCAGGACTGAGCTGTTGAAGTGCTTTTAATCTGCTTGAGTTTAGCCATGTTACACATGGTCAGCAATTCCTGTGAACTGCTTCTTGAAGGCAATTGGTGTGCTTTTGATAAAGCCCTGAAGATACAGGGAAAGGAACATAACTAAGCCTCAACCAACTCTCCTCCTTTAATGCATGAGCAGCTCCCCAGCTGCTCAGGAGCAGGGGGACCTGGCATGTACCACATTTCAGGCCCTGCAGCCTCACTGATGCTCAACACAGCAGCAGTTGCTGCACCTTGCAGCTGCACTGTGGCTGTGCTGAGCAGCTCCAGATGTTCTTCCTCATGAGGGATGTGCCATCACATTTAAGGAGCCTCTGAGCTCCCCACAGACATGGGTACTGGACTGATTACCAGGCATTTTCCATCACTTTTTATTTTACTACTCTTTTTGTTTTCACTTCAGCAGCACCACTATCTTATGCTTCCCAGAATCAACATATGGAAAGCTGTAAGTGCAACAAGAGAGTCCTTCCAGGGAGGGATTTCTGACCAGACACCAAGGAGTACTGGGCAGGGAACAAGCCCACTGCTTCGGGTTCTGCCCCATGTTTGGTCCAGGTTCAAGGGCTCTGCCTCAGGATAAAGCATTACCCCTACCTAAGTCTAATCACGCACAAATTGGTCTCATGCATTCGCAACTACTCATGGTTTCTAAGTCACCTGATTTTTAATAATTTTAAAGGCGGTGCTTTGAAAAAGGAAATGAACAAACATAAAACCTTTAAAAGAGGGAAATTAATGTGGGATTGCAGACAAGTTATTTATCATCCTTTCTGCCTCTGTGCAATCCAGTAGGGATAAGCACATAACTAGCTGCTTTAATATTTATTCCTATTATAGGAAAAGTAAACATTGCTGATAAGTCACTACTTTCCAGGATTAGATTTCATATTTTAGAGACTGCTTTAAATTAATGCAGAAGCAAACATTATCTTTTCTTCTTATTCATATATTTCCCTAATGAGTTCCAAGCAAATTGTGCCTACTTATATTTTATGATTTTAAATAATTAAAACATTTTATAGAGGCAACTAAAATTCTCCCCAGAGTTAGCAGAAAGATTATTGATTGAACAGATCTCAAGCTACAAGGAAAAAAATATTATTTAGTTTAAAGGCTCATAATTTTACCCTACTGTTCAACCTACTGAAAAACCAAGGGATTGTGCATTTTTACAGCAACTTTTGAGTTATGTTGGGGGTAGGGACACGGGGTTTCTTGGTAAGCTGAAAGTAGTAACTTTCTGACACTGTGAAATTACATTTACAAATGAGTTAATGAGTGTTATTACTACTGTCACAAGTAAATGCAATGCCCAGCTACCACACGCACGTAGAGCACCTGGGATAAAATCAGGCTGTACATTCAAAATGCCCCAAATGCAAATCTCCCAAATCCGAAACATTGACAGGAGTGTTTGCTCTCCAGGGGAGAAGAAGCTTACAAGACACTCACAGCATCTGCACAGTTCTGCCACAGGTATCATTGGTATAAAGAATCACAGAATCATAGGAATTAGAAAGGCCATTTGGAGACACCTAGTCCAACTCCTCTGCTAAAGCAGCTTTCCTACAGTAGCTTGCAGAGGAAAGCAACCAGGTGAGCTTTGACCATTTCCAGGAAAGTAGAGCCCGTGGTCTCTCCATGCAGCTAGTTCCTGTGTTCCAGAACAATTCTCAAAGAAGTTTTTCCTTGTGTTCAGATGGATCTTTTTGCGTTCCTGTTTGTTGCCACTGTCATGCTACTGGACACCACTGACTTCATTTCTCTTGACACTCTCCAGATATTTAGAACCATAGAATTGTTGAGGTTGGAAAGACCACTAGGATCATCTAGTTCAATGTCAACTCATCCCAGTAAAGCCAGGTCCCTCAGTGCCCCATCTCTATTTTTCTAGAACACCTCCAGGGATTGTGAGTCCACCACCTCCCTAGGCAGCTTGTTCCAGTGCCTGACCACTCTTTCATAAGTTCATAAGTTCATAAGGTTGGAAAGGACCTATAAGATCATCTAGTCCAACCATCCTCCTATCACTATCTCTACCCAACTACTAAATTAAGTCCTTTAGCACCTCATCTAAACGCTTCTTGAACAGCGCTAGGGATGGTGCCTCAACCACCTCCCTAGGCAGGCCATTCCAGTGCCTGACCACTCTTTCAGAAAAGAAATGCTTCCTCAGGTAAACTTCTCCTTCAGAGAAGTTTTTCCTAATATCCAATCTGCACCTACCCTGGCACAATTTGAGGCCAATACCTTTTGTTCTATTACTGTTACCTGGGACAAAAAGACCTTCTACAAAGGTCTACTTCTTTTTACCTGGGAGTTGTAGAGAGCCATAAGGTCTCCCATGAACCATCTCCAGATTAGACAATCCCAGTTCCCTCAGCTGTTCCTCATAACACTTGTGTTCCAGATTCTTCACAGTTTCATTGTCCTTGTCTGGTCACACTCGAAGTCCTCAGTGTCTTTCTTGTAGTGATGAGTCCAAAACTGAACACAGTACTGGAGGTGTAGCTTCACCAGAGCGAAGTACAGAAGGATAATCATCTCGCTTGTTCTGCTAACTGTACTATTTCTGAGACAAGCCAGGGTGCTGTTGGCCCTCTTGGCCACACCACTGGCTCATATTCAGACAACCATCAACTAGCAGCCTCAGATCATTTTTCACCATGCATCTTTCCAGCCACTCTGCCTTAAACCTGTAGCGTTGCATATGGTTGCACCAGAGCCCTGCATTTAGTCTTGTTGAAGCTCAAACCGTTAGCCTCAGCCCATCATTCCAGCCTGTAAAGATCCCCCTATAGAACCTTCCTTTATAAGCAGGGATAAAATCTCAGTCTTCTCCAAGCTAAACAGTCCCAGGTCTCTCAGCCTTTCCTCCTAGGAGAGGAGATGCTCTAGGACCCTGATCATCTTTCTCTGGACCTTTCTCAGCCCTTCTCTGGACTCTCTCTAGAAGATCCCTGTCTTTCTTGAACTGTGAAGCCCAGAACTGGTCACAGAACTCCAAACGTGGCCTCAGAGATTTCTGGCCTGTAGCAAGCCCCCAAGAAACAGCAAAAAGCTCCAGCAGAGGGCATGCAGAAATCAAGAACAACAACAAAAACACCTGCAAACAACCAAGAACAAAACCAGAGAGATTTCTTGTAGAACAGGTGCAGAGAAACCTGTTACAGTACAGTGTAAATCAAAAACATTTACGTGGAGATGTGCATAAAGGAGCCTCACACTTGTTCATGATGTAAAGTTTACAATTCAAATTTAGGGTTTTTTTTTTTTTGTTTGTGTTTTATTTTTTAAGAAGCAAATGTCAGGAGTTTACTTTTAACGGTTAGCAAAAAAATATATAACCCTGGAGTAGCTTAGAGTTAAAAGAGGAATCATAACACTTGAAAGAATATATGAATAGATCAATCCAACTTGGCGGGTTTTTTAAGACCATTATTGCTTACTCTGGAGCAGGCTCCACACAAGGGCACAACTGCAGCATGAAGGCAGTAACAGGACTTCCCTGCAGCCCTGCACAGGGACTGAGTCTGCCTCTAGCCCCATGTGCAGAGGTGGGCAAGAGACCTCCACCCACAGCCTGCTGTCAGCAGGCACTGGTGTGCCATCTCTGACTGCAGTCACCTTCCACATCCTCCAGCCACCTAAATGTCAGCTGCTATAAAACACTCTCCCAAGCTACTTAATCCATCTTTCTCAATGAAGAGTAATTAGCGGGGTCGTTCCAAAGCAGAAAGACACAGTTAATTGTGCAACTACTGTGCTGTCATATGTATTATATCAAAGAGATTAATACAGCCTGAAAGAAATCACAGGGCCTTCCACTGTTCCCTTTGAACAGCTAAGGTAGACAGAATTCCAGTGAGCCTCAAAAACATCCCCAGCACAGGACAGCATTAATTCCCTACCAGAGACCTTATTGCTCAGTACATCTAACTGAAAGGAGATTGTGGCGGGGTGGGGGTTAGGCACTTCTGCCAGGTAACAGTGATGGGATGGTGGGGTGGAGGGAACAGCCTCAAGTTGGATATCAGAAAAAACTTCTCTGAAAGACTGGTCAGGCACTGGAACAGGCTGCCCACAGAGATGGTACAGACTCTGTCCCTGGAAGTTTTCAGGAAAAGGGCAGATGTGGCACTGAGGGACACGGTGTAGAGTGATCACAGGCAGAAGCTGGTAGTTGGAGAAGGGGCTTCTAGTGGTCTCTCTAGCCTTAACAATTCTATGATTCCATAAGCGCACAGAGCCAGCTTTGCTGTGCCACTGGGCCTGCCTGCAGCCAGCACAAGCACCGGGCAGAGGCCATTTTTCATCTCAGGGACACACAGGCCAGAGCCAGGGAGAGCCCAGCTGACAGCCCAGGCTACAATTCCAAAGCCAATATCCCCCATCCCCTGTGAAGGTCACATGGCACCAAGCCTTATCTGATAGACCCGACTGATGGAGAGAAAATCCCTGCTCAGTCTTGGCTACAGTGGGCTTCACCAGGACACCAATTTGACTTGCTGACGAAGACAATCATGAAAGGGGCAAAAGTACCGGTGCATCAGATCAACACACAGAGATCTGGGGCCCCCAGTTAACTCCTGTGTAAAAGGAAAGTAACCCAGGTACCACCAAGGACCTCTCACATCTCTCTCTCCCCCTCACCTGTGCTTTCTTGTATGGATGTCACCATGATTTCCTTCCTTGATTTACAGCACAGTCACTCTTGTGCTAGCTACGCCATCATGCCCTTTAGCACAAGCATTAACTCCAAGGGTGAATTTAAACCTCCAGACACAGACAACAGCATACCCTTAATGGGAACTGAGCACATGCAGCCAGGGCCTGCTCACCGAGCTTACAGAGCACTCACAGCTGCTCCACAAACTGCATTAAACACACAGGGTTAAGGCTGCAAAGCTAAGCACTCGAAGTTTACAAAAGTCTAATTAAATATGCATAAGCATTCTCAACTTCCACCACCTCAATTACTAATGTGGATTATATGCATCTTAATTTTATGATCAAGCATTTCTGTACTATACCTCTTTACTTGCTTTTTCCTGACCTAATTAGAGCTTGTCTTACTTTCTTCAGGTCGAGGTGCAGATGACCTCCAAACAAGGAAAAATCTCACTTTAGGCAGCTCTAGATAACTGTTTGCCAGGTCCATAGGCTGCCTCATACTGTGGTCATGGTTCTGCAGCAGAAGTGGAGGAAATCAGAGAGCCCAGCTCACCAGCAGAAGCTGCAAGCAATTCTCTACGTTGAAGTTATCTTTTCTACCTTATGATTGGCTTCATCTCCATAAAAGGAAACTGAGCAAAAAGGATGTAAAAGAGAAGCATAATGCACAAAGAGGAAACAGTAGGGAACAGGGATTTTGAGTCAGTGTTTAGAGAGCCCCCAGGAAGGAAAAAACATGAAGGAGCAATGCAAACAGTTCCAATGACGCGGTGAAGTACTCTTAGCAAGGCAGGGTCTTTGCGTCAGACTAAACATTGTACCACATTTCACAACAAACTTCAAGAAAGCAAAATAAAAACGTTTACCAAGCACTGCAGGAAGATCAGCCTTCTGCTACAAAGACTGAAATAGAGGCCGGCAGCCAGGCTAAGCAGCAGCATCCAAATTAGTTGGTTAGGAACTGCAGTTTAACTCAATATCTGTCATAAAACACTGATTCCCAAAACACCAGATGTTCCCACACACCTACCTGGAGCTGTCTTCTAGCAGGAATAACCCCTCACCTTCTCTACAGGGGCACCAGGCAGAGTCAGTCCCACTACAGGAACGCCCAGGTACAGCAATCAACAGCCCACATCCAACCTCTACTCCCAGAAGCACTTGCTATCAATTAGAGAAGTGATAATGACACCAGGTGATCCTCATGGTCAGCTGTAACTTACTGGAAAGGTAAACACCTGTCTCTTTGACCTTCTCAATACCTTCACAAAAAGATTACAAAACTGAGAAACCATTGTCATGCAAAAACAGCTTATCCTGTGCTAGAACGGGCAGGTTTGCTGCTGTCCTCCACACGACCATCAGTCACCAAACATCCTCTGAGGTGGCTGCCAGCAGAGCTGCCACACCCACCAGCCTTCACCCAGGGTCCACAAGCAGGACCCCTGGGCTCCCCACTGAGAGCAAGGAAGCCACTGCAGTGAGGGAACCTAGGGAGCCCTCACCCAGTCCTGGCAGGGCAGATAGGCTCAAAAAGTCAGCTGTAGGTGGTGGTGTGCTGGTCTTGAGCTGACGAACGGTAGGTAAGAAACAGCAAAGAAAGGAGCTCTGCCAGGCTCTATTGCGTTCCCCAGAGAGGCGAACGAGGCAGGCCGTGGCCGCCAGGTGGCAGAGCCGAGCCACGGGCCGTGCTGGGCAGCGGAGCCGCGCGTCAACGCGCGCGGGAAGCGTCGGCACGGGCCAGGTCCTGCACACGGTTGTGCCGTCGGGTCACAAGCCCTCTCCAGCATCCTCACCTTGGTGGTACCCACGCTGCGTAATTTTCGGTATCCTAAATGAAGAAATTAAGCGTGTCTTATAAAGATTTGGCTAAGGTGTGTTTTAAATAACATCATCGCAGATCAATTAGAATACCTAGGGCCGAGGTTCACTACTTCCTTGGGCTCCCCGTGCTCCCCTGCCCATATGGGCTGTGGTTATATCTGCGACTCAGAGCACACCCAGAGTTGCTCCAGGGAGCGCAGCAAACAAGATTAGTAAGATTTGGTAGTACCCAGTCATGTTTTAATGCTCCTAGGAGCATAAGTAAATACAGAGGATTCACAGAGTCACTAACAATGTGAAATTCAATTCTGTTGCTTTCGCATCGGGGTCTGCCTCCATGGATCCAAGACAAAGCACGTCCCCCAGCACCCAGAGCCTTGAAAGATTTCTGCTGTGTGTGCTACTGATAACCAGCAGGACCTTACTGCAAGCACCCGCACAGCACTGTGCTCAGCAGGAAATCCTCACACACAAACATCTTCTACAGAAAAGGTCAAATATTTGGCGCTGAACCAAACTTGTTTTCCACTTTGGACATTGTCAGCACTTCTCCCAACGCTAGGAGCTAAACATGAGCGTACAATGAAGCGTGGACAGTATAAGCAGATCTGTGTAACACCCCACATTCCAATAACATTTGTAGATTTTATTGCATATTATTATTTTTTTCATAAATCACTGTGCACTTTAGTTTTGCTTCTCTTTATATGAGCGTTAGTATCATACCCAAAGCTGCAGCAGAAACCAACTGTGCCATTAGGCTAAAAAAATAAATGTATTGTTTATTGCTCTCTAGGTGACCCCACAGCACAGGGAAAGGTTGGCAGTCACAAGGCAGGCCCAGGAGCTTGGTAATGAAAAGTGTCACCAAAACGCAGTATACACGCTACAGAAACTGATATGATTTGTGTTTTTCTATTCCAGATCAAGATTATTCCATGGCAAAGGGAGGCCGAGCAGCCACAAACACAGCCCTTCCGTGTACAGAAGCACCCAGCCAGGCTGTTCTTTGGGTTTTCCTTTTTGGCAGTACACAGGAAACATTTGTACCTGCTGTTAGGATTTGTATGTTAGAGGCTTACCTTGCGGAATTCTTCCTGCTTTCACTGTTAACGAAGTGAGGACCTCTGACATCAACAGGGCTGAATCATTTGCACGTGGTCAGTAATACCTGCTCAGTACTACTTTCCATAAAGTGCTTTTAAGATTCAAACGCAGCAGCTCTGTGCCCGCTAGGGAGCACTGCTGGTAGCAAGCCTGGTGCAGGAACAGGACGGTAGAGGGCAGCACGTACGCTGCACTGCTACCTGGCTGTAACCCAGCAATACCCAAGGGAAAGGTACAAACCTGCGCCCCAACGTTGGGTGTGAAAGGCTTCCACGCCCGAAATAGTTCCAGACAAGTTTCCTGCTTTCTTAAGACTGCAGCCCACAAAAGGCGGATTTAAGAATATAGCACACCAAGCTGAACTGTGAGTCAGCTCATGAGACCTGGAGAATTTCTACAGTGTAAGAACAATAAAAGTTCGAGTCACACCCAGTAACTTGAAAGATAAAGGGATCAGCATCAAACGCAAAGAGTTTTACTTCGGGAAGTATGATTAAGTCTCTGTGAAATATGCACACAGACAACTCCTAACTCCAGCTGCACCAGGCAAGAATGTAGTGCTACAGTTCATCACCGTGTATGCACAACCATGCTCAGATCACTAGGTAGCTCAAGTGTCTTTATTTTGTTCAGAATGACCACTGAGAAAAGGCTGGATAGTGCTCAAAATTATCATTAAGGCTTTTTACATTTTCTAACAAAATGGAGCTATTTACACTACCAACAATCCTCACCACACAACTCCAGACACACCACTAGCTTCTGCAGCACACCCGGATAGAGAGTTTGAGAGCTTTCTTTATAAGCCCTACTTGAGAGATGTCAAGAGATAAGACACTGAACTAGTTTTTCTTACTCAAGGTGGTGGTTTGACATTTTAGGAAAACCTCAACATTCTCAGTTACCTACTGTGGAGTACTTGAATTTCACCCACGGCGTATCAGCATTATAACAGAGAACTGCTTCAGGTTTAAAGGCTGAGGACCTGTTCAGCACTTCACCTGACAATGGAATAAAATGAATAGGTTCAAGCTTCCCATCACAAATTCGCAGAAGAGCTCAAGAGAAACTCTGAAGTACTTGGCTTTATTTCACTTGCCTATTATACAACCTCAAGAAAGACAGCTACAGGTAAACAGATGGCAAACAAAAAGGCTAAGGTTGCTGTCTTGTGCCAGACCAAGTGCTAGATCACTAACAGCTCTATCAAAATACTGCAGAGAGCAACTTTAGTGAAGTAGCTATGCTGCTTTAAGGACATAAACAAGGCTTTGTTCTTAAGCAAAACACAGCCCTTTACCTGCCCAAGTGCTACAGCTGGATGATGCTTGCAGGTACGCAGCATTATTTCCTTTCCAGGACTAGCATGGAGACACTGTGCAACACTGAAGAGAATCTGGACTAAAACACAACTGTCTGGCCACACAGCCTCCAACTTTGTGAGCGCTAGCATATAGAAACCCTTCAAAGTATCAGTTTACAAATGCTTGCATGCAAGAGCGTAACAACTTGCACCTTAAGTGCTGCTTCTCCCATCACGAAGTGGTGGAAGTGTTCCTAAAAGGGCATTTTAGTGACAGTGGCACCACAGCTATTCTGAAGTGACCCATGCAGCTGAACAAAAATAAGCAAATGAATAAAAAAATGAGCAAAATAAGTGTTTGTGGGAATTCTCCCTCCTTCTCTCGGGCAAAAGCATCAAGGAACAGTTTTTTAATGCCTCAATATGGCATGGACATCACTCTGCACTCTTTTCATGAGCAAGCCAACTAGCAATGCAGCAGATCTTGCCCACAAAACAAAAAGGAATTACGTTACTGGGATATGACAAATCTTACCTGACCCAAAAAAGAAAAGAAAAGAAAAACTAATACATGACTCGCTCAAGGAATCTGTTTGGTAAAAATCAGCTATATTCAGCACTGTCGTGGGTGGGGTGAGTCCTTAATTGCCCAAAGATACAGAGCACTACATCTTGAGTTAGCAGTAGTTAAAACTTAACTGAGCACTACCCCTATTATCTTAACTCTTAAAATATCTGAGGCATAAGTATGTGTATACTTGTTTTATTTGTAATTTGAGTCATCTTGGGATACCAAATTTGTTTCTACTTAAGGTGGTTTGACAAAACTGTTGACCTCATTTCAAGATGTCCACTGATCCATTTTTCATTCAACAGCAATATCGAATGTTAAAAGGAACATAAAACAAACATGCACACAATTGAACAGTTGTCTCAGATGTCTATTTCATTACTTGTGGGTAGCGCATTGAACAGTTAAATACATTTAAATAACGTTTAAGTGACTGCGCTAGTGCAGACCTGGAACTAGACAGGTAACCAATTTAACTAGAAACCAGCTAACGAGTAACTGTCTAAATACAAACACAGCTCTTATACTCTTTTCGGGAAAAAGCCTGCTGGTCACATTGGAAATACGTTTTAAGGCCAAATTCTTCTGATATCCCTTCTCTGCAGCAGTCTCTTCACCTTTTTAAGCCTCCAATTCCAGGCCAAGACCAAGTTTATGGCCACCAGCATTGATGCTCTTTCCATCTATCAGGGCAGACAAAGTAAGCTTCACACCTGTAAAATTTTCAAGAGTATGTTTACAACATGACACCAGAGTAGCTTTCATGCAACTCAAGCTCTGTCACTTCAAGTCTCAGTTGTAGATCTTATTTTATTACTCTGCTCCACAGTTACCTACATTCATTTACATACAAAATCTACTGAAAGCTAGTTATGCAATCCCAACAAACTAGATACTTTTTAAAATATCATTTTATAAACTGGCTACCCAAAGACTTCATTTGATAAATAAATTAAAGGATTCTTCTACTCTAAAGTGTGCATTAAGAAGGAAAGCGATGCATAGAAAGACAAATTTGTGTCAAGGGAGTAAGGGAATGCAACTGTGATTTCACTGGTTTTCAGACAGAGAGCCAACCAATAGTAATACAGCACTAACAGGCGCTTTCATGTTTAAACAGAACGAGTTTAAAGCTAAGCTATCAAACGTGATAGTCAGCTGTTATGCAAATCAATGAGGAATATAATGCAGAAGTACCGTTAGACACAGCATAATTTGTTTTATGTGCAACAGAACTTGCTGTCAAACACCTACTTTGCCTTCAAGACAAAATTATTCTGAAAACTCAAAATAGTTGCATATAAATACACAGAACTCAAGCGTTTGTGTCAAGCATGAAAGACGTGGATGTGAAAGCCCTTACCTGGCCTCAGGGTCTGGGTGTAACCCACTCCAACTAGACTAGAGTTGTTCACTTTTGCCTGGAGAAAATAAAAACACAGAAGCAATTGAAATGTTTTAATTTCAGAGTTTTTCATTATAATTCAGGAGGTAGGAACTTAACACATTGCTACGTGTCTGTTATGGTTTTATGATTTTTGTTGTATTACTGCTATTCCACATCATAACATCATGTGGTGTACTGGGAGTTAAAAGAGTGGAATATCAATAATACAACAATCATGATAAAACCATAACAGTGCTCTTTCATCATCTCTGCACTTACTAGACTGTCTCCCTACCTATGTCTCTGCCCCACAACCTACGCTAAAAAATATAAATCCATTGAAGTGCAGACAGGATTGCAGAGGCAGAGAAAATTAATTGATACTGGAATGCACTTTGGCTGGCAAACTTCTCTCCACTAGTTTTGAGAAGAATATAGCAACTCTCCACCAGTTTCCCAAAACAATCTGCTTTGGAAGAATCCTCCACATTTGTACTATTAAAAAAATAATTTGTGTTTTGCATATCCAATCAGTCAAGTAGTGGACGTTTCAGAGCACCAATGTAACAAGTATATGCAAAATTCTTTTTTGCCCCAATCTGCATCAATTTCTCTGCAGAATGATTCCAGTAGTCCAAGTTCAATTCTAACTTTATAACAAAGAAAACTTTTCTTCATTATGTACTTTAGCCAGCACCACTTACAGTTCTTACTACGAGAACTAGAGTGTTTCCAAAACAATGTGCATCTTCAATCTGTAAGCTTACAGAATCAGATGTGAAGGGTTTTTATTATACAAATATGTACAGTTCTGTACAGTAATACAACGTTTGAGTTAAAGTGTAAAGTAGACTTCACTGTAGGTAACACTTAAATAGTACTTGTTTTATTAATAATTACTTGGTTCCTAAGACTAACTCTCGAAAAACTTTTTAATTAGTTATTATCTTCTTTTGTACTAATAACATATGTGCTTAGAAACTAAAAAGCTGCTCTGTTTAGCATAACCCTTTCAGTTAGAACCATACTTACAGAGATGGAAGCAGTGGAATCCAACTTGTATTTAGCTGCAATTCCAAAGCGAGTGCTGTTGCTACCAGCTGTCCATGCCAGGTTTAATGCAGTTTCAAGATTGTCACTCACTTTCTGGTAAATTGAGCCTCCAAATTCTGAACCATCATTGCTGCATAGATGAAAAAGTCAGCCTCTTAGATTAAAAAGCCAGCTTCTTACATCTACATAATTTTTTTTCTACTCCATTTAACTACATTTAGAAAATTTGTTTTCTACTTTTAGACTGGATAAGGGGCGATGAAGAAAGTTTCACAATAACACTGAATTCTTGTATCTTAGACTAGCATGTTTTCTAGCTTCTCCCACCTCAACTTCCACAAAATCAGACAGAACAATCCCCAATCAAAAGAAAAAAGTCCGTCTCAAAAGCAAGTTATGCCCTACATAAACATATGAAATGTATTAGATCGGAGTGAAGCATCACATTCTTCAGATTTTAATCAGCTTGCTCTGAAGAGCACCCAAAGTGTCTAACGAGAGCAACTTGAAGGAAGTTCAGAATGAAGATGCCTCACACCTCAGCTGAGCTCTGAGAATTTTATGCACTCATCCCATCATGACAGGAAGACAAAGCTACACAAAATACCCATAGGCAGAACCATTTTTGCTCCAGCAACTGCTTCCGGCCTACTTAAATACTGCCACACTAATTGCTACCTCTAACAGATGGACTACCTCCAGATACAGCTCAACACATTGGGAAAGCTGGATAAAGTCTTTTGAACAGCTCTGCATAACAAGGATATCACGTTTCCAAGAATGTGGTACACTGCATCATGTATCATACTGTAGGTGTTAATGAGTCTTTATTTACTGTCTTTAGCATTTTGAAAGAGACAAAGTAATTTTTTTTATGAAGTTGGATACTAAAAATGCACATGCTGCTGAAGTGCCTTCCAAGCACATCTTGGTTATTTAAGCAGGTATATTTTGACTAGAGCGAGGCAGAAAAAGTCTGCTTCTGTAGAACAGGACAACAACTTCAGTACTTACACATTAGTGTGCAGCTGGAAGTCACCAGTCTTGTAACCCACAGAGAAGTTATTCCTTGTCAATTTTGATTTGGCACTATCAAAAGTCATCTGATAACCAGCAAGCCAGCCTTCATAACCAAAGACAGCTGAACCATGGATTGCAGGCCCAGCAAAATCAAAGTCAACATCACAACCTAAGTTTAGGCATTCACGTTTATACGCTGACTTAATTTTACCACTTTTCTTTCTGAAAAAGCAAAACAGTTAATCTTCAGTCAGTTTCATCATTTTCAACAAGGAGACAAATTTGAGCCACATGCCTCGACAGAATGCATCTAAATGCCATGCACGTACTTCAAACAGACAGGCCCAAACCACAGGTAACCCATCAAGAAACTGTACCAAAAAAAAAAAATCATAGAAGCATGCATCGTGATGAAGGTAGAGACATCTTCATGCCTCCTGTAATAGTCCAACAAAACTTTTCTGCCTCATAAGTTAAGAGAAATAGACAACTGAAGTGTCCAATACTAAGCCTGTAGAATAAGATGCAGTGTGGAAAAGCAGAAGCCTCTAGCGTCAGCATTTGCTAATTTGGATCAATAACATCTGTTCATTTGACACATCAGATGGAACACTTAATCAACCACATGTGCAGCATGGCACAAAGTAAAAAGGAAAAAAAAACCTTACCCTGTATTTGGTGAGAAAGTTGTATCAAATGTCAACTTCAAGCCTTTGGCAATCTAATTGAAGAATAAGAAAATAAAGCTATAAATTCAGTTCTGCTAGTTAACTAAAATAAATGAATACCCGGCTAATCTATTACCTGATCTTCAATTGCAATTTCTGTTCCCAGAGTGTTATCTGTGTTCCATTTTTCTGTGAAAGTCAGCCCATACTCAGCCCACTTGTATTTGGTCTCCAAGCTTCCATTCACTTTTCCAGTGTCTGTGTTCGATGAACCAGATGTTGTGAATTCCTAGAAAGGACAGTGTCCATGTTATACTGAAGAAACATGATCCCGAAAGCCTTACAAAGTGATAAAAGAGAAAAGACCTTTCTTCACCAAACATTAAGATTTTGCTCTGTATGACAACTTGGGGGACAGCAACATAACGCAGAAGAAACAAACGACTCACGGCCATGTTACAGACTTTTCCATTCTGACCATCTATCTCAACTGCCTTATACCACTACTATAAAACAGAGGTTTTTAATGCAACTCAAAAGCAAGGCAGTTGTTACCATAAGCATTCTCCTCAAAAAGAAGAATTTCCTGAAGAAAAATCAAACCAAACCACAAAAGTCTTCAATATATGTTCATGCACATTCTCCTCCTGGGAACAGGTGTTGTAACTGAAATGGGATTCACACAAGAGCTTGAATTTTGCAGAGTTTCGACAGGAGAACCACTAGACCTTGACAGAAACCAGCTGAAGAACCACTACACCTTATAGCAGGGCCCTCACAGTGTTTCAGTTGGGAAGCAGGCTCCTACAAAAAACCACACACCTTGTTTTTATTGAAACAGCCAGTTACAAAGTTAAAAGTTCTAGCTTTTGGGTGGGGGAGGAATCTACACTTACACCTTGCAGCCTGTTCTAGAAACAGCTCAAAGTTGCAGGAGGTACTGCTTGCATGACCATGGAACATAACAGCAGCACTTAAATACCCTTTAAAGGTTTTAAAGGGAAGTGACAGTGCTGTTTCACTGCTAACTACTTCATGCATGGATTCAGATGTCAAAAATTTACAGGAACGAACAAAGTGGTATGCTTAACAGCAAAAAATGTGTCAAGTGCTTGTTTAGACTTAACACAACATATAGCTAACAAACCTTTTAACTTTACAAACAGGAAGAGTTTATTTTTTTTTACCGTTTTTTAAGACATTTACAAAAGAAGTATTATATTCAGAATGAATGTAGGTGCTTCTGAAATGATCATTAATAACTATCAGCTACTTAATGGCATCTGGAAAGTACTCATCTATAATTAAATCAGCATCCAAACACATGGCCACCACAAATACAATGAATACTTATTTCAACTCACCACTCCACTTGCAGATTTTGTTTTCACATCCAGTTTCACCAGCCCAAACCCTGAATAAAAAGAAGTTACAGTTAAAAAGTTAAGCTTTAACCAAGGCTATGCACATTTTCCATGATGTTGGTTTTCCAGTATGTGCATGTATAAATAAACACCAAAAAAACCCTATACACAAAAAAAATCCAGCATAGGCTGACTTCTGTTCAAATTCAAAACTCAGATGCTAAAGCAGACAGAGTAGGTCAGCCTAAGCCAGGAGTTCTGTCTGTCATCACTAAAGAATTAGCAGAAAATAGCCTCTCAGTTGTATACTGTACTTCTTATTAAAAAAAGATGGGTTCCAAGAGTAAATGTATTGACAGACAAAATACATTCTCTTGTTCCCTGGATGTTGTCTACACTACACACAATGCCATTTAAAGAGAAACCCTATTGCATAAAATTGTTGCCTCAGCATTAAAAAGAAATATCTCAAAGAAATAAGTCTGAATGCTATTAAAAAAAAAGAAACACACTAATGTTACAATGATATATAAGCCTTTGTATACCAACAAATGCTTTGGCACAAAGATCCATAAAAGAAGTGTAAATACACTCCTAAGCTGTGTAATAGAGGATGTTTCTAGCCTTGCATACTTCTGCACCTTTTCACTTAACATTAATGGGGCTAATGCAGTAAGGTTTAACAGATCTCATACCAAAATAGCTCACAAAAAGCCTCTGCTGGCACATTAGCTGATAGAAATGTTTAAAAAGAAATATACCCTCATCCCTCTCAGAAGCACAGGCATTTGAGCATTCACTGAACTCTACATACATGCTAAAGTGGTCAATTCATCGCTGCAGCACACCCAATACACGATACTGACTCACCATATCCTTTGTTGAAGATATCTCTGGCAGATTTGCCAAGGTCTGCATAGGATGGAGGAATCGCCATTGGAGCTGGAAGGTAATAGGATAATCAATATTCCATTTTTCACTATGCAGACACTCAAAAAATGCTACCACAACTTTTAAAGAGGCTCTTTCTTTAAGGCACATTCATACATCAGGCATTTAAGAGTTGACAGATAGTTCAAACATTACTTTGTGAAACATCTGAAGATTTTCTGATGATTACAATGAACACTGAATATTTTCCTGGCACAGGTAACCTGCTTACTGTCAAGAAATTAGAAGAGAAATCTTTACTTTTTAAGTAGATTTATTCCTTACACCTTTAATTATCACATACCAACAAAAAGCTCACTGAAAACCAGAGAATGAGAAACCTGGAAAGCTCTAATACTGGCAGGTATTCCCTTAAGTTCTACGAATTCAGATGCTCAGGGAAGTTACCTGAGAAGACCCAAAATGTTTCATTTTCAACACGTGAAAGTGTGTGTGTTTGTTTTGCAACACCACTTGCCCAATAATGTAAATGATAAACATAAGATTTGGAAAGGATCTTCAAAGCCTGTTAACCAGCAATTACTCAGATGAAGATCCTTCCTCCTACGCAGGGCAAGAGTTTAAGTTCGGGGGCAAGGGTGGGGAGGGTAAGCTCCTTGTTAGCTTAAAACAAGCAAGTCATACAAGTGAGAAAGCGAAATGGACTCGTAAGGAGAGCTCTTTTCAGACAAGGAGCTTCTGGCAAACTCACTGTTAAAGAACCTGTCACTCAAGTCCAGATCTGATCCAGCTTCCCTGGCCTGCTGGATGCACCTAAGGTCCCACACAGAGATCTACACAACATTCCTGCTCCCTGTGAGGACACTCTCCATCTGTACCTTCCATTGGTGACTACCATCCTTTTATTTCAATAGTAAAAGGCCACTACTAGAGGCACTCCATTCTGAAGTTTTAAAATACGGACAAAAAAGAGTACAGACTTGGTGATTTCCCCAAAAGGGCCACAAAAAGAAACAGGAAGATGCTAACACTAGCTAGTTAAGCATCATAAAAAGCCTAAACAATCAAAAATCTTTCCTTTTAAAATTAATTGCTTGAACAAAAATTAAAAAAAAAAAACATTTTAAAATTAGTTGGTCATATTTATTTCCCTGGAAGTCTGAATCTTGTTCTTCTCTGTTCCACTCACCCTTGTATGAGTTTTGTTTTAAAAAAAATAAGACCATACTCTAACATATTCATTTTCAACTAAGAGTTGAAAACTTTCCATTCTTATAAAGCACTTTTAACCAGACTTAATTATCATCATCTGACTACAGAATTGTTCACCTCCTGCAGATCTTTACAAGTATGTTAACATATTAGTCACATGGGATCAAAGCAGGCTCTTCATCCCTGATACCCTCCCATCTTTTTTAATTACAAGTTTGTCTTTTCTGGCTTTACCTACAAAAGAAGAAAACTTGCCTGAAACACCAGACCCAGAGTTATTTCCTTTAGGGCATCATTCCACTAAAACAGACTGTTTAAGAATAGCATCCACAAAAAAAAAAAAATACACACTGATAACCAAAAACAAACCTCTTCAGTAAGAGATGCTAAGCTCTACAGACAAGTCAGTAAAGAAATCTATCCAGCACTTGCTGGAGAGAATAAAACAAATCCATTCCTGCACAGAGTAAATACTTAAGAAAATAACTAATACTGTAAGTCTAAGGAACAGAAGATTCAAAAGCAGAAACAGATACGAGTCCCAGTGACGAGACAAAATGGCTCCCATTATCTACTCAATAAAAGGTAGCAGATTGCAGGACCAAACCTCAAGGAAGTGTGGGAACTCTGGACTTCCTTCACTCCAAAGCCCTACTGTTCAATTCATTAGTAGCTTAAAAGGGCTTTGAGATGTTTTAGCTATGTACTCTTCCTCTGAGTAGGTCCAACCACTATCTCCAAAATAATAATTATTAATAGTTTAGAAGTGTTAAAAAGCACGTCTGTGCTAAAGGCTACTCTATACAAAATATATAACTGTGTAAATAAATTTGTCTTTAATGTTCCCAAATTGACTAGACAATCATTATAGACAAGAAATTCACATTAAGGAATGAAGTATCTGTGCCTAAATGTATAGAATTACAGCAGTAAAAGGATACTGCTGGTTTTTATCTAGTTAAGCATTCTCCCTACTGCAGGAAACTGACTAATCCTGGTCAGACTCCAGCCTACAGACCCAGGTTTCCAGTTAAGAAGTTACTACAGCTTATGACCTTCACACTGCTATCTTAATTCATATACTGAGAGAGATGCAAGAGAAAAAAGCACAAGTTATTCGAGGGGACACAAAACACCTGATAAGCCAGTATCACCATCAGAAAGCTCATTAAATGAAAATAAGGTCAAAAAAAAGCATTCCTGTTTCCTCCAGTGTTGATAAATTCACTAGATTTGCAAATTCTTTTAATTACAAGTAATTTCCTTCGAGCGTGTTTTGAAGTGCCTTTCATCTAAACTACTAATTAGAAACACCTAAAATAAAACTACCACTTAATAATAGCAGACTGCTTCTGAGAGCAGACACCAAATAATCTTCATTTCAGGAACACAGAAGGTACTTGCAAAGGTAGGCATCCCACCCTGATTTTTCATTTTATCCCCCTTTCTATACAACTCTAAAAAAATAAATTAAAATCCTGCTACTTAAATATGTGGGTTTTTTTTCCAACATAAAATGAAAAATAAAGGAAAAAAAAAGAAAGCCAAGATGACGTGTGATGGCTGTCAAAACTATTACATCACAGCTTTCTTTCGAGGCAATACTTGGAAAGAGCCTTACAGCCTGTAATTAAAGGTACGCCAATGACTTCAATAACCATTTCGAGACCTCAGGACATTGAAGATCAGCCTAGAGGGCACGGAATTAGGAAGAAAAGACATACGTACCCCCTACGGATTTTTTTTTTAATGGAAATAACTACAGAGAAATTGAATTCAATTACTGAGTACAGAAATACGCAAACAGATGCTGAAAATATTGTTAAAAACGTATCCACTCTAACGCTGACCTCCATTACACTTGCACCGTTGCTAACGCTTAAACGAGAGCAACTCACACGCGTTGCTGCAATTACCTCCCTACTTTCGTGCTCGGCGCCCGGCACGCTAGCGACACAACCACAGCCAGGCCAATGCACAGCCTCTACGGAGAAGGGAAAGAGAGCCGAGCAGCCGCAGGTTCGCTACGTGCTCGGAAAGCCGAAGCAGCGCGGAGGCCCCTATCGCTGCGTGCCGGGCCCCAGGCCGCGCGGCGCCCGCTGCCGCCGCAAGGTGAACGCTCCGCGCGGCCATCTTGGGCCTGGCGCCTGACCCCCGCCGCCGCCGCCCCTTATGTAACTGCGGCCCGGACGCGGGCGAGGCCATCGGGCGCGGCGGACAGCCCCAATGCCGTCTGCACGCCCCGCCGCCCCGTCCCTCCCGGCCGCCCGCAGCGGTACGCCGAGGAAACCGAGCCCGGCCACGCTCACCGCCCCACGCCCGCGCCCTCCTCCCCTGCCCCTGCGGGCCGAGCCGCGGCCCGGGCCGGCACCTGGCTAGCGCGGGAGGGCGGCGAGACAGGGGGCGCGGGCGGGTATCGCCGTGAAGAGACCGCGCTGCTGCAGCCGCTGGCACTGGAGGGCGAAGTGAAGGAGACACCGATCCGCCCGCCCGCCGCCGCCCCGTAGGACCCCGGACGAGCGCGGCCGCCCGGCGCGGTGCCCATCTCCGCGCGGCGCCCCGCGCACCCGCCCGTCTGACTCGAGCAACTCCAGCCTGGATACACGCGCCGCCGGCCGCGCAGAACGCCGTGCCCGCTACGCTGAGCAGAAGGGGAGGCGACGCGAGCCGGCAGGCGCTGATCAGGGCAGCCCCGGTGACGGAGAGGGGTCCTCGCGGGTGAGCGGGACTTATGGAGGAGGGCGGCAACGGCCGCGCCCGGCAGCTGCGGCGCGTCCGCCGCTACCCCAGCGCGGGGCGGGGCTGCGTGTGTCTCGGGAGCCTCGCTCGGTCGCGCCGGCTCCACAGGCCCAGCGGCCGCAGTGCGGGTACCACTGACATGTCCTCGCTTGTATTAACAATGATCCAAAAAAAAAAAGTGAAAGTGATCTACAACTGCAAGTTATGAATCATGCGAAGAACACATTAACCAGTGCTACTCGTTTCCCACAATGCTGCATACGGCCGCACGTCTCCACGTTACTAGAACAAGGCAGCCTGGCAGTAAGGCCCAGCAGTGCCCATCAGCGCCTAGTTCCACCAGCTGGCGAGCAATTGGTTCTTTGTCTAAGCCCAGTGAAGATCCACCAGGTTAACACATTTAATTCTGATGTTTCTATAGAAGAAAACCTGGCAGTCTGCAGAGGGATGTGTACCCATGAATTAAGCACACAGAACAAACAATAGACAGCCAGCCTGACTGCACTGCTGCACTGTAACAGAGGTCTAGTTAACTAAAAATAGACCATGGCATAAATTGTTCATTATTTAAAGACAAGCATTTATTATTCGCACCCATAAGTCCATTCTGAATAAAATTTCAGTTACTTACACCAGAATGGCAGGATGAGTTGTTCTGTGTGTGTGTGTGTGTGTGTGTGTGTGCGTTTATTAGTCATGGTTTGGCTTTATCATTTCAAGTAATCCAGTAAAGTACTTTCTGCCCCACCCTGGAGGAAGAAGTACTGAATCACTTGCTTTATGCAACAGTTTTGTCTGAGACCACAGTACATAAACTTTCCTGTGAATGCTGCAGGCTTCTATAGTCAGTGCCCATCTCCATTTCCCACAGTTGAGTACAGTCCTCCATTGTACCCTATAGCATAGCCTCAGAACCTCAGCATACCACAGAAGGAATGCCTTCAGGCCTGGCACACTAATTCATCAACATTATTTTGGACCTCTTTTCCTTGATCTTGGGCCATGCACTCATCACCCTGCACACACTCAGGTGTATACTCTAAATCAGTGGGTCTCTGCAAAAGCATTCTCTAAGTTTAGTACAAGAACATGCCATTTCAACACAAATCCTACTATCTATCCCTACATTCTAATCACAGTTATTTGAAAAAGAAACATATGTGACCATACAATAAAAAAAGAGCTATGTTGTTAAAATACATTTGTATATAGTACATATCAGTTTCCATCAAAGGTTTATATTTGCTTCTAGCTCAAACCTGCAGTCACTGTCTGCCCTTCCCTCTAAATGCAAGCCTTCAAGGGTTAATGATTATGACAATGATTAACTACATAAACAAGGACATATTCTGAAAAGGAATTGACCAGTGGGATAAACCACAGATGATAAAAATATAGCCAGCAGGAAGCAGGTAAAAAAATAGTTGAAGGTGATGAGAACTGAGTTCAGAACTAGCAAAGCAGGGCTTGTTTTTCTAGCAAAGGAATGACCTTCAATCCAATTCCTTACTGTTAGATGTTAAAGGTTTTCATGGGCTCCAGAGGAAAGTAGGCAGGTTTGTGGAAGACAGTATCAGTGAGAATTACTAATTACCAATCCTTTACATATGGCCATATGACTGCTTAGAGTCAGAAATACTCAGCCTACACACTGAGGCATTGTTTAAGCTTAACTTGTTAAGTGTTTTTTGTTGTTGTTTATTAAAAGGCATTACTTGAATAAATAGTTGCTTAATTCATTGTCCGAGAAGCAGGAATACTTGGCTAGCTATATCTTTCCTTTGCTAACATACAACTGCCAGTATGCAAAGCTAGGACCTGGTAAACCCTCGGACCCAAGGAGGGCAACCAGCTGAGGCCTGTGCTGCCAGGATCCTTTAGACTGACAAACTCAGTGCCTTTATATTTTCCTCCTCTAGCAATTTTATACCGTGTTTTTCTTTTTGTTGTTGTTGTTTTGTTGTTTTTGTTTGTTTGTTTGTTTTGTTTTTAAGCTTGGCTTGAACAGTTAGGAGAAAGCATGACTTAAACCAGCTTCTAAGACATACATAAAACAAGAGGCCCATGCAGAAGCCAACACATTTAAATAAACTGACATAGAAAGATATCCAAATAACTTCAGGGAAAATGTCAGTGAACAGCAGAAAGCCTGTGGCTTTAGAGATGAGAGGATAAACCAAAGGCAAATTTAGGAAAGCCAATAAGGAAGCAATCAGTTCGCAGACCCTAGCAAGGCTAACTGAGGCACAGAACCCCTCACAGCTACCTTGGTAACCAAAGCTGGCTCCTCACAGCCCTGCAGCTAAAACAAACTGGAACCCAGTCCCTCTTATGGTTTACAGAGATAACCACGCACTCTCCTAACACACGAGCAGTGCTACACTGACCCAACCCCACATAAACAGTAATAGGGATGGCAAAGAGGTGCTAGAAAAGTGCAAGGAGGAACTGAAATGAAAACCAAAACACACAGAACTCATACTTAGTCCATTTTCTGGGTTTTCCTGAGTGATTGTAAAAGCCTTTTTTTTTTTTTTCTTTTACTGCTTCCTGTTTTAGTTTCTGTTTCATCTGGATCTTTATTAACTCCTAACTCAAGAAATAAAGAACTTTTAAATAAAATGAACTTCTGTTTCTTGTTAGAGTTACAATCTACCAAGTCTCCTGACATTCTCAACTGAGTAAATTAATATACTGCTCTCTTAGAGGAAATACCTTCTGGAAAGGGAGGGGCAATTAAATAATCAAATAGCAATTTACAGGCAAAACACTGAGAAACTCAATGAGATCAGCCCAGTACTCCTAAATGAGTTATGTAAAGCAGTAGGTTTGAGTGATTGGTGCAATTGTTCCCACCTGCAGTAAGTAGGAGAGTGATCGATCATTTCTGCTATGTTAATAAAGCTTCTCCATTTCATTTCTGCTCAAGGCTTCTGTTTCCTGACCTTGTGTTTCATTCAGATGTTTTTCTCCATTTTATACCTGCAGTTAAGACTGGAATCACAAGAAGGACAGAAGCATAGGGTCTTTTGGTGATCAGACTTATATTTAGACCATATTTCTCATGGTGTTACACTTAGCCATTCAAATCATCTTCATGTTACGAAAGAATCTTATTTTTTGTAGGTCTATATTCTGCCACCTATGCTACTAATTTGACAGTTTGGGCTGAATTAGCAAATGACCTTTGATAAAGGTTTGATGTACACACTGGAAAATATTCCTAATTAAAAAAAAGAAAAAAAGGGAGGGGGGATATTTGACAGCAGAATCTTTTTTTAAAGACTATTAAGTGAGACTATTTTTGATGTGGAAAATATTTATGGAATGAAAATACACATGTGAGTAAAATTACACTAAAATTACTCCCACAACCTTAGCAAAATATATGTAAGAGGTTCAGTATCAGCAGGTGTTGTAGAGCACTGAAATTTAAGCTAATCCAAGATAATGTTTATTCATAAGTGATCTCATTTATTTTCTTACACTGCTATGAATTAATGACAAAATCAGCAAATACTCATTAGAGCCTATAGCAGATCATGGGTAATCTTTCCTGTCTTATTCTCCAGTCCCGCAAACATACACACACACACACACCCTTATGCATACGTGATTCCTTCAATTAGTGTACCTGCTGAGTGAAGACTTGCAGCTGGAAGCAGATGGACATCTCTGTAAGTCCCTCACAAGTGGAAAGGGAGATGTCACAGAAGTCCAGCTCTGTGTGCACGGTGCAGATCAGGGCACTTCAGCAGGCAGACACATGTCTCTGAGTTTTAGAGGTCACCAATTTTTCAGTTATCTCAAGTTTTTCATAGTCAGTTGAATGAAGATTACATGTCTCAGAAAATTCAGCATACTAAAGAAATTACACCACAGACAAACAGGTCTCCAAAATTTTCCTTCTGTAGGTGAAACCCATCTATTTGCCTGCCTGTAACAGCTGGCTTGTCTCTCTGTAAGCCTTGTTCCAGCTAGGGGTAGGGGAGTGCAGGAAGCTGAACCGTGGTTTTTCTGAGCAGTGTTCCCTGAAAGTCCTCGTCTCTTATTGCAGTCATGCCAGGGAGAAGCCTGGATGCTGCAAACACCATCCTGAAGGCAGGGAACAAGGTGCAGCCGGATATGTGCAGAACAGTGAAGCCATATGCTGTGCTCGGAAGGAGGGTGGCAGCAGCGTGCCCCCAGGCAAGCCATTCCCTAAGAAGGAAGGTGATTTTTCCTGCAGTCATACTGTTACATTATTTACAGGTTGTGCTTTTTATGTTCAAAGTACCGCAATAGTCTTGGCCATAAACCACTCCCAGTGTGCAGCTCCAAACCTGAAGGTATCTCTACAGCAATAGCAATTACATTTGATTTTTGAGGGACCGAGTTTTCTTTTTCTGTATTTGCTACCAGGGCAGCCTGCACTTCAATATTTCTCCCCGAACATATACCTTGTCCTCAGGTTGCCTCTCTTTCTAGGATCCTGGGACAAGCGTAGCAGGTGACACAGAGCCATGTTGCACAGCTGCTGCAGACTGAGCTGCTGCCCAAAAGCTCTGGGCTTTGGGGAAACAGCACCCACAGAGCTGACGTGCTCTCTGGCTCCCGGAGGACAAGTGCTACTGTCCCTTCTGCTTTGGCAAAGCAGGTAGGCATGGAGTAGAGCCTGCTGTGGGACCTCAGTGTTCCTTCAGTTCTGTGGGATTCGTATTTTCACCTGGTTAGGAAGTATTAGAATACCAACACTGACCTGCTGGGTGATCTACTCTCTGTCCACAGCAGAACGTTCACCTTTTACAGAAACATGACTGTGGGTGTGTATGGTCACACTCTGACTAGTTGTATGTTGCTCGTTGCCAGTGGTTATGCAGAAGAGCACTCCATCTCTGTAATGAATATAGTTGGTCTAAACCAGCTCCCAGGAGCAGCTGTGCATGCTTCATTCTAAAGCTGAAGAAGTGGGATGAGATTTCTGATGTGATTGCAGCTCTGAGATGCTACACCTGACTGTGGTTCTGAACAGAACTTGAAATCTCTACAGGGAACTCCTTAGGAGCAAATAAATCCCAAGTGCTTTATGCAGGGGAGCAGAGATCAGGAAACAAACAAACAAAAAAACACAGAATTAGGGAAAATGAGAAGGATGAGGGCTACCACAAAGGGATAATGAAATGTGACAGGAACGAAGGCAAAGGTGTCTGCTGAGAATAAAGAAATCTGGGGTTACGCAAATTTACACGCAGCAATTAGTTCCCTTGATTTGAATAATGCTATTGACCTCTTTTGTAAAACCCAATAGAAGGTGAAGGTTGAAAAAATGATATGTCTTTCTTTACAGCCATTACATAACTGTAATTTTTTTAATGTCACATTGAAACACTTGCACTCCCAGGCATAACACTAACAGGGCATGTAATAGAAAGACAGATAAGATATTGCTCAAAAGTCTATACAGATAGAAATCCTCCACATTCAGAGGTGGCAGGATAGCTACAATAAATGCAGCCAAATCACCAGGAAAAATCACGCACCATTTGAAATGAGCCTTAGCAGCTTTTTATCTGTCCCCTTTCTGTCTGGAAGGAAAATGTGTCTCGGCTTACCTATTTCATACTCAGAACATTCAGCGTAATCTTACAGTTCAGGCATTTCAAGATTTTCTCCCACACTGTGGTTAGGAGAGAAGAGTTTGGCACCCTTTGCAAATAATGGAGGAGCAGTTGGTATATAAATTTCAAAACTAGCCCAGGCAGTATACATCTACCTATGAAAATATCAAGAACTGTTAGGATGATTGCAGAGTTATTGTCTGTGTGACCTGGGCTTTAAATTAGGACATAAGCAGAGAAATAACGTGGTTTGGTACTCATCAGGAGTGATTGTAAGGAAAGAGCCTTTTCAGAGAAAGAAGTGATCCTTTGCTCCTTTTTTATCACATAGAAATAAGTTTTCTAGAAGGATGGGACTAGACCAGAGGAAATTCTCCAGACTTCCATATAACTCACACAATTCGAGGAGAAAATAGAGCTTTAGGAAACATAATATAATAAAGAATTACAAAATAGAGTGTGTATGGTTGATACTAATCATTAAGAATTTATTTTAAAAGCATATAGTTAGTACGTCTTTGGAGAGATGATTGATTAATACTGTTCTGAAGTGAGAATTCTACTAGGTAGAAGTGCCTGGTTAGTTAAAAGTACTCAACAGTGTAATGTTAATGATATGGTGTTAAATGTCTCTCTCCCAATATGCAGTGTGTACCTGAAGGAATTGGCTGAAATACCACCCCTAACACCTTCACCCATAAGAAATGAATTATTTCTGTTCCTTCCTTCCACCTCTCTTAAGCTTGAGAACGAGGGTATAAACATGACAGCCCAGATGAAGTCCCTGGATTCAGAATTAATTTTTACAGTTTTTTCCCATTCCTAATGGAATATGCAGGTGATATTTTATTATTTCTATTACTATATTATCTATATTTTAGGAAACTGAGGAGTTTCAGAATCGCCT